>NC_089496.1:63673376-63976293 GCF_036850765.1 Saccopteryx bilineata
ATAATGAAGGCATTTATTAATTAGGTTAGGATGCTTTAGGTGCAAGTTTGATCCCCAGTCAGGGCACACAAAAGAATCAACCAGTGAATGCATTAACAAGTGGAACAGCAAATCAATGTTTCTCTCTCTTCTTCTCTCCCTCCCTGCTTTTCTCTCTCTCTAAAATCAATCAATCAAAACATCCAAAAGCAAAAAATATTTCTTCTCATTTATTTTTTCTTAGTTTAATTAAATTTTAGGGTGACGTTGGTTAATAAAATTATATAGGTTTCAAGTATACACTCCTCTGATATGTCATCTGTATATTGCAGAGTGTGGCTACCACCCAATTATTGTTTTTGGGGGGGTTTTTTGCATTTCAACAGCGAGAGAGACTTTCTCAGAATCTGGACTAGAGTCTCATTGACCAGAGGTGGGTCACAAGCTCACTTCTGAAACAATTGTTGGCAATACACAGGGTCAGAGAATCACCATGACTAACTCAGACCAGTTAGATTTTTTCCCCCCTTTGGTAAAGGGCACTGTTTTTTATAAGGTTGGTGACTGCTAGGGGGGGTGGGAAAAGGACAAGTGGGCAGGGGGTAGTCGGTAGGCTTGCCACATCTATTTTAGAATTTCTGTAAAGATCAGGTGATGCCCCATTGGGGATTTCACAGGGATAATGTCAAACTGTACCCAAAGCTCGCACGACGATATTTCAACCCGCCTTCTAGTCTGCATGGCCGGCAATGGTACATTACATCCGATTGCTAAACGCGTTCTAAGGTCCAACATTATTTAATTATTCAGAGCTCTCACCGAGTCTGCGAAACCATGTACAATTAAACGCAGAAGTTATTTTATTGTTTATTTTCTTGGCGTGACTTGCCCCACAGCTACTTCTAGGAAGCTGTCAGAAAAGGACGAAGACCCACTCTGTCTATGAAACTGATCAATATGAAGACACATCTGGAGGAGCTGGCTGGATCGTGTCAGATAAAATTAGTATGCCGGCAGCGCCCATGTCATAAAAACAGAAGCCTCCGCTTCATGAGGGACTGACTTATTAGCAGTCAGACATAACGCACTGTCCTCCACAGACATATGCTGTCCGCGCCAAACATCCGTGAGGCCCCTTAATGAACAGAGGAAGAACTTGTTCAGAATCCGTAAACTTTGCCAAGTTGAATAATGACGCTGGCTATCGGAGAAGAAAAATGAGAGGTTCACTCTCAAATATTCCATGTCCCTTTTTCATATGAAAAAAAAGAACAACATGTGATTTCTCTCCCAAACCTTGCCCCCCCAGACCCAGCCATTGTCCTCCGGATCGAAGAAATAAATAAAAATATTAATTTCCCCCACGTCTGTTCTCGTCTATGAACGGTCATGTTTATTTATAATCGGGCCGGTTCCCTTGGGCTGCAGGCTGACTCGGGGAGGAGGGGGGGGTCCTCGTGTCTGTTTATTTGGTCCCCATCACACTTCACACAGTGTCCCACGCAGTCAGGTGCTCTGTGATCGATATCAGCAACCTGATTGTGAAAGCCCCCATTAAAATGAGCTTTCATTCTTGTTAAAACGTTAAATAAACAGGAGCACCTCCTTCAGGGAAAGAACATTGTTACAGGAAAAATACGGTCTTGCCGCAACTGTCTCATAAATACCAACAGTAAAGATCAGGTTAAAGAATGGAAAGAAAAATGGGGAAGAAATTGTGATGACTTAGCAAGGAATTGATATCTTATTATATATAAATATGCATAAGATTGTACATCTATAACAATGCACGTATGTCTGTAACTACACATACATGCGCATGTATAAAACTGGATGTTAACAGAATACAAGTAGTATTTGAAATCCATTTTAAACATATACATTTCAGGGAGGGAGAATGAGGCTTAGCAGGCTTTCTATGTCGATGTCTCACACCAGATACCTGGCCTGATTTTTCCAGGATGTCACATCTTTTCGTATGTTAGTGTCACTGCTGGTGGATGGTGAATCGGACATCGGTTAGTAGAAGTAGCCTGAAGGGTTTTGGTAGAGAGGAAGTCCATATTCTTAAGCCATCTTGAGCATCTAAACCTGTGCCATGGCCACTTGAAATATATAACAAGAGCAAGGGAAACTGCCACTGATTATTAAAAGCCTCCTCCACGGCGGGTGTGATCTTTGGACACCATCTCAAAATAACCTCATAATCGGGGATTTCTCCCTACATCCATCCCCTTGTGACAGATTTCCAAATGTGCCCCCTCCATTCCCCTGATCACATGGACCACCCAGTAGGCAGAGCAGCAGATCACTAGACAATTCACACTTAGTATTGTAAAGTCTTACAATACTAAGACTTTGTATTTCAGGAGGATTTATCTCCAAATGCACAGCCTGCATGTTTATGCCAAGACAGGTAAAAAACATTCCGGTGAATCTTCCCCCCTCTGAGGTGCTAGCAATATGGCAGGATCCAGGTAGTAGACCGACAAACTGGCCTTTGGAAGGATGAGGTAGTCAAAGAGCCTGGAAATGGACTTGGGTCCCGTTCCCACCACGAGACGAGACAGAGAGGGAACACGGCTGTCCTCGATTGTTCAGTCAAACTTCTCCTGAGGTTTCCATTTATGGGGGTGGGGAGACCTCCCCGGACCCACAGATGCGTCTCAGGTGCCAGTGCACGTGCTGAGCTGCTCCAGCTGGGAAGGCGTCTCTGGAAGAGCCATCACCTCTAGAGTTGAGTCTGTTTTCATTGAAGGTAATTAACACTCCTTCTGTGCAGTCCAGTGCTTTCTGCACCTCCACAGCTGGGAGACAGTGAAGTTCTGTTGGACATCATCACTGCTGCGGGTCCCTGGTCTTTGATAGTAGCACTAATAACTCTCAAGGGAAGAAGATTCTTGAGGGATAGGAGGTCACTTTTAATTTACTCTTTATATGAAGTTCCGGGGGGACGTAATGGCATATAATAACGTTTACTTTACGGGTCACAAAAATTAGTGGGGGAGGGGTATTGCCGGTACGTGTGTGCGTGCGTGTGTGTGTGTGTGTGTGTGTGTGTGTGTGTGTCTGGTGTGTATTTTGAATATAGAATTTTTATTTTCAGATATAATTAAGCAAGGGAAACAGAATGGCTTTGCGACTGTTTAAGCCAGATATTTATTTATTATCTGACATCCATAAGCTGCCCCTTCTATCTAATGGACCGCAGTGGTATTTTGGAGTTTTATGATCCATATTGTTAGCATTGAGTTAGTAGCTTCTGACCCACAAAGGGTCTGGGTAGTCCCCTTTACCCAGTGGTAAATGGCTTCCCACCCCTTTGAGGAAGACTTGGAGAAACAATCATGATATATACTTGGAGGTTATTACAGAGTCCCATCATGATGTTATCTGCCGTGGTTTTATTCAAGGAGTCCTGGGTCTAGGAACAGATTCAAACATTGGGATTAAGTTGAGAATAATGAATCGATATCATAGTTTCTCAAGTTTGGCCCAAGTTCCCCAGACATGACGCCCACCCCCACCCCAACACATATAACCCACTGTACATATCATTTAGGAAACTTTTAGAAAACTCTCAATCTGCTTTGTCCTAAAGGATCTCCAAATGATGAACCAAGGTCAAAGACCCTAGGGGGCCTGTTTAACATGCTGGCTTTTTTTTAAGTGAGAGGAGGGGAGATAGTGAAACAGACCCCTGCATGCACCCTGACTGGGATCCACCGACAACCTCCATCTGGGGCTGATGCTCAAATCAACAGAGCTATTTTTAGTGCCCTGGGCAGAGGCTCAAACTAATCTGGCCAATGGCTACAGGAGGGGAAGAGAGATAAAAGGGGGAGGGAGGAGAGGAGAAGCAGATGGTTGCTTCTCTTGTGTGCCTTGACAGGGGATCAAACCCAGGACATCCATACACCAAGCTGACACTCTATTCACTGAGAAAACTAGTCAGGGCCACTATGCTGCCTTTTTAATTCTGGAGATTACCTGTGAACACCTGGCTTCTGCTCCCCCCACAATCCTTCCACCCACTGAAACCAAGAACCCATTCCGAGTAGGGTGTCTCTCACAAGCATCTTGAATCCTGAACGAATTACAACTAAGCGTGTTTTGTAGCTGTGGCTGCTCTCATAACACAGTGTTTTTCTCCAAGTCATGTGAAAAAGAACGTCTCTGGTGTTTCTAGAGGATCTAGTCAGGAATCATTCTGAACTAACACATGATAAATGCACTCCAATCTTCTTATCCCAAAGAGCTGCGAGCTTCCTCTACTGCTTAGACCAAAGTTTTCTTGGCATTTCATCTGTTTTTCTTAAGAGCGGGTCACCTTTGAGTTCCAGGTTTCCAAATTCAGGCATCCCTCCAAGCAAACAATTAAAACCCCTCCCTGGGAAGTCAGCCAGCATGCTGAAATCATATCAATTTGACCAAATCAAGAGTAACAATCTTTCCTCATTTTAAAAACAAGCTCAGATCCATTTCATACACATTTTTCAGATTTTGGTCAACATAGATTAGTAAAAATTAGTTCAAACACACACACACGCACGCACACACCCACGCACACACACCCACGCACACACCCACACACACACACACACGCGCATGCACACACACGCACACACACACACGCACACACACGAAAAAGCATTCTTAGGAAGGTTTGATTTTGTCATTTTCTCCAGAAATATTCTAGAATATGATGCTTGCTTGTTTGGGAGGGCAAAAAGGGTTTAGGGATGTCCAGAAAAGGTGGCTAAGAAGAATTATCTGCTTTAAAGTTTAATTACTTGGACAAGAGACTTACTTAAAATTCATTAATGCAACAGCAAACACCATCCCCAAGGAGACGGGGCCGAGCCGGTTTCCATCAAAGTTGCAAGGTCTCTTGGTCTCCCCATCCATTCCCATTCTCACTCTCTCTTTCCCCTCCTTCATTATCCTGTTGATCTAAGATGTTACAAAGCTTTCATTTCACTAATATCATTATTCAGTGTCTGCACATCAAACACGAAGTTAGGGTTATGGCTACCACATCTCCAAGTCACCAAGAAGACCCAACAAGAGACAAGGGATTCTCCCAGTCCCCGAGAGACGTGGAGGACCTCCGACTCTTCCCGGATAGCCTCCATTGGGTTCTGATGGTTCTAGCCTTTCCAAATCGCTTCCCTGATTTTCACGTAAAAGACACAGAGAAGTTTCACACTTTTGGTAGGTAGTGCCATTCAACGCAAACATTCAGCTTCAGCATTGGCTGCTTCTACTCTCTGGAAGCAGGGGGTTAGATCGGAAGAAGTCTCTGGATGGTAATTGGAACCTTGAACAGAGTTTTTCAGGATTTGGGCTTGTTACTCCCTTTTACCAGCCATGTTGACTTCCTTTTGGCGTCCGTTCAGAGCAGCAGGAAAACAGACATTTGAAAAGCGCCTCATTTGGGGTGACCCCCGTCTGCTTCCACCAGCTACATACTGTCCATATTGGAAACGAGATTTTGTGTGTTCTCTCAATTGATGCACTTGCTATTTTAAATCGATGCATTTGTTACATTAGTGAAATTAAACTATTAAATTTGCATCATCCAAATATACTTCTGCTAATGCTAATCAACTAGTTAAAGAATAATCTGCCAAGCCTGACCTGTGGTGGCGCAGTGGATAAAGCGTTGACCTGGAAATGCTGAGGTCGCCGGTTCGAAACCCTGGGTTTGCCTGGTCAAGGCACATATGGGAGTTGATGCTTCCAGCTCCTCCTCTCTCTCTCTCTCTCTCTCTCTCTCTCTCTCTGTCTCTCTCCTTCTCTCTCCTCTCTAAAATGAATAAATAAAAATTAAAATAAAAAAAGAACAATCTGCCAAAAATAAAGAAGTCTTCATTAGCACCTACCACCCCCAAATATTCATTTTCTTGGAATAATTAATTGCTGAAAGGTAGTCTAAAGTAAAAGGCCCAAAGCATAAACATTCGGTGGTTCTTCTCCATCCACTGCTGACTTAGTCCTATCTAAGCACGTGATGCGAGGATGAGACTCTCTCTCAGAAGAGGATGATGAGGCCGCAATGCAGTTTTTTTATGGTAGAAAATTCTCATCAAGTGTGCTCACACAGGGAAACTCACAAGTCCTTCAGAGTATAGCAAATACAAAGACACTCCTCCCCCCCCCCCTTTTAGGGTAATTATACCTGATTGGCAAATACAAATCACATACTCCATGTTGGCTCTTCCGGTAAGAGCGAGAGGTGTGTGTGTGTGTGGGAGTGGGTGAACTCTGAGCCCGCATCTGCGGGCCACGGGTGCCAGTGTCTGCCAGGAAGATTCACTGGGCACAGTTGAATCCTGTCACATGTCAGGTGCAGATTTATTATTTTTACAAAACAAAACTTGAAACAATTCTTTCACTTGGGAATGACAAAATAAAAATGATAAAAAGTTCATTGAGACATCAGCCAAAAAAAAAAGGGTGGAGTGGGGAAATCCAAAAATCTGTTCTGTCCTAAAAGCAATAAAATGTGGTGAACGTATCAGACTTCATTTTTGGGAGGGGAACTCTAGAATCTAATAAAAAGCTTAAAATAAACAGACGGGCTTTTAATGAAGACAATGAACTGAGGCCCCGGTGGCTCAGTGGATAAAGCATCCGCCCGGCACGCCCAGAGCTCATGGGTTCGACCCCCGGTCAGGGCATCTCTGAGAAGCCACCAATGAGTGCACGAGCAAATGGAACAACTAAGTGACAGACTGAGTTGATGCTTCTCTCTCCCTCTCTTTCTGTCTCTCAAATCAATGGGAAAAAAATTTTTTTTAATAATTTTATTTTTTTAATGGGACGACATCAATAAATCAGGATACATATATTCAAAGATAACAAGTCCAGGTTATCTTGTCGTTCAATTATGTTGCATACCCATCACCCAAAGTCAGATTGTCCTCTGTCACCTTCTATCTAGTTTTCTTTGTGCCCCTCCCCCTCCCCCTTTCCCTCTCCCTTTCCCCCCTCTCCCCGTAACCACCACACTCTTATCAATGTCTCTTAGTTTCACTTTTATGTCCCACCTACGTATGGAATAATGCAGTTCCTGTTTTTTTCTGATTTACTTATTTCACTTCATATCATGTTATCAAGATCCCACCATTTTGCTGTAAATGATCCGATGTCATCATTCCTTATGGCTGAGTAGTATTCCATAGTGTATATGTGCCATATCTTCTTTATCCAGTCATCTATTGATGGGCTTTTTGGTTGTTTCCATGTCCTGGCCACTGTGAACAATGCTGCAATGAACATTTTTTTAATGAAAGAAGATCAACTGAGTCTCGGCCATAATGAGCTTTATGGCATTTTAACTTACCTAGTAGTGTCCCTGGGTCCCCAGCTTGATAGCAGCCTGAGAGACAATAGTTCCCATTCCCATTCCCTACATTTGATTGTCATTTTATTTTTATAATTTTGAGACCCAACACAATGGGTCCTTTTTCTGAACCTAAAAATCTTAAAATCTTTAAGATCTTTAAAATCTTTAACATCTTTCTGCTTGGAGAGACCAAAGGAAAGGTCGGTTGGTTTCCAACAGAGATGCTGGCATCAACTCCTCCCCCTTTAAAAAAAAAAGTCTATTAAATATTTAATAAAATATTTTTGAACACACTTTTTTTTCATGCTTGGCGGTACCTGAGAGAGGATAAGGGACATCTGAGGCCATTGGTGAGAAAGGAACATAGATTGAAGCCAAAAGCCAACAATAATAAAGCAACTTGTTATCTACAGAGATGCTATAGTACCCGGGGCATGGAGGTGACTGCAGGTCCTACCCTGAAATGATTGATTGAGGGATGCTGTATAAAGATAGAACCTCAGATAGGTCTCACCCTCAGAGAAAAACATCCCACACAAAAATTCAGCCTCCAAAATGACATTGATTCCAGCAAGACCTCCAACTGGGTCAGGAGTCTCATTTCTGAATCGTTGATGAAGTGTAGATTGAGGACCCAGGACCTGAACTGCACTGGGAACGCATGAAGCCGGACGTACTGGGAACACATGAAGCTGGACACGAACCTAGTTTTTCTCAGAGAATTCACTTGGCAACGAGGAAACCACACATCAATAATTAAAACAGAAGGTCAAATGAAATCGGTCTCTGAAGCGCCCACACACATCTTACAGTCAAAGCAGCGTCGGGAAGAACAGACTGTGACCACAGGAACCAGAAGACCCTATAAATCGTTGGCATGGGCACATGGGAATTTTAGGAACACCATGCAATCAGGCATGGAGTTACAAATATGCATGCTATTCCCAGAGAAGAGAGGAGGAAAGCGGCGAAACGGATAGAATTTGGTAGGAGGTGAAGCCAGAAAAGCTTGGGACGAGAGTACAGAAGACCTTGAATGTCATTTTAATGCAGTTCAACCTGACGCTTTAAACTGCCAACCCCTAGAGAGACTATGATGACCTGGAGAAATGGCGCCTGACTTAGATTTTTGGGAAGTAACCATGTGAATGACAGATTTGCATATCTGGTTAATAATGAATAGTTAAGAAGATACTTAAGGAACCCCAGTTTTGTGCATGCGATCAGTGGGAAAGGAACTTCCTCATGGGTTTTCTTTTTCCCCACTTCACGTCCCCACGGTTTAGTTTGGTGCAGAAACCTATTCAAATTCAGACATCTGTAGGGATTTGTTTTCAAAACTGTAACGACAAATTTAGATACACACGTGCAGGATTTCAACAGGAATACTGACTGAGAAGTATACTAAATACGGTGATATAATCTGGTTCCTTAATATTGTATTCAGAGGAACTTAAAAAGATGCTTCCCCAGGATGAAAACTCACATGGTAAGAAGTATTGGATGTTTTTGAAAAGAGGGAGAGCTGGTTACAAAGAGCATGGACTGCAAGGAAATGGTGAAAAAAAAAATACCATTGGTGTTCACCATTGCTGAAATAGTCATCATCATAACAGAAATCATAATAAATACGCCAAAGAGACGTTGAAAGGGTTTAAGTGACGTGACTTTTTTTTTTTTTTTTTTAGATTATAGGCTTTGTCATTTTGACAATATATTTAATAGATTGGGAAGAACTGAAAGAAAAAAAAAAAAAAGACCTGCGTTGAGTATAAGAAGTCGTAACAAAGCCTTTTTATATACAGAGCCTGTGTTAATTAGACGTGACTTTGAGAAGTCTTTTCACGTGCAGGTGAGAGAGGAGAGGTCTAGCTGGTTCAGAAACCAGCCAGTCAGGAACAACTTATTGAGCACATCAGTAGGAAACGTCTTTCCCCAGAGACTCGTTATTTGATGATTGAAAAAGAATGTCTAGACATCAAATGGATTTTGGACAGTTTAAGGTACTAAAGTATTTTCCTGGGGAAAAAAATTTTATATTAGAGACAGATCATAGAGTTCTACAATGGTGGAACAGAATTAAAAATGAGCACTACCCAACTTGTAAGATAGTGTACGTCCCTGGTAGCGAAATATATTTGCATTTCCCCCAACAGTCTCATGAATGAAATATGGTGGTATGTTTGTGGGAGATGTTTCCTGGGTAGTGGAGCTGCACTAGTGAGTTGGCATGACTGTTTATATACAAGGTCAGATTCTCTTGCAATTAAATCTCAAAAATCAAATCAAATTCTCAAGAAAATATTAACAGCCCAAATTCAAACAACACGTTAAAAAGGATCACCACACACCTTGATCAAGTGAGATTTTCCTCTGGGGATACAAGGACCGTTCAACATGATGTGAATCTGTACACGTGATCTACCACTTGAAAAGAATGGAAGACAGAAATTGTATGGTCAATAGAGGCACAAAAAGCATTTGACCAAATTTGACATTTTTCATGATAAAAAACTTCCCACCAGTTGGTTACGGAAGGTACGTAGATCAACATAATAAAGGCTCTGTGTACCAAACCCATAGCTAACCCTATACTCAACTTAGAAAAGTTGAAAACTTTCCCTTTAGTATGAGGAACAAGACTAGGACACCTGCTCTCACCACTCCTATTTAGCCTACCATTGGACGTCCTAGCTAACTAGTGGTTAATATATTATTCAAGTTTTCTATTATATGAATATAATTATAAAGGTGATAAACCATGTAAAGAAATCAAAACAGGGGCTTATTTTTAAATTGAATTCATCAGGGTGGCACTGTTGAACATAATTATATAGGTGTCAAGTGCTTCTTTTTTTATTTTTTTTTTTATTTTTACAAAGTTAAAAGCAGGGAGGCAGTCAGACAGACTCCTACATGCGCCCGACCGGGATCCACCCGGCATGCCCACCGGGGGCAATGCTCTGCCCATCTGGGGCGTTGCTCCATTGTAACCGGAGCCATTCTAGCACCTGAGGCAGAGGCCATGGAGTCGTTCTCAGTGCCCAAGCCAACTTTGCCCCAATGGAACCTTGGTTGTAGGAGGAGAAGAGAGAGACAGAGAGAAAGGAGAGGGAGGAGAAGGGAGAAGCAGATGGGCATTTCTCCTGTGTGCCCTGGCCAGGAATCAAACCCTGGACTTCCACATGCCGGGCTGATGCTCTACCACTGAGCCAACCAGCCAAGGCCTCTTGATAGGGTATTACAGATATCTGTCACTGCGATGTGACATTTCGAGAGATGAGAATAAGCCAGCCCCTTCTGGACAGAGGGAGACATAAGACCAAGTTCGGAAGCCACCATGAGCTCGGCATGTCGGAGAAACTGAAGAATCCCCTCTGACTCAGGAAGAGGGGCAGGGAGAGGAGCCGAACTTGCCGGGGAGCAGATCCGAAGATCATGTGGAACTGAGTGGTCAGAGTCAGGGGTTGAGGCTTCATTCAACTCAAGGAAAAACTGCCCAATGTCTTTACAGAAGTGGCAAACAGGATTTCCATCTTAAAGACCATCTACTTATGCTCTAGGAAGAATAACATTGTGGGATGAGAGGAGTAAAAACGTGGCCGGCAAAGGAAGGCGACTGCCATCCTTGGCAGTCATGTCCCGTGCTGACGGGAAGAAGTGGGTAGATGTATTGTGAAGGACATCTTCACATAACTTAATTGCTGATGGACCTAATGTCAGGATGCAAATTAAAAATGCGTGTTTGTGCCTGAGGAGGCGGTGGCGCAGTGGATAGAGCACCAGACTGGGACGCGGAGGACCCAGGTTCGAGACCCCGAGGTCGCCAGCTTGAGCGCGGGCTCATCTGGTTGGAGCAAGGCTCGCCAGCTTGAGTCCAGGGCTGCTGGCTTGAGCAAGGGGTCACTCGCTCAGCTCTCGCCCCCTGGTCAAAGCATATAAGAGAAAGCAATCAATGAACAGCTAAGGTGCCACAACAAAGAATTGATACATCTCATCTTTCTCCCTTCCTGTCTGTCTGTCTGTCCCTATCTGTCCCTCTCTCTATGTCTCTGTGACCAAAAAAAACACACACACAAAAAAAACACATTTGTAACGTTCTAAAAAACTCAGGCTACCTGAGACTCAGTGGTGTCCCATACTTATACAAACTTACTTAATGAAAGGAAAACTCGATTTCATGGAGATAATTTAATATCTTAATGGATTTTTTCTAAATTATGTGTTTTTTTGATTTGCAAGTGAGGCTTTTAACTGAAGAGCTGGACCTTGGACGGTACTAATTGTACGGTTTAGGAATGTTTACAATCTCAGAAAGTTACAGGACTTCCCTAGGCTGCCAGCTCTTAGGAGAGCCCACAGCGGGCTCTCCAGGGCTTCAAATCTTGGGACCCTCAGAGCAGGTATAAGAAAGGACTCACACCTCATCCAACGACTGACTACAGGTTATTTTCCACAGAGTTCTGCGGGGGGGGAGGGGAATCCCCCAAATAGCTGTCCAAATGGACAAAGTGACCCTAAACAGCCTCTGAAGGTAAATTAGAAACGGGGGCTATAGCTAGATAGCTGTGGGGAGAGAGACGATTTGGAAGGATAGGCAACATAGTAACTATGACTCCCCTTCCTGAGAACCTGATACGTACTTATTTCATTTGGTGTCTTGTGATGGCCATGCAAGCTCTATGAAGCTGGTGTCTCTGTTTTCAGCTCAAGAAACGGAAGCAGAGAAAAATTGAAAGGTGACACAGCTTGTTAGGGATAGAACAGAAAATTGGGGTTCATGTCTATACTACACCAACATCAATGCCATTGAAGGTCTCTGCCCCACGTCGTGTGTGTCATGTCTAGAGTTCCATACTGAGCACCCAAGTGTCCTAGGGTTTGTGCCCTGTTGAACATAACATGTTTGCACTAGTAAGTGTTGACTCCCAGCTTTTGGGGGGAATAAAGTTGAGACTGGAGGAAACCAAGTTATCTACATAAATCTTTAAGGAAAAATATTGTTATGCCTTGGCTGATTGGCTCAGTGGATAGAGTGTCAACCTGGCATGTGGACATCTCAGATTTAATTCCCAGTCATGGTCAACCATCTGCTTCTCCTCCTCCTCTTTCTCCCTCTCTCTCTCTCTCCCCCTTCTGCATCCAGTGGCTCGGTTGGTCTGAGTGTTGGCCTCAGGTGCTGAGGATAGCTCAGCTGGTCCAAGTGTCGGCTCCAGATAGGAGTTGTTGGGTGGGTTGCAATCAGGGCACATGAGGGAGTCTGTCTCTCTATCTCCTTTCCTCTTACTTAAAAAAAAAAGTAACAAAAGAGACATATCCTACCAGTCTGTGGAGCTGGACTGCCTTCAGACTTGCTAGGACTTAGTTCTAATTTTTACTTTTGTTTTCTTGAGTTGAATAAACATTATTGTGGAGTGGATGCAGTTGTAACAGGTCCATCGGGCAGACGCAGTTCCACACAATGCGGGTCAGGGTGTCTTGCTCAGGATTGGCTGTTGCTGCTTGACTTCAGTCCTATACCTCACAAACAATCAGACGTGATTTTCTGCCACAACAGACAGTTGCTAAATCTCCCTTTCTGCTTCAACTCAAGAGAAACCACAAACGATAGCCAGACAGATGTCCCTCCAAGCTGGTTCCACTGATAAGATCCCCCCTTGCAATCTAAAAACTGCCCCCCCCAGCTGGTCCACGTGCAGTGTTCTACAAGTCAATGTTTCAATCGAGTGTCTCTTCCTGACACGTTTGTTCCTGCCCATGTGAAACCCAAGTAAATGACAACTAGCTTTGAATAGAACTATCAAAAAAAACTAGTCTAGGTCCTGGCTGGTTGGCTCAGCGGTAGAGCGTCGGCCTGGCGTGCAGGGGACCCGGGTTTGATTCCCGGCCAGGGCACATAGGAGAGGCGCCCATTTGCTTCTCCCCCCCCCCTTCCTCTCTGTCTCTCTCTTCCCCTCCCGCAGCCAAGGCTCCATTGGAGCAAAGATGGCCCGGGCGCTGGGGATGGCTCCTTGGCCTCTGCCCCAGGCACTAGAGTGGCTCTGGTCGTGGCAGAGCGATGCTCTGGAGGGGCAGAGCGTCGCCCTCTGGTGGGCGTGCCGGGTGGATCCCAGTAGGGCACATGTGGGAGTCTGTCTGACTGTCTCTCCCCGTTTCCAGCTTCAAAAAACAAAACAAAAACAAAAAACTAGTCTACCAATCTCTACACCCTGCCGCAAGATTGGGCAGCCTGTCACCTCAAGCTACTACTAACCGTTACTTGTCACCCGCCTTACAAAGGACACAGCGCCATGATGACAAAGTCCGGAAGTCTCCATTCACTTGAGCTTTCCCAGAATAGAAACGACATCAAACTCTTAACGAGTTTGTGTTTAGCGGCCCTACTAAATTTCATATCGTTAAGACTTCTGTCAACAGTTCAGAGTATTTCTGAACAGGCGTTGGCCTTGTCCTCTTGGGTTCTAGCTGCTATGACATTCAGAGATGCCCGACCATCTATGTTGGGAACGTTTTAAGATCTGATGACATTCTCACCTTTGGAATGCCTTTAAAAAAGAAAAAAAAAAAACAAACTCATCCATTTGATCCATATTCTTATCAAGATAGTGCTAATCATTTAAAGGGTATTAATAGCCCTGGCCGGTTGGCTCAGTGGTAGAGCATCGGCCTGGCATGCAGGAGTCCCGGGTTTGATTCCCAGCCAGGGCACACAGGAGAAGCACCCATCTGCTTCTACACCCCTCCCCCTCTCCTTCCTCTCTGTCTCTCTCTTCCCCTCCCACAGCCGGGGCTCCATTGGAGCGGAGATGGCCCGGGCGCTGAGGATGGCTCTGTGGCCTCTGCCTCAGGCGCTAGAGTGGCTCTGGATGCAACAGAGCGACGCCCCAGAGGGGCAGAGCATCGCCCCCTGTTGGGCATGCCGGGTGGATCCCAGTCGGGCACATGCGGGAGTCTGTCTGTCTGCCTCCCCGTTTCCAGCTTCAGAAAAATGCAAAAAAAAAAAAAAAAAAGGGTATTAATAACAGAGTCCCAAATGAAAACTAACAGTATTTCATATCCAACAGATCTGTCTGCTTACAGATTTCAAAGACCACTTTAGGACCCATTGGCAAGTTCAGAGAGAATAGAGAAAAACAGAGGAATAGAAACAATATGGAGGCATGAATGAAAACCTGAGCACCAAGCACTCCTATGTCTACAGGGACCTTGGCTGTAGAAACTCTTCTCTCTCCACGTTGCATCCTGGAACCATGTTTTCTATTTTTTCCTGTTTAGCCTCATTTTCCCCTCCTTGTTAAAAATAAAGGCCTGGCGGATAGGGTCAGGAGACTTGAATTCTAGACTCAGCTTTATCTAATACTAGCTGTGTCACCCAGGCTTGGTGGCTTGATACCTCTCAACTTCAGTTTCCCAAGAAAAATTAGAAGGTGACGTAAGATCTGTCGTTCTCAAACTGCTATCAACAGAACTGTCACTGGGATTTTATTCCTGGGGCTACAGGGGTTTCATAAAGAAAGAAATGGGGTGGGGGCCCTGTCCAGGAAGTTCAGTCAGTTAGAGCATTACTCCGATACACCAAGGTTGTGGGTTCCATTTCCGGTTGGGAATCAATCAATGAATGCATAAATAGGTGGAACAACAAACTGATGTTTCTCTCTCTGAAATCAATCAATCAATCAATCAATAAAAGAAATGGATCAAGACAGAGTCTGAGAAGGTGTGTTTTGAAAAATCCCATATGAACTTCTTTACCAGTATTTATATTAAGGATCAGTGTGAGATTCTATTGCAAAAAATGGATTTTTCACTCCTCTCCTCAAAAATCTGTGTCTCCCTGAATTAGATGCTTGCTAAGGACAGAATCCCAAGGGTCTCAGCACCTCTGGGGTCCAGGCACCATAGTGGGCATTCCAGTAGAAAAGTGATTATAGGAGGTGAAGGCCAGTCCCACCCTTTGAGAACAATGTCACTTAATCAGAAAGCTCTGGGAAGAACGGGACCCTGGGAGTGAGCACCAGGCACCAGACTGCCTTCGGGCGTTGGCGATGCTAACCTGCAGTGGGAGAGACCAGCGGAGAAGTGATACACACTGGAGAAGTCGCTCGGAGACCCGCGTCGGGAACTCAGTGTTAAAAGCACACTCCGCGGGGTCTCGTTGCCCCTCTGCAAGGCAATCAGGGAGCACTGCAAATTTTTCTGTACGTTTTTATGAGGCCATTTCCCTCTTCTCCCAATATCAGAGTCTGTTTACAAGTCAAAAAAAAAATGCGTTTTCCATACACACACACACACACACACACACACACACACACGTCTAATTGTGACCCGCGCTCTCCAAAACTGCTGGGACACCTCACTTGAGTGTCACAGGACGTGGCTCGCTGTACGAGGCAGATGTAAAACAGTCTAAAGCGATAGTTGTGTTCCAGAAATGTTGTGCGCTAATCATCTTATTTTAATTTCATCCCAACTATCAACTCAGTGACATTTTAGCAACTAGTTGGCTTGGATGCTGAGTCATCTTCAAGTGGCTGGTGTTGGCGTAATTGTCAACCCGTCTTCCCAATGTGCACCCCCTCAGTCTCAGTAACGAGTATGATCTTGCTTGTCCTCCAAATCGTCTCTCCCACTGTGGCTTTCTGGTCCAGAGCCCCCATTTCTAACTTATCTCCAGTTTCTAAGATTGGAGTCTCTGTGTGCCTTTAGACAGCTCTTCGGGGATATTTTGTTGTTGTTATTTATTGTTGCTCCGAAAGAACTCAGTGAAGTGCTGGATGAAGTGTGAGTCTTCTCTCATCTCTGCTCTGATGCTCCTTATATTGTCTGCCGGGGGGCGGGCATCTTGCAAAGCAAAAGGCAAGAAGAGTGTAGAACAAGAATTTAACTCAGAGAAGGGAGGCGTTGGATAGCCCAGTGGGCTGAGAGACCATTGAGAACTCAGAGGGAACCCAGGCAAGTTTGTAGGTTAGGGAGACCAGTACAAAGAGAATGGAGCTCTTAAGGTAATTGATAATAAAGTGAAAGAAAGGTCCTCCTGCCCAGCGACATAAGAATGAACTCCTGAGATGTTCATGTGGCTTGAGTGGAGGAGAGATGGGGCAGGTCCCCATTACTGTGCATGTGGCGTGTATTTTCTGAAGGACACTGGACTGTGAGCCTTCAGAGGGGCGGGACTTAAGACTCTAGTTCAGCTGAATGGTTTCTCACCTCTGAGATGCAGGTGCTTCTAGACCAGCAGAGAAGCTAGGAAGAACACACCGTTCTTGTCTCAGATGTCCCCATGGCCAAAGGCATGACAGTCATTTCAGAGGAGGAGGGATGTTCTCAACCGAACTAGAAATGGTTGATACAGTTTTGTCATAAGGAGGCATGTTGCACATTCCGGATCTTTTCAGATTTGCTGGAAAAGAAAAATGGTCCCCTCAATAAAAATCCATAAGTTTACCATCATGAGGGGGTGGATTTAGGCAACATTGGTTGGATCACGATCCTTAATAGGTTCCTGGGTCTTCAGATCCTGCAACCACTCAGCCTTCATAATCACATGACCTGATTCCTCATGATAAATCTCCTTTTATCTCCTACTGCCTCAGTCTCTCTGGAGGACCCAGACACAGGAAGATAATTTGCTGAGAGAACATAACAAACCCCGTGTCAATGCTGTGGACTTTACCATCATTACCATCACCAAGCTGAGCTACGGAAAAGCCTCAATACCTGCTGCCTTTGACTAGGCGTTGGTGACACTGCCGTGAGACCCATTTGTTTCTTCAAGCATGGGACCACCTGGTCGTGCCCAAGTCACCCAGATGTTCACAGAAGTTTCTGTCTCCCAACTGCCCTTGGGGATACATGTGACCTAAACTCGATCCTAATTTCCCAGATATTCTAACCACGATCCCTATCTCAGATGGACCCAACAACAATTTAAGAAGTATTTTTAAAAAGTGATGTTGAACTTGCTTATACCTGCTGTCACTGTGTTCTGTCTCCTTGTTGGTTCCCTCTTCAAGTGCCTAAGGGCCATTCTAGCCTCCCTTATCTCCTTAAACATGTGCGTGCACACACACACACACACACACATACACACACACACACTGCCTGATTCTCTGGATTGATTCAAACATGATCAGAATTCATCAAGAAGGCTTTGGGGGTCACTAGAAATCTAGGATTTGGAAGAAAAATATAGACTTTCTTTCCCAATCAGATATGCTTTTATGCCCCAAACTCTGGTCCTATTTGATAAAATTCAAAATCGTTTCATGGCAGAAAGATTCTCTGAGAAAGAATTCACGTGTGTGTGAGTGTGTGTGTGTGTGTGTGTGTGCACATGTGCACACATTCCTAGCAAAGCTAATAGGCCATATTGGACCCATAGTTGTGCAAGGGGACACTCTGAGGATGGTCATGGCCACGGTCATGATGGATTCCACCTTGCGTGGCTCCCCTGATGGATAAAAAAGTCAACATTTATTGCAAATGTTGCCACATCGATTCTCTCCTTATTTCCCCCGTTTATTCAATGTCTAGTTAAATTCTCAAGCATTGCTGTCAATGTTTAGATAAAGAAGACAGTGCTGTTGTCTCCACTTTCGAGATGCAAAAACTGAGGTTCAGCGGCCAGGGGACTGTCCTTGCTCATGAGCCACTAGAATCGTGTACAGCTGCGGGGAACTGCCCTCACCGTGCCGACGTGGGAACCAAGCCCCTCTGAGAACCGACACACCTGGCTCCTGGCCACTGATTTGGCATGAAATACCCATGAGAACTCGGGGCTTCAGTTTCTCTTTCTAGGTCTCAGCTTTCTCCTCTGTAAAGATTGGGGAGAAGATAGGACGACAGAATACCCGGGCTTAAAACGTTTACATTTATATGATCTTTTACTGTAGGATATTCTTTCTAAGTTCTTGGTTTTATTTGTTCTCCGATAGAATGTGTTGACCTCAATCCTCCCTTCATGAATGTTCACTTATATCCACGTGTTAGCATTATACACTATCAATTAATGCATTGACGTTTTCTTCTATGAATTAAGTTAATTCGCTATTTCAAATAATGTGACTAAGGAGAAACATTTCATTTAGGCTCCAAATATCCTGTTAACAAACAATGAACAAAGTCCAGTGCATCACTGTCCAAAAAAATGTCCACACACCGCAACTGTGGACCCATTTTCAAAGGGAACTAGATTAAGAGGAATTGGAGTTAAAAATGGCTGGGTATTTGGCCAAGATTAAAAAGATAAACCCTGTTTTGTTTTGTTTTCTGAGTGACCCCACACGGGTGGCCAACATAAGCCATATTTCAAATCGTGGGAAATTACAGCTTAGCGAGTGCTTTTTCTCCATGGGCTCAGAGAAAATTTCCTCAAGGCTCTAGACCGACCCACAGGCGGGAAAGGAATGGTAAATGCTCCGAACAGGGAATCTCTCAGTCCCACTACAATGGCATTTCTGATCCCTTCCTCCTGCCCGAATCTCCATGTGGTGGTTTATAATTGAGATTCTGCCCATTCAATCCACAGGGTCGGTTCAGGGGCTCTGGGTCCGTCTATTTCACAACCAAGTCCCCAACCCATCCTTAAAGTTCAGATCCTGCTTCTCTCTTTAACTTGATGCATCTCTTTTGAACTCTTTCTGTAGGCTAGAGAGAGAAAAAACATTATTTCTACACTGGACTGTAATAAACCACCTTCTTATTTCCCCTAAAATAATGTTTTTTTCTAAATATTTTCCATTTTAAACTTTTTACTATATCTCTTCTGCACTCATTCTATTTCAACTATTTTGGTCCTTTTTTAAAAATGTTATTGTTTTCTTGGACCAAACGGCTACATAGGGCTTTTTTTTTTTATTATTTTATTTTCAGATTTTTTTATACCTGGGCTAAAATCCCATTTTAAGTATATGACACATTTAAAAATAATAATAATCTTCCTATTCAAACTGAGGGACTATGATGATATTGTATATTTTACATGGAATAAAGCTTTTTTTAAAAAAAATTCTATCAGCACTCAGGGTCTATGTTGCCAATTAGATGACAGTATGCTTTATAATGTGAAGAAGAAGGAAAAAAAAAAAATTCCTGGGGACAGAAAGACACAACATGGGAAGAATCCGGAAGATAAAAGACGTATAATGATGCACCCTTCGGTCCCCAGCATTGATTTCTATTTATTATTCCAAACTCTTCCAAACACAAAGGCTGGATGTCAACATGTTATCCTAGAAGCAGACAATTGAAGAAAGCCGTTACCTGCATGACTTGCTTCATAAAATCTGTTTACCAGAATTGGAGTTTTGTGTTCATTTCAAAGGACTTTGAAGTGTGTGTGTGTGTGGGGGGGGGAGATGATTTAAGCTTCTT
Organism: Saccopteryx bilineata; assembly: GCF_036850765.1. Lineage (NCBI taxonomy): Eukaryota > Metazoa > Chordata > Mammalia > Chiroptera > Emballonuridae > Saccopteryx > Saccopteryx bilineata. Next base: position 63,693,079 of record NC_089496.1, read on the forward strand.
TTCCCCTTAATGCTTTACTTTTGAGATTTGCCAGACTTCAGTTAAATAGGGACCCTTCCTGACAACCAGCAAGATGAGTGAAGTGGAGAAGCCAAGTTTTCCTAAACTTCCCTGTAGGCAGAAGGGAGCTCCGAGAACAGGGCGCCTTTTTCCTCAAGTACAACGAGCTGACTTTGAAAATTCCTCCAGAGTAACAATGATCAGTGGACCTTTCTTACATTCATCTAATTTCCAAGCCTTGATGTGACATATGGAATAAGAAGAAAGTGACAACCAAAAAAATCAATGTGTCTAAATCGTCTTGCCTCAGAACCTCCTTGTCACTGCCTCAGCTCAGAAAATTGGGTGGAATATTAAATCCGATCTCTATTTTTGTGGTGGTTGTATGTGTTTGGTTTATTGCTTCGGAATTTCTGTCAGTACGTGTAGGAAGAAAAAAAAGGCAGAAAACCTACTTTGCACAGAAGGGAGTGTGCCCCTTATGAAACAAAATTCAAAATTACAGACGCATAAACTAATCAGTGCTTGCCCAGCCTTGCAGTGAAGTTATCTTCTTCTACATTACATGATTCTGATGATAAGGAGTTGGGCTACATTATGGTGGGATTGTGTGCTTTAAGAAAATAATATTAACTGAAAATAAATTTTTCGGAAGTTAACGTACATATTTTAAGTTATAAAAGTATAACATCCCGAACAGTACAGCCCTATAACTCTGATACTTTGACCACTGAAATTTAGAGACAGGAGAGAACTAATATTAGACTGAATTTTCAACACTTCGGATTCTCTGTGGAAACACGGTACGGAAGCACCCGTTGCCATAAACTGCCTTTCAGTTAGTTCTCTATTTTACAGAACATTTTTCTTGTCATTAAGTGTCTAAATTGAAAGATAATATAAAACGTTAAATTTAAATCATCTTCCGAAAATAAAATTACCTTGCTTCAGTCTGAAGAAAGAAGTCAGGTCTGCTCCTGTGCATTGCAGAGTTTAAAAAACAACTTGAATGCTTTTTTTTAAAATAAAAGATACCTTTCAATAAAACTGTCACCACATTAAAAAAATTAACTTTAATTTTAATCTTTAATTTAAATACATTGTAGTCTTTTATAAGTCTTTTTTGAAAAATATCCCACTTGCCAAAAAAAAAAAAATTCAATGATTGTCTATTTTTAAACAAAGCATTAAAAAGCCCTTCAACACATATATGCGTTTTTCTTTTTAAAGGATATTTACCCTTTAAGGGGAGATTTCTAACCTTGTGACCCAGAAAATTCCATGCACGCAAAGTTATTTGTTTTTATTTTTCTGACATTCATTCTTGATCACATATTTTCCATGGCTTTATTGCATTTATTCCAATAAAGGCATTGTCTCAATAGTTCATTTTAAGACCTTGATTAATAGGAGGCAATCTGTGTAAATATAATACCAGTGTTGGCATTTTGGAATGAACTACAGAAACTGAGCGGAATGTTGTCTTGCGCCGTTTTGCATTTCTCTTCAAAATGTGTTGAACTACCAATATTTGGACAAATCTACCAAGTTTTAATGTAATCTAAGCATTAAGTGAACTTTCTCATCTGAGAAGGGTGTTCACTTACAATGGTGTCCCGGGTCGAGATTGAAGAATTTCAGCCCCAAGATTATACATGCCGGAAAGTGGGAACCACACGCCCACTGTCTGGGACATACGGCCAGGGACACTAACAGTCTTCCAACCAGCTAATTTTAAAAGACCCAAGTGGCAATAGTTACCGGTTTTCTGTCTTTGCTCTCTAACAGTGGCATTAGCCCAATACAGAGGCATTATCCTGAAAGCTGATGGTGAATTTTTCCCTTTATACCAGATCTGTAAGATTAAAAATTTTAAAAATGGGACTGTTGAAGTCTTTCCTTCCAGATCTGAGAACAGAAATGGCTCACTGGTAAAATAAAACGTTTCCTTGGAAGAGAAATAAATAAATAAATAAATGTGCTAATACTTAAATTTTTTTCAAATACTTTGTAAACTTCTTATTTAAAATTTCAGATATGTTTATAAAATTTACATGAATAAAACTAGGAGAAAAGAAATGACGGGAATATTTAGTATGAGATTTGTACAGTTTGTTTCACCAAAACTTGTAAATTACACAGACCAGCTATATTTAATACCAAAGATTTTTTTTTTAAAGGAAAGTAAAGAAATTTGGGGGTAGGGGAGCTGGCAAAGATGTATGCCCTAGAACAAAGAGGTACCAAAAGCTTTTGAAACTTGAAAGAATACATTCCCACCATCCCCCATCCAACAATTGATAGTTGTGAAATATCAGCCTGACAGTGACTGTGTTTGTTGTTTATTTTTTATTTTTTATTTTTGAAAGAGACAAAATAACTTATCCCAGACCGTGTTCTAAGTGGTACTTATAAGACATACTGCGACTGGCACCATTTTTGACATCCCAAAGGTCAGTTAGTTGCAAAAGGAACCAAGGAGACAAACCCATCAGCCAGCAGTAAATGGAGGTCTTTGTTTTGAAGTTGGGAGGAATTTATGTATATATCTGATCCCTACAGCCCCGCCGTCCTGCAGATTTCTGGGCATAAGACAGATGGCAGTACAACCAAGCGAGAACTCAGACTTTCCCTCTCTCCCTCGGGTCTCACTCCCATTATCCACTTGTAAATTAACCTGTCAATTTATCAATCAACACCATCTTGATTCTCCCCCTGTTTGGCAGCCCAGCCTTGCCTCAAATTTGCCTCGTAAATAACTGGGAGCCCCGTGTTTGTTAGTATTGTGAATGAGTTTATTATCACCTTGATGGATGCTATGAATCACAAACGCTGCGGAGAGGCTGATAAGAGGAAAGTACAGGCGCACATTAACAGGGTTGAAACTATTTTAGAGATAAAAGATGGAGGAACTAGGATACCAAATCACTTAAATTGAAAAAAAAGAAACACACCAAAAAATTGTATTTTGTGAGTGTGTGTGTGTGTGTGTGTGTGTGTGCGCGCGCGCACACGTGTGAGGGTTGAACCAGCCCTTAGTTCAAGTAAAAGAGAGAAATGACTCAAGTTTCACTTGGACTGCTGCAAAAAAATGTGTCTGCAAGACCACATTAGTGGACAGACAGCAGGGTGGCCCGGAGATCTTGTTGGACAAAATGCTGTATTTAATGGTCAAAGTGCAAATTTTAGGAAAGACCAGGCTCTATTCTAAACAACCACTCAGTCGGGTTTACTTTTTAAACGCTGCATAGAAACTTAAGAAAGAAGAAAACAACCATCTCAAGTCATACGTGTATTGTGTATTTACATATGTCTATTACATATTTTATCTGAATAATATAGGAAAACACAGCACTATCTGGTCAGTAAATGAGGCTCTCTGGTCAACTTGACACATTAATAAACAACATGAGAATGCTAATTATTTTGTTCCCACCTGTTGTCCTTGAAATGTCTACTTATTTGGTATGTAAAATTACGTTTAGTCATCTGAAGTTAGAAATTCTTTGACAGATGCCACATATTAATATAATAATGTTGAATTACAAAATATGTTATCTCCAATTGCTAATAGGTTTTCTTAACATGGTTATTCTTTAATATTTTTAAATATCATATTAATGTTAATCAGTGCTTTTATAAAATACATAATGTCATATTATGATTAAGACTAGTATTGTTACATTCAGTCAGATTATACTTGCAAGGACTACACTAAATATAAAACTATAGGTTTTAACATGTATGTAAGTTTTCTTTAAGCAATTTTCACTGTTTGTGGCAAATAAGTATAAACATAAGACTAAACGTTTTAGATTCATGTACATGTGTGTTTTTTTAAAGACGTATATTTGATATTTTATTAAATGTATATTTCATTTACAACACAATTTGACTATTTCTTGCAAAGTTTCCAATTTGGTACATGGTTTGTGTTGGGAAACTTTCAATATATATTTCTCACTACAAACAACAGCCACATTACTTTTAAAGAAAATAGGAAGTTATGTGTAATAGTGTCATTGTGTGACACATTTATCATTTGTAGGTGATTTTAAAATACAAAGATTTTCTGACCACGCTATTTAGGCAGAACTTCTTGAAAAATATTTCAAGGCCTGACCTATGGTTAAAGTTCTCAAACTTAGAAATCAAGGGGAAAAAAAAATCTATTAGTTGTCAAATGGAAAACACTTTGGCATAATTAAGGCATTGCATAAAAAAAAAAAAAGAATATTCCCCAAATGTTATTACACCAAATATGTCATCAGTATAAATGTGATTTTAAAAAAAATGAAACTATTTGCTGGAATGCAATTTAGAGATCCCGATAGGTTGTCCATTTTATTCCATTTATAATTAAGATAGTGTTTAAATCTGAAATGAATTCTATACAGGACAATAAGACGGACTCCCAACTCATTTTATCATAAATTGTGTAATAAGCGATAAGGTAAAAAGTAGGGCTAAAATCCTGTCGGCAAAAAATGAAACACAGCGACCTCAATTGCCCTAATTCAGTCTGGCTTTTTCCCTCTTCTTCCTTTTCTTAAAGTCTCTTCATTTTCACTCTGTTCACATTACTAGCTTACACATGAGTGCATTATTGGAAAAATCACAAAGCGATCCAGGGACACTTGGAAGGGGTGGGACCTGGGTCCCTTGGACAGCTGAAAAGGTATTCTCATTTCATTTGTTAGGAGTTGCAGAAATAGTTTTATGGCCAGGGAGGGACGATGACCTTTCTCTTTCAACAAGCTTGGTGGTTGGTCTTTTGATGGAGCAAGTAGAGGTTACAACATCTGGTAATTTGTGTTACTGAGCTTAGCAGAGGTCTTAACGATGTAAGCAGATTATTCTTGAAGAAGAACAAAAAAAAAAAAAAGAAAAATTCCGGAAGACTCAATGGACTATTTAAAATTATTAGGCAGTGCATTCTAACACTTTAGACGTCTTTTCCGATTGATTTTTCCCTTTAAAGTGACGCCTTCGAAGCAACAACAACAACAAAAATTGTAGATCTACTTCCTTCCAATTCCAGTTGACTGTTTTGGTGGTCCACATCTGTTTCATCCTTGACACTGGCCTCCTTTTTTCCATCACAGCAGAAATGATGACTTGGCTGATTAAGTTTTCTCCTTTGAGAACTTTTGGAATGCCAAGTAACAACAAACAAGCGTTGGGAATCTTAAAGAAAAGGGAAAATGTGAAACAGAATATTGTAGCAAAAAAGCAAAACAAAAAAAAAAACAAAAACTGACCCACCCTATCCAGGATTCCAGGAAAAAAAAATAAAGATGCTACTAATTGGTTTCTGTGAGATCTTTCTCCCACATGCACCACTTTAAAATCACATCCGCCATTGTGTTTCCTTCTCTGATAAAAGTGACTTGCAGACCGTGTAATGTGTTAGAAGAAGTACTGATGCAGTTCATCGTGCAAGGCTCATGAAGATCGTTATTAGCATTCCAAAAAATTTTTTTCCTTCAATTGGAGTAAGTCCATAGATAAACGTTAAGTTGAATTTCCAAGATTCTCTGACTTAACTCTGGCTAAGAAATATGACTCGCTTTAAGCGTTTATCTCAAACTATTAGCCTGTCACAGCACAGAGTGCAAAGGATGGACTCAGACTGTCACACACCTGTGAAGCAGGGAGTCTGTGGACTGTCAGGTCGGCCACCCAGACAGGGAGCGCCTGTGGGCACAGGTTCGCCTGTGGTGTTGGCCTTGTGAAATTAACAAAGTGGTTGCACGGCATGTTGATCTCACTCTTCTGGTGCCCACACAGTCCTGGAGGGCAGAGCCTTGACAGAGGTCCCTGGTTCTTTAGGTCACAGGGCTTCACAGAGAGCAAAATGCAGTATCCTAAATAAAGAAAAGGAAGGAAGGAAAGAAGGGAAGGAGGGAGGGAGGGAGGGAGGGAGGGAGGGAGGGAGGGAGGGAGGAAGGGAAAGAAGGAAGAAGAAAAAGAAAAGAAAAAAGAAAATTACCCTAGCAGGGTAGCTCAGCTGGTTAGAGTGTCATCACAATATGCCAAGGTGGTGGGTTCAATCCTGGTTAGGACACATACAAGAATCAACCAATAAATATATACATAAATAAGTGGAACAAGAAATTGATGCTTCTTTCTCTCTCACTCCCTCCTTCCCTCTCTCTCCTCCCCCCTCTTTCTTCTAAAATCAATTAATAATTTTTTTTTTTTTAAAGGAAGAAATACCACAAGCATTTGGATATTTGGGTTAAGGGTTTATAGTGGAAAAGAACACCAAACAATTTCTACTCAATAAAAAATACCATGATCTTTGTAACCATACTCAGGCGAACAGCCATGTGTCAGTCCATAGTGTATCTAACACTAATGATAATGTCCCACGTCACCACATTTCTCCAAGGTGCTGGACTTTAAGGAACTGCAAGGAATAGGAGAGACATCTGTGACACATAGAGCATGATTCCAACTCAGATTACACTGGGGAACAAAATTTTTGTTGCATCCACAAAAAACTTGTTCTTACCTAATTCAAGTGTGCCAATCATAAATCTGACATTAGTTTTTTCTCTGTAAGCTACAGTTTTCTTTGCACTTCAAGATTTTAAGTTTTCATCTTATTGTAAAATTTTCAACATTTAGTTTAACATAATGAAGTAGAATGTCCTCTTGGGCATCATCTTTGTGAAAATATAATAATTTATATAATGCAATAAATACATTAATACACTAAAAGATATGATTGCATCAGAATTTGTCTACAGTTTCAGAATAGCACATATTAAAACAGTTTAATCATAAAATTTGCACAAAACTTATTTAAATTCTATTCAGGCAAAAATTTGCGTTTGTAGCTCTTGTGTTTGTGTGCTTGTTGAGGACAATCTCATTTGATGCTCCAGCAGTAGTCTGCTCATCACTAACAGCTCCAAGATTTTCGGGAAACTTATCAAGGTTTTGACTGTTCAGGAAGTGAATCTTAACGCTCATGTTACATCCAATGTCGCGGAAGGCCAACAGCATCCTTTGAACCAGAAGTTCATAGTTTTTGCATTTTTGTTGCCAAGGAAGTTCTTTGTAACTACCACAAAAGACTGCCATGCTGCTTTCTCCTCCTTATTCATCTTCCAGGCAAATTCTCTGTCACGTATGAGGGTTCGAATTTGAGATTCATCAAATACACCTGCTTTTAATAATCTTCTCGAAAGACAAGGCAGGAAAAGCAGAAATAATATGTTGAAAGCATTCACTTTCTCTATTCAAAGCCTGAACAAACTGCTTTATTAAGCCAAGTTTGATGTGAAGTGGGGGAAAAATGATCCTGTCTCGATTAACTACAGGTTCATTCACAATATTTTGCATCCTTACTTCCAGAGCTTCACGTTTCGGCCACTCCTTCTGTGTCCAGTGTTTCTCCCGAGCTCGGCTGTCCCACAAGGATACTTCGTGAAACCTCTCTGTTGTCTTAGCAGGAAATTTACCATTTTAAGATCCACACAAATGATCCAGTTATGCTCCTCATACTTCAGAAAGTCGAGGACAATTTTTATGTCATTATACTCTTCTCGCAAATGAGTTGAATAACCAATTGGAACCGCTCATAAACATTACCGTTGTGTAGGAGAATACATTTGAGACTTCGTTTAGAGCTGTCAAGAAATAGCCGCCATTCTGTTGGACTGTAAGTGGTAACACCTAGCTGGCTGAGAAGACTACTGATATCATGACAGTAAACAAAGTGTTTGTCTTCGGAAAAAAGTCCACAAAAATTTGTTCATGCTTCCTGAAATGGGATACTTGAGCTGACCAGTGAAGTACATTCTTTTCTTGAAGCCTGGAGGCTAATAACTCAGCTGCTTTCTTTGATAGGCCCAAATCTCTTACTAAGTCATTGGGTTGGCTAAACTGCTGAGGGGTTAATGACTGCTTGGCATCAGAAGAAGACCCTTCAGATTCTACAACCATTTCCTCATGCATCTTATCAAAATATATTTGATCACCATGTTCACTTTCTTCGTCTTTAGAAGAAATAAAGCCATTGAAAACTGGAACCGGGAGTGTCTCAGAGTGTGGGATAGGTCGTATTGCTGAAGGAATATTAGGATATGCGATCATATGCCTTTTTTTCTTGCTGATGCCCTTTGTATGTATCAGACAGAAATAACAGTCACTGCTGTGGTCCTTAGGTTCATGCCAAACCATGGGAATACCAAAAGGCATTCCTTTGCATTTTCCTTTTGTCCAGCCACGAAGCATTTCCTCACAATTATGACACACAATATGAGGAGCCCAATTCTTGTCTTGATCGCCAAGGGGAACTTGAAAATAGGCAATATACGCACGTGTCACAAATGATGAAATATTGCTCCTTTGACGTTGAAGTGTGTAATAGCCACATATATAACAGAAGGTGTTAGGACTATTCTTACATTTACGCCTACTCAAAGAAGCCATGATTCAATCTTAAAACAAAATAAGAGGGTGTTTTTATCAGATAATAATTTTTACATTTAAAAACAACTACAATTATGTAAAAGTAATGTTTGTAAAACATTAATTGCCTTGTGGTTATGTTCAATCCAAGAGTCATTGCCCTTTAACTCTTAATTTAAAAACCAATGCATGTCATTAACTATAACAAAAAGAAATTAAAATTGCATAAAAACTAGAGCATGCAGAAAAAAACGGATTTTAGATTTGGAATCAGCGATACAGACATATATAGAAACAGTTCTAAAACCTCACGCAACAGAAAATGGAAAAAAAAATTTGTTCCCCAGTGTTATTTTAAAGAATGCCATAGACTAGATATGTTTGCATTTTATATGACGTTACCTTTAATTTGCTTGGCCTACAGTCTAACTCGATCATGTCTGAACCATTTATAACTGAAGGTCCCATTAGCTAAGAAAGCTAAATGACCCTGGTCGTTTGAATTTTATCAGTTTTTTACCCAACACTGGATTGGAATGGCCACTGTTGGGCGTTAGCAGAAACCGTTGGCCATGCTATCTTCTCGCTCCACCTCTCTAGGCAGCATAGCTTTTTAAAATTAATGGGGAGTCCCTGAGGTTTACTATTTTGTCCCTCTCATCACTAAGAGTCCTAATGCTTCAAATTGCCAAATCAGAGGCACCTTGAACATCTGGTACTTGCTTCTATACCACAATTGCCAATGTCAAGTTCAGAGCAGCAATTATAAAGTTCTTTGCATGAAAAAAAAAAAATCCATTTTCAGTTATAAGGGCAACTATATCATCAGAATATTGGCAGATAAGCAACTGCAAAAAACAAAACAAAACAAAACAAAAAAACATTGAGAGAAACTGATGGAATCCCAAAGCTATTGCGTCCTGCAAACTGGTCTGGCTAAGTTCTGCATACAAACTCCTGCTCACTCACCAATCTCAAATGTTCACCTTGCTTGGATGGATTATATACTTGAGGGTATTAAAATTTGGAGTCCCTCTTCATCTTAATGGCTGATAGAGTTCTCATTTTATTTTATTTTTATCTCTTGATTTTTACTGAGAGACAGGGAGAGAGAGACAGGAATGTTGGTCTTTTCTTGCATGTGCCCTGACTGGGGACCAAACCGGCGACCTCTATGCTTCGGGACAATGCTCTAACCCAGGGGTCCCCCAAACTTTTTACACAGGGGGCCAGTTCACTGTCCCTGCGACCGTTGGAGGGCCGGACTATAAAAAAAACTATGAACAAATCCCTATGCACACTGCACATATCTTATTTTAAAAGTAAAAAAACAAAACAGGAACAAATACAATATTTAAAATAAAGAACAAGTAAGTTTAAATCAACAAACTGACCAGTATTTCAATGGGAACTATGGGCCTGCTTTTAGCTAATGAGATGGTCAATATGCTCCTCTCACTGACCACCAATGAAAGAGGTGCCCCTTCCGGAAGTGCGGCGGGGGCCAGATAAATGGCCTCAGGGGGCCGCATGTGGCCCGCGGGCCGTAGTTTGGGGACCCCTGCTCTAACCAATCAAGCTATCCAGCCAGGGCCTGATAGATGTCTCAGTTGGCAGAGGGTCTCTGCTTCACTCACGGAGGCAGGACAAGAAAACAGCCCCTGTCGCCAACGTGTGATCCGATAAATTGTGCCCAACCAACAGCGTGGGATTCAATCATGGGATTCACTTATTTATTTTTCTTCCTTGAACCATTCATGTGGTTTCCCCTACTCTCTGTCCATGTCAGTTTCGTCAAATAAGATAGGGAGGACGGCCTAAGGAAGGTCTCACCGCCCAGGACTCTACCATCTTTGATCGATTTCTCTCCTTGGCTCTGACTAGAACTAGTTATATCATTTCCACATCCCCTTACTGTTTGCTTTCATTCTGAAACAACCTGGCTACTTCTAGCCTAAGAAAACCACTTCTAAATAACTCTCTTAACCACGTCCCTGTAGTTTCTTACAGGACCCAACATAACCATTTCGATTCCCTCGTCCTCCTGGTCCAAGCCTTCAGCTCGGAATCCGAATCCGAATCGTGAAGACTGTTGTAACCTGGCTGCTCCCTGTCATTTCAGGCCTCTCTCCCGACTTCTCTAGTGGGAAGATCATACATAGCGTGGAAAAGGCACCAGATTTAGACTCAGGAAACCCAAATGTGCACACACACACACACACACACACACACCCCGTCTGTCATAAAGCCATTCTGTTCCACTGGGTAACTCACGTAGCCTCTGAACATTACTTTCCACAAATCCAAGGTTGAGAATTAGGCCAGATGTGGACCAGATGTGTAGTTCACTCCAAACAACTTACTTCACTCTTCTGTTTGATCTGGGTGGTTCTGTGGTCATCCATCTCGCCTGTGCACCCACATATCATCTGTAAAAAAAAAAAAAAAAAAAAAAAAAAGGTCATGATCCCAGCACACCCATATTGCTGGGGGGTTGAATTAGGTAATGTATGCCAAAGCTCCAGGGTGGGGCTTGTCCACAAGAGATCCACAATAAAACTCAGTTAAATCTCAGGCTGAGTCGCTTGACTACATCCATCCCCTGGGTCCGGTTGTGGAGATGGTCACAAATGAGCCCTGTCATTGCTCACCTCTGGACTTCTGCTCCCATGTCTTGTAAGACCACTCTCCCTTCCTCCTCTGCCCGGGGAAACCCTCCTCACTCCTCAAGACCAGTGCTGAACGTACTCCCTCTCCATTAATCATTTCCCAAGTTCCTGACCAGGTGGTGCCCTCCAACATTGGGCAGAATGACAGGGATAATAACTCCGTTGGATTGAGGGTACTCATGCCCGACGGAATTTGCGACTGACCTCGGGAGCCAACAGGCTCAGGTAAGATCTCAGATGGGAAACTGAGATTACTGCATTCCCACCCTACTACGCTGTTCTCGTGGTACTATGTTGATAAGGGACGCATCTTTATACACGTAGATTTCCCCCCTTGAACATCATGAGAACGCTTCTTCTTTTTTTTTTTTCCTTAAGCTAGAAACGGGGAGAGACAGTCAGACAGACTCCCGCATGCGCCCGACCCGATCCACCCGGCACGCCCACCAGGGGGCGACGCTCTGCCCCTCCAGGGCGTCGCTCTGCCGCGACCAGAGCCACTCTAGCGCCTGGGGCAGAGGCCAAGGAGCCATCCCCAGCGCCTGGGCCATCTTTGCTCCAATGGTGCCTCGGCTGTGGGAGGGGAAGAGAGAGACAGAGAGGAAGGAGAGGGGGAGGGGTGGAGAAGCAGATGGGCGCTTCTCCTGTGGGCCCTGGCCGGGAATCAAACCCGGGACTTCTGCACGCCAGGCCGACGCTCTACCACTGAGCCAACCGGCCAGGGCCAAGAACGCTTCTAATGCTCTGATTTGATTGGTGGGGAAAAGTGAAGCTTAGGTGGGTTGTGTGATTTGCTTATGATCACAGCGCTAATAAGCAGTGAAGGCAGGACTTAAATAATGGTGGCCAGACCATCATTTCTACATTTCCTTCCATTAGAATTAGAGCTTCCCATGTATAATCTCCACCGGAAGACTGGACATTATACAGGATTCAACGCAACAAACCCCTTAGTGAGTTCTTGTGTGGCAGACACTGCTTGATGTTGGAGGACCCTGTTAAGTGAGTAAAATGAACTCGCTTCCCATGCTCAGGGAGCCAACTCTCAGGGACACAGAGGTCAGTTTCCACGGGAGAAGCTCCAAGCTTGCCGAGGTCCTTCCGTGATGAGAGCAATAGTTTCTACATAAAACAGAGAAGTGTTACAAATTGAAATTGGTTAGTCCAAACAATTTCAGACCATGAGTTGCAAAAACCTGACGGAGCCGTCCTCTCAAGAGAATAAACTTGGCAGTGAGATACCACCCACCATGAACCAATATAATTATCCAGATCGCTGGGCTGGGAAAAAAAATACTGGTGGGTGGCAGAATGTATGAAGCAACTCTCATCAAGGGTATCGTGAGCTTTGGCATGCCTGCATCTTACCCCAGGGATTGCTAGTGCCAATGCAAGGCGTGGAAGAAAGTCCCACCCACCATGCCAGCTAGCAAAGCAGCCACGGGGCAGCGGGGCCGTGCAGGGCTGGGCTGTTTCTCCCTTTTCCCTTTGTCTCGTCCACTCTTTACCTCAGAGCAATAGGTCAACACACTCAGAGGCCAGGGGAGGTCATGGCATTGACCACCAGAGAGGGCTCAGTGTGTGGACTCTGATTCCTCAGTGAGTGGAAATCTCCCGTGTTCCAAACTCCAACCACAGCTGGAACTGGGTAAACGGGGAGTAATTCTGAAACCTTTCTGAAAAAAAAAATGTATATTTTTGTATATTGTGTGTCTTTGTGGATAATCGAGATCACATAATGAAATCTAGCTTTTATAGAATGTTTATCGGATACCGTGCAATACCTGAACGGTTGTCACTTATTAAACACCATGCCACACCCCCTCACTTTCTTCCTTTATTTATTTAGAAATTAAGGTCAGTGGGGTGGCACATTAAGCTACCCAATTAAAAACTTAATGGGTTTGTTTTGTTTTGGTTTTTAACCACAATGCACTTGGTTAGTCTTTAAAAGGGAACTACATCCCTGGCCAATGGCCCCAAAGGTCCAGTGCGTAGAGGGTCATCCCTGAGCACGGAGGTCGCCAGTTCAATCCTGGGGTCACCAGCTCAGCCCCTAAGGTCACCAGTTCGAACCTCAGTCAGGCCACATATGAGAAGCAATCAGTGGCACACGGAAGTGGGACAACAAATCTATGCTTCTCTCTCTCTCTCTCTCTCTATCTATCTAAAAAAATAAAAGAGGGAAACCACCCATTTTTAATAGAAACTAGATCATCTGCTCAGGCTATAGAAGCATGGCTTCAATAACTCATGGCAAAGGTTCGCCTGACTTTTGCGCTCTGGAAATGAATGCCCGGTTGCTGTCCTTGGCTCCTGAGTGGAGCAGACGCATCCAGTTGACCGTTTTGGTTGCTTGGTGTTCAAAAGCAGGAGCGCCTTCCAAGGTCTGACTCATACTTCATAGTCCTCCTGCGGAGCTCAGGGCACACCCACACGCACAGCATTCCCACAAACACCACATGCCTCAGCACACGTTAAAATTAGATTTTTCCTACCAAGAGAGCAGGGCTGTGGGACACGCCGCTCCGCTCCTCGCTTCTATAAATGTAGCAGCAAAGCAAGGGCTTCTTCCGTCGGTGTCAGAAATACAACGCCAGCTCCTTTCGCTACCTCCTGTGTTTTTCTTCATGACTCGTTCCTCATTCTGTCTTTCATTATGAAAATGAAATCCTCCATTTCAGTCAGAAAACATGGGTCTCAGGCCCTGGGCTGGTTGGTTCAGTGACAGAGTGTTGGCCCAGCATGTGGATGTCCTGAGTTTGATTCCCAGTCAGGAGTCAAACGCAGAGAAGTGACTATCTGCTTCCACCCCTCCTTTTTCTCTCTCTCTCCCTCTCTCTCTTCCCCTCCCACAGCCATGGCTTGGTTGGTTCAAGTACATTGGCCTCAGGTGCTGAGGATGGCTCTGTGGAGCCCCTGTCTCAGTCTCTAAAAGTAGCTCGGTTGTAAACATTGGCCCCAGATGGGCAGAGCCTTGGCCCCAGATGGGGGTTGCTGGGTGGATCCCGGTTGGGGCGCATGAGGGAGTCTGTCTCTTTATCTTCCCTCTTATTACATGGAAAAGAAGAAAAAGAAAATGTGGGTTCTAAATCTCCATCCAAAATTTGACTCTAATACTCATTGAGGACTTGTTCCTATTTCTGTCCGTTTAGACCAAGGTGGCTGTCTGCTGGTTGATCTTATTAATGTCCTCAAGCACCAATATGTAGGGTCTTGGGCTGGACTGACTGTGCTTCTGGGAGAGGAGCAAGATGAGTCTGTTTCATTCAAAAGTTCCTTTTCTATACGACTCAGATACCCAAATTACCGAAAGTGGAACTTTTCTATTTCTTCAACTTTATTTTCTATTATTTAAATAGCTGTGTAAGGAGCAAAGCTTCCCTTTTTTGGCATTTTTCTATATTCACTTCTGAAGACACCCAAAGCTTCAAGTCCTAGGGCCACGATGGGGTCAGGGTTCATTCACTGATCTTTAGAGTGTGCCCATTCTTCCCAAGAAGAACACAATGTGATTGGTCCCGCTAAGGAGGGGAGGTCCATGAAAAGCTCATGATGACACCTGGTGGGAATGTTTCGAGGGGGTTTCCCGTGATAAAGACCAGGAGGGAAATTCCATATAAGGTTACGGTATTGGAAGCATAACTTTTCAATGGAATCTTCACCAGGCCCCAGGGCAGATGTTTCTCATCTGCAAATCCTGTTACTATTAGATTTCTGAGGCCCTGTTAAGAACAGCTTGGGGAATTTCTGTATCAGGGGTAGCCAGCGCTCGACTTTAAGTCAATTAAACTAAGTCTGCCAAAGCCATTCTTGATGCTCGCTGCCAAATCTTGCCTGGGAACAAGTAACTTTGACTTTCTCTCTGCAGAGCAGGGGTGGAGTGCCGTTGCTTCAACAACAACAGAAACAACTTGGCTTTTGTTTGAATAAGTCCACGGATGATTCCCTTTCCAACCAGGGATGCACCTGCAGAGGAATGGAACACCATGGGCCCCAGGTCCTCACTCACTCAGGTTGGAGGATAGCTCAGCGGCCTCTGAGCAATGAGTACACGGATGATTCCCTTTCCAACCAGGGATGCACCTGCAGAGGAATGGAACACCGTGGGCCCCAGGTCCTCACTCACGCAGGTTGGAGGATAGCTCGGTGGCCTGCGAGCAATGCTGTGAACTATTTGCATTCGGTAGCTTCACTGCTGACTTGCAAATGGTTGGTTCGGGGAAAATAATAGGCCGGCAAGTATTTTCTGTGCAGCCCCTAAAAGCCAGATCAGCTGGTACTGGATCAATATTGAGAGCACAGGCAACGGCCACAGGTTGAAGTTCAACACCGATGCAGACTTCACTAAGTACAAAGTGAGGAGGTGTAACCCGTCCTTCCTCCTTCTCCGCTTTATTCTAAATCCGCGCTGGCCTCCTATCCCATCCCACCCGAGTTCCTTCCTTTTGGTCTCAGGATGATCTATTCGATGGTCATTTTGGAAAACTGCCTGTCGCATTTATTTGGTGATGTGTGAACTTACAACGTCTGGCCTGTCTTGGTCACAGTAACTGCTTATGTGAAGAGTCACCTTGGACTTGATGCTGGCATACAGTTTATTGTCAGCCACGGTCCCCCCGGGGGGGGGGGGTGTCCCAGTGAGTGGCGAGCAGTTGTTTAACTTGAGGGAATGGGAAGAAAGAGGGCTTTTCTCCACCTCTGTAAACAAGATTGCCTCAGTTTCCTCCTCTATAACTCACGACAATTACCAGGGTCATTGTTAATAATAAATAAATGACACCACTACAACCACTATGACCACACTAGTCCCTCCACCACCACTCCTTACAAAAAAAAAAGAAAAAAGAGGCCCTGGCCGGTTGGCTCAATGGTAGAGCATTGGCCCAGCGTGTAGAAGTCCCAGGTTCGATTCCTGGCCACGGCACACAGGAGAAGTGCCCATCTGTTTCTCCACCCTTCCCCCTCTCCTTTCTCTCTGTCTCTCTCTTCCCCTCCCACAGCCGAGGCTCCATTGGAGCAAAGTTGGCCCGGGCGCTGAGGATGGCTCCATGGCCTTTGCCTGAGGGTGCTAGAATGGCTCCAGTTGCAATGTAGCAATGCCCCAGATGGGCAGAGCATCGCCCCCTGGTGGGTGTGCCGGGTGGATCTTGGTTGGACACAGACGGGAGTCTGTCTCTCTGCCTCCCTGCTTCTCACTTCAGAAAAAAAATACAAAAGAAAAAAAGAAATAAAATAATACACCTAGGTGAGTATTAAATGACATATTAAATGATAGAACACACAGACAGTGCTGGACTCAGAATGAATACAAAACTATTTGGGCCACTTCTTTCCAAAAGCTAAAATTCCAAGCTTCACTCCAAACCAACGGTGTGTGTGAAGGCATGGTGTCATCGGACATAGTTGAGCAGTTTCCTTGCGCTTCTGAAAGACATTCAGACAATTTTAGACAGATTTAAACTTCCTAGTTCAAAAGTTGCTGTAGGCGTGAACTCTGCTCTGCCAGGAAGTGGGTTCTTTCTGCCGATGGAGAGTTGTTCTTCCAAGAAAAACAAACGCGCTTTTTTTTTTTTTTGGTCCCCTTTGGAAAGGGCCCAGAGCGGCCCCAAATGATGCAAGATCACAAATCTGGCACCAGGAGCTATGGGCTGATCTTTGATGAAATCTGCCGCTCTTTGTTATCAATAAATGTGGCCAGGTAAGCAGCAAGGATGGGTGGCCTGCTTGCGTTCAGGGACGGGGTTCAGAGACATGTTGAATAGGTTGAATAGTCCAAGCGAAGGCAGGACTGTCTCACGAGAAATGGACTGTGTGTGCGATAACACAAGGTGTGTTGTTCCTAAAGCGACTGTAGAGAAACTATTTTTTTGAGAGAACTTGTTGACTTCTTTTCAGAAGATGCCAGACAGCTGGAGTCAGTGGAGTAAAGGGAAGACAAAAGGAAGAAGAAAATGGATCTGAAAAGCCTGCACGTTCACTCAAACCCCTCCGCCTTTTCTGGAAGCGGAGGGATTTAATGAGCACGCCTCCAAGGTAACCCCCTGAGCACTGGCTCACAGCTGCAAGGTCACCATATCCAAAGAGCCGGACCCTAAAGACGGAGCTGATTAGGAGGTGGTTTTGTTCACAGGGAACATTCGTTCCAAAGACACTCATGTGACAAGCACCTATTGAATGGCTACCGTTGGACAGACATGGCCATGTTCAGGTTACCGATGAGATGGTGTTCTTGTCTTCAAAGATCACCGTCTATCGGGAGAAACAGGGGTGCAGACAATCTTTTTCTTTTTTTTTTTTTCCGTGAGAGGAGGGGAGGCAGAGATAGACTCCCACATGTGCCTTGGCAGGGATCCATCAGGCAAGCCCAGTAGGGGGCAATGCTCTGCCCTTCTGGGCCCTAGCTCCATTGCAACCGGAGTCATTTTTAGCAGCTGAGGTTGAGGCATGGTGCCATCCTCAGCGCCTGGGGCCAACTTGCTCCAATCGAGCCATGGCTGCAGGAGGGGAGGAGAAGAGAGAGATATATAGAGAGAAGCAAGAGGGAAGGGATGGAGAAGCAGATGGGTGCTTCTCCTATGTGCCCTGACTGGGAATCGAACCTGAGACATCCTCACACCGGGCCAGTACTCTACCACTGAGCCAACCAGTCAGGGCCCCAGACAATAATTAAATAAAATCTAATCAAATATGCATATATTCTTATATGATTTATTCTGGTGTTTTTCTTCTAAAACATAAATATTAGACTCCCAAGAGTATGTCTGACCATTGGTTGACAAAAGGAAGTTTGCAGGTGATAAGTAGGCAATCATTACGTTACCACATTCAGAAGAGTGTTTTGGCTCCAAAGAGAAGCCAACTTTTACATATGTCTTGTTACAATAAAGACACATTTCCTCACTCCTCTCGGAAAGCACTGAGTTCTACAAGGAATCCTGGTTCAAAAGGATCAGATTCAATACAAAACTTTTAAAATAATTCTTTGCATTTATTGCTTTTAGAGAGAGAGTAAGGGGGGGGGGGAGACAGAGAGATTGATTCGTTGTTCCACTTATCCATGCATTCATTGGTTGATTCTTGTATGTGCCCTGACCAGGGATTGAACCCACAACCTTGGCGTATCTGGATAACACTCCAGCCCACTGAGCACCTGGCCTGGGCTCAGTGGAAAATTTTCAAGCAGAAAAACAGAGGTGTATTTTGAAAAAACACACACCATCCTGGAACTTGGAAGGTATGCTCGCATGTTATTCAAACTCCTCCAGGATCTGATCTGTGTTTTTCAAAGTTCTAGAGAAGAACCCTGAGGGTTGAAGAATTCCACGTGAACCCAGAAAGCACCTTGAACTGTCCTGACAGATGGACCCAGTGCCCTCCACCAACAGGCTCAGCGGCTCTCTGACTATTGGATATTTTATCACGATGTCTTCCCCACCAGAACAGCCCCAGTGCCCCCATAATGAGAAACACACGTTTGCCCAAGAATATTTTATTCATTCCTCAGATGCTTACCAAGTGTGGTCCATCATCAAATCGATTGTATCGTTGCTAATTGTAGTAAAAAAAAAAAAACTAGGGCTAGGCCTGGGAGAACAGTTCTCAAAGAGCCAAGTCATTTGAAAATCAGTGTCCACAGCTGCATGTTGGAGCACCTCCAATTCAGGTCCCTCGCATTCTAGGTGAGCAGCCTTCGCTTGTAGACTCTCTTATTGTGAGTTTCTGTGGACTTCAAGGCTAGCTGCCTCTTCACTTGGAGAATCTGCACACCCTTTCATTTCTTTTCCCAACCTAATGAAAATCAAACAAAACCCAGAAGGCTCCTAAGTGCTGATGGAGACACTGTCCCAGGAGAGGGTGGGGGCTTCTCATCCTGTCCCGTGCCTCGCCCCTCGCACAGCACAGGAGATACATGTGTGATGATCCCTTTCTTGGGCATCTACAGCAAACTCTTTATTTTGATGATTTTTTTTTTTTTGACAAGAGAACACAAGGAAAATTGCATCTTTCATTTTTGAATAATGCTAGAAGGTTTCTCTATACATCCCTCCAACGGGAGCCAATCACAGCCCCCGCCAGCAACAAGGAAACCAGTGATCTGGGGACGGTTAATGCCGTGTTGGCCCTGGGAGAAGGGGGACGCTTTCATTCTCGCATAGTTGGCCACTGCCATAGAGCTGGCCGACATAATGGACTTTCACAAGGAGTTCTGAAGCAATTGGCAATTAAGTGGTTTGAAGGGGTCCTTCTGGGCTGCTGTGAAAAGCTTCAGGTGTGAAACGCTTGTTTTCAAGAGCACTGAACAAAATGTGTGGTTGCTTTCAGCGCACACGCACCCCTTGTCCTTCCGGAGGAAAGGGGGGCGCCCGGGGAGGGGGAGAGAGGGAGGGAGCAAGGACACTCAAGAGCAATTTGCTATTCAACGTCTGAATGGCGGGCGCTTTCTTCCCCCCCACCCCCCACCCCACCCCCCACCATCCTTGTGCGGCTGGTGAAGGGGGCAGATTGCAATGGCACAAACAGCTCCGCGCACAATGGTGGATCAAGAGAGAGGCAGGGAGAATGAGGCCGGGGAGAATGGCCGCCTGAATGCAGGGAAGCCGGCTTGATTGTTAATTGTGGGTAAATGTGTTGCAAGTGTGAAAAGGGTTCATGGGCTACTTTAAAGCTATACCCAAGCAGTAAGTAGAGGAGGAGGGAAATAAGGGGGTGGTCGCGACCCTTTTTAAGAACTATAGTCGTGCATCTGGCCCACTTGAGAAAGTAAATTGAGAACTGTTCAAAAAAAAAAAAAAAAAAAGGTAATCAAGTGTGTGTGTGTGTGTGTGTGTGTTCAAATCCCTGCACACTCTCGAGGGGGAAGAATGTATCTGGCAAGTCCCACGCACACACAATGTGGACTTTGAAGCCCACACTGTCCCCTTTGGAGTCTTTGTCAATAGGACCGAGATTGTATGCAATAAGGATGCCACCGCCTAGATAAATATTTAAAATATGACTTTTTCCCAGAGAATGCAGCCCCTCTCTGTTCTAGGATAAAATGTATTTGCACGAGGGGCAAGGGGACTTCAAACAGGCCACATGAAGGACATTGTTCCCTTCGTTCTGTTTCATGTCCCTTTTCCTGGTCTGACCTTTACTTCCAACGTATTGATTTTTTTCCTCACCCAGCCTTGCTTTGCAGAAAAAAAAAGGGGGGAGGGGGTGGTATCGAGCCTTTGAGTTGCTTACATATCACTATTGTACATGCACCCTTAAAGGTGAAGGAGCTCCTTCCAGGAGATGACGGCCTGACTGACAATGTGATTAGGATTGTGTGAGGACTTTTCTTTTGAAATGTAGGAGGCCACGTGTAGCGAGCGATCCAGGGAAAAGAGACCAGAAACCGACTCAGATCCGGTTGTCTTTTAAAACGTCGCTCAAAGGGTTCTGGTTCTGCTCGGAGCCACGGCTTCTCAGATCAGGTTATACCCTCCGTAAAACTTAATCTGGTCCATCCAGACTGGCATGCTCTCTAATTTTCTGATGATCACTCTTCCAAATATATACTTGTTTGCTCAACACGTAATTAATATCAGAGGGCTCTGATAATAGGTTGGTTTTTCTATTCTTCAGTATTCTGGTTTTCAGCAGGGATGGGGGTGGGGGGCATTCTTAAAATAGAATTGCACCAGTCGCCATGCTATGGAAGGCTGAACTTAGGGCTCACCCCATTATAACATGTAATCATTGATGTAGAAGGATGATAAAGCAGTTAAAAACTGGGTCTTCCCTTCCCCTGGTCCCAAGAAGCCTATTAAAATCATTTGAGATGTTAAAGCGTTCTAGAAATTTCTTGGCAGATCCTACCCGGTCTGTATCGTGGCTGGATGAAAGCCGCAAGAAGGGGAAGGAGGTGACTCATCTTACTTTTGTCCCGAATGGTGTGATGACCGTGTCAGGACCGGGACCATCGTGTTCTGCGGTCTATGAATGGTGCTCCAAAACATATTG
Organism: Saccopteryx bilineata; assembly: GCF_036850765.1. Taxonomy (NCBI): domain Eukaryota; kingdom Metazoa; phylum Chordata; class Mammalia; order Chiroptera; family Emballonuridae; genus Saccopteryx; species Saccopteryx bilineata. Next base: position 63,714,165 of record NC_089496.1, read on the forward strand.
TGCAAAAGACTTTTTTTTTTTTATCTGAGGCCTTAGAAGAGACCCAAGTCAGGCATTTTTCACAGATCGCCTTCATCTGACTCATCATCCCAAACATGTTGGATGCGTTGCTCGTGTCTAAATTCTCGAACACACCCTGTGGCCCGCTTACGGTACTATTGTATTTGTCCCACCTTGCTGGTTGGTCCCACTTTAGGCCCGTTGATCAGAGCAGCCCCCTCTGACCCCTTCCTCTCCATTGTCTCATCCCCAGAAACTTGCACGGGGCTGGCACGTAATAAGATCTTTATAAAAGCTGGAACACACTGGTAGTTGTCAGAGGGGACGGGGTGGGAGATGGGATGAAACAAGGTAAAGAGATTAGCCAAAGACCACATATATGTAATAGGCAGACGCAGACAACAGCGTGGTGATGGCCGGAAGGAAAAGGGGTGGAGAAGGGGAGAGGGAGGGGGAGGGGGGCAAAGGGGGGGACATGGGGACAGAAAGACACTTTGCTCGGGGTGAAGGGCGCACGATGCAGTGGGCAAATTGACGATGCTTTGTTGAGTTGTACACTCGAAACCTATATGGTTTTGAGAATGAGTGTCACTCCCAAAAATTCAATTAAAAAAAAAAAATACAGGCCCTGGCCGGTTGGCTCAGTGGTAGAGCGTCGGCCTGGCGTGCGGAAGTCCTGGGTTTGATTCCCGGCCAGGGCACACAGGAGAGGCGCCCATCTGCTTCTCCACCCCTCCCCCTCTCCTTCCTCTCTGTCTCTCTCTTCCCCTCCCACAGCCGAAGCTCCACTGGAGCAAAAGATGGTCCGGGCGCTGGGGATGGCTCCTTGGCCTCTGCCCCAGGCGCTAGAATGGCTCTGGTCACGACAGAGCGACGCCCCAGATGGACAGAGCGTCGCCCCCTGGTGGTCGTGCCAGGTGGATCCCAGTCGGGCGCATGCGGGAGTCTGTCTGACTGCCTCCCCGTTTCCAGCTTCAGAAAAATACAAAAAAAAAAAAAAAAAAAAAAATGGCGGACAGAAATTGATGGTTATCAGAGAGGCAGGGGTGGAGGGCGGATGAACAAGATGAAGGGGAATAGAGTCAATAAGATTGTGCTAAGTTTGCAGGAGGACAGACGAGTACTAGATTTAATGTCTTGTTCATATTGTAAGGTAAATAAAATGTCGAATCACTATACTGTACACCTAACACTTATATAATATTATGTATCAACAAGACTTAGATTTTAAGCATTGAATAACTATAAATAAAGTGGTAGTTAAAAAAAAAAACAAAGATGGCGAACAGAAGAGATGAACCAGAAAAGTGAAGACCCCGGTGGAATTTAAGTCCCCACGCTTTGAGGAGTGAGTGTCTATTAACCAAAAACTGTTGCCGCAAATCCCCAAACTAAAAAGATTTAAAACCAACCCATTCTTCACAGCTGTTACCGATTCAGCCTTTTTTTTTTTTTTTGAGTCAAAATGGAAGAGAAAAATAAATGAAGCTTTTCTTTCCCTGCCACCTTCCACCATAGACCCCAATTCCCTCCCTCGCATCCTAGGGGAAACAGACACTAGAACTCCCTCCTGGGAATTCAATTTGTTTGGGGAAACTGTACAAAACACGAGAGTTAAAATATTGCCCGGAGTGGAGGCAGAGTCTCTGTGGAAAGAATTCCTCTAAGGATGTTAAGACACTTTCTAAATAGTTTTCTTATTTCAATGGCGCACCTGCTTTTCTACCATAATACCAGCTCGTGTGTCTTTTACTTGTCTTTGTTTAGGTAATTACTAAAGTTTACAAATACTTCTTAAAATATAATTGCCGTAGATTTGCCAAGAAAGTAACACAAGCTTTATGCAACAGTTTTTGAATTGTGTTGTATACATAGAACTATTAGTTAAAAAATATAATTTTATTTTTAGAGAAAGGAAGGCAGAGAGAGAGAGAGAGAGAGAGAGAGAGAGAGACATCGATTTGTTGTTCCACTTATTTATGTATTCATTGGTTGATTCTTGTCTGTGCCCTGACCGGGGATTGAACCCTCAACCTTGCTTATATCAGAATGATGCTGTATTCAACTGAGCTATGAGTTTTAAATCATTATCACTTACTCAGTAACAAAACTGTACATGTCAAAAATATACCAGTGTATCTTTTCCTGACTTTGCAATGACATTTTCTCTTTTACTTCCCACAATCTTTTCAGCAGTGTGCTCCCTCACAGGTGAGCAGAGGCAACCATGACATATTATTAGGCTACAGGAATGTAAGTCTGGCGTGGCTACCCAGCCCATTGGTCTTGGTGTCTGTGTCCGGCTACCTTTCCTCATCCCGTGGGTGACACATCCCTCCTCTTTGTTAGTATCTTTGCAAGTCCTACGTCTTTGCTCCTTATCAACACCTACGTAGCAAATCAAAGATCACCTACCACTGTGGCCAGCACGCGGAGCACCACGCGTGACCTAGCTGAGCGTCAGTTTCCTTGTGTAGTAAACGGGTACGATAAGAGTGTCAGCTACGTAGGATGCCCGCGGACGTTGCAAAAGGTAATTCCCACCAAGTGTTCAGCACAGAGGTAGGTGCTCGAGACCTGTTAGCTATTTATAGGTTCACCGTCTCAGCCAAGCTGACAGTTCCAACATTTCCTCTGCGGCCTTCGGAACTCCGCAAAGGCAAGTTGCCCGTTTTAACATTCACGTAGATTTGAGTTTTCCATTCGCCTGCCACACAGGAGATTCAAGAAACGGAAAATCCATTCAGAAGAGTGCATTAGCAGAACCAATATTTTTAAACGCCAACTCGACTATCAAAGGGCTTTCACACTCAAGTCTCAGGAAAGGGGAGGATGCCGCGTCCACTCCCACGGGCCTTTGAGCCCCAGCATGAGGACTTTGAAGCCCAGAACAAAGGCTTTAGCGGAGGCCGGCCGGCCGCATGTACCTTCCCAGGTGTGTGGCCACACAGGAACAGACACTTTACATATCACACTTACTGCTGCATTTTCTTATCTCTGAAGGCGGTTAAATGTGCCAGGAAATTCTTTTTTTTTTTTTTTTACCATCCTTTTATTTCAATGCATAATCGGAATAGTTACCAGGGAAGAGCTAGTGGGGGAGGGGGTGGCGGAGAGAAATAGTTTCAGGGAGTGGAATCTTCTCTTGATCTAAGAGCTGCTTTATAAAGCTCTGAAAGTTATTTTATCCTCGGTGTAAAAGTGCATGAGTCTATTATTTGCGAATTAATAAGCTGTAAAAAGCAACAGTAGGTTGAAAAAGATACACACCTGTGCCGTCGCCAGTCTGGAGTCCAATCCTGAGAATTGAATTCAAGAAACTTAAAAGGTGGAGAAGAGTTTCCCCAACTTTCTTCACGTTTTGTCCTTGACACTCTGCCTTTTCTCTTTATCTATTCTGTTGTCTCTAATTTAAAAATATCTCTAATTGGTTCTAGAGAGAAAGAGAGAAACATTGATTTCCAATGTTTTATTTATTATGTTCCAATTATTTATGCATTCATTAGTTGTTCCTTGGATGAGCCCTGACTGGAGGTCAAACCCATAACCTCGGCTTATTGGGATGATGCTCTAACCAACTGCACACCCGACCAGAGCTGTAGTATCTAATTTAAATGACGTCCATGTCCTTCCTTTCAGTCCCAACCTCTCCTCCAAACCCCAATCCCTATTTCCAACTGCCTTCCATGTGGCGAACCTTGAAATACATCAACCTCTTTTGTTCCCTTACATTCCCTTCATGATCAAAGCACTTGGTCTTTATTTAATTCTAGACAACTCATTTGTCTTAGAAGTGTCCACTTGCCCTCCGTATGTTTTCACTCATTGCCCCAACTGTCACAGGTGGCTTGAAACAACATGATAGCCGGAAAGAAGTCAGGAGAGCCCTGGTCAGGTAGCTCCGTTGTTAGAGCATTGTCCCAACACGCCAAGGATGCGGGTTCGATCCCCAGTCAGGGCGCATACAGGAATCAACTAATGAATGCATGAATAAGTGGGACAAAGCAATCTCTCTCTCTCTCTCTCTCTTTCTCTCTCTCTCTTTCTCTAGAAATCAATAAAAAATTTTAAGAATCCATTTACTAAGAAAAGAAGAGTCAGGATGGAGGAGAAATGAAACAGGAAGAAAAGGGAAGAAGTCGGGCATCGGAGGCACTCATTCACCCTCATGCAGAAGAGCAGAGGAAAACGGATACCCCTGCAGCAGAAGCCGGCTCCCAGGACCTGGCTCCTTCCACTGCAAGCTCTGGAGGAGACCGCAAGCTGCTGTTTTACAGCTGTGCCCCGGGCCTCATTAGCATTTTTGGATTTACCTGCAGTCAGCTGGACGGGCATTCCCTTACAATCGATAGCTGCCTGGAAGTGGCTTCTCCAGCTGGGCCACAGCTCCCTCACCCTGGAAGCATGCAGCCGGACTGCCGTTCATTCAGCCAGAATTAATATTTCTGAAACTGCCGTCCAGACAGGCGCCGTCACCGCGCCACTCCAGTGACGCGCCAGTGGGAAGAGGGTTCCCTTGTTGGAAGACCGGTGACCCGGCCATGCTGAGCCCGGCTGGGGTGACGAGAGAGGGCTCTGAGGCGGCCACCCTCCCCCATCTGTAATGGGAGAGCCAGGGAGAGAAGGGAAGGAGTGGAAAGGAGGGGAGGGCGCGGTCCTGCTTCAGCCCGGCTGTGGCTGTGCCAGCCGTGGTCAAAGCCACGGAGGCCGTGGAGGTTCGACGGCGGCTGGCGTTTGGGGCCCCCGTGCCCTGTTGTCCCCTGGCCACCTGCACGTGCTAAGCACCAGCTTTTCCTCTTGCAACCTGAAGCTCCCCAAGAGAACCTGCAAGAGTGTGCACATCAAAGCAGCTCGCAGTAGATTTTGTTGAACACCTTGAACTCATAGAGGTACAGCATGAGCCCCGGAGAGGTTCAGCAGTTGGTGCTTGGGGCGGGTGAGGGGAGGCGAAGGCCTGTGACAGCTCTTCAGAGACACAGCCTTGGATTGGACCCCTTCTCTGCCACGTAGGGCCGGTGACACCTTCGGGGGAAGGGAGGCAACTGACTGTGCCTCCGTTTTTTTTAAAGGAGAAACACACCAGTATCCCGTAATAATCGGTAGCTGTCATAATCATTTGCTGGTATTGCTATGAGGTCCATCGTTGTCACTTCCCAGGCTTGTGAGTTGAATGATGGAGACTTTCTGGGCTTCGGCCCCACAACTGTAAAATCAAAGCACGAGAGTCGTCAAGTTCCCGAGGCTCCTGTGAACTGTTCCTGGTTTAGCATAGAGACAGAGCCCACACGTACGCCAGAGCCCCGCCCGGAGAAGGCTCTCGGGAAATGTGTATTGCTTCGTCATCCTTCTTAATATCATCTCCAAAGCAAAGTGTTGCGTTCTATAATGCTGACCTTTCTTGCATAATTAAAATGTTTCAGACTCAAGTCTGAGTTCCCTCAGAGGACGCCTGTGGCTCCTCATGCCCCCCCCCCCCGGCCATGGACCTCGGACCTCGGTAGCCTTATGTTTTAGCAGTCATTAGGGGGCCTCTCAGCCCTCACCCCTCCAGCCTCCCGGCTTGTCTCTGCTGCTCACACCAGCGCCTCTCCCTTCCCCTCTCTTCACCTTTCTCTGCAACTGGGCCACAGCCCCTGGAGAGCAAGGACTGCTCGTCTGTCTCCACGCCCCTGCCACCCAGCGTAGCTCGGTGACTGTCAGTAGAACACCAGGTTCCCATCATTCCCGATGACAATAAAAGATGGCGCAGACTCTGGCCAGTTGGCTCAGTGGTAGAGCGTGAAGTCTGGCTTGTGGAAGTTCTGGGTTCGATTCCTGGCCAGGGCACACAGGAGAAGCGCCCATCTGCTGCTTCTCCACTGCTCCCCCTCTCGCTTCTCTCTCTATCTCGCTCTTCTCCTCCCCTCCTGCAGCCAGGGCACAATTAGAGCAAGTCGGTCCTGGGCACTGAGGATGGCTCCATGGCCTCCACCACAGGTGCTAAAAAAAAATGGCTCTGATTGCAACAGAGAAAGGACCCCAGATGGGCAGAGCATCACCCCCTAGTGGGCTTGCCAGGTGGATCCTGATCAGGGAGCATGCAGGAGTCTGTCTCTGCCTCCCCACCTCTCACTAAAAAATAAAAAATAAAAAATAAAAAAATAAAAAAAGAGGATGTAAAAATATTTGCACTGTCTATGCACCCTACTCAGTAGAGTGTGTCTCTATGACAGAGTCCTTCTTGGGACTTTAAATTAAGGCGGCATTGGCCCTTGCCAGTTGGCTCAGTGGTAGAATATTGGCCCAGCATGTGGAAGTCCCGGGTTCAATTCCCAGTGAGGGTACACAGGAGAAGCACCTATCTGCTTCTCTACCCTTCCCTCTCTCACTTCTCTCTCTCTCTCTCTCTCTCTCTCTCTCTCTCCCTCCCTCCCTCCCTCCCTCCCTCTCTCTCCTGAAGCCATGGAGAGAATGGCTCGATTAGAGTGAGTTGGCCTGGGCACTTGAGGATGGCTCCATGGTCTCCGCCTCAGGTGCTAAGAAGAGTTTCATTGTTAGGCAATGGAGCAACGCCCCAGATAGGCAGAGCCATCAGCCCTAGTGGGCTTTCCAGGTGGATCCTGCTCAGGGCACATGAGACCATCTGTCTCTCTGCCTCCCCTCCTCTCACTAAATTAAAAAAATAATTAAGTCAGTACCCTTCCTCCTCTATAACATCCTGTCTCAATTTAAGTCCAGAACAGCCCAATTGCTCAGTAGCCACGTGTGTCTACTGGTTACTCTAGTGGGCACCATGGGTCCAGAACACAGAGGTTCTAATGCCCAGGACCATTGTGAAAATGATGTACTCAACACAGACGCTTTTATATAAACATGGATATTCCTGCCTGCCTATGATACCTGGCCAGTTGGCTCAGCGGCAGAGCATTGACTCAGTGTGTGGAGGCCCCAGGTCCAATTCCTGGTCAGGGTACACACAAGAAGCAACTGTCTGCTTCTCCACCCCTCCCTCTCTTGCTTAATTCTCTCTCTCTTTCTCTCTCTCTCTCTTCCCCTCCTGCAGCCATGGTTCGATTGCCCCAGGCACTAAGGATGGCTCCATGGACCCTCCACTTCAGGCACTAAAAATAGCTTGGTTGCAAGTAATACCCTAGATGGGCAGAGCATTGGCCCCAGATGGGGGTAGCTGGGGAGAACTGGCCGGGGTGCATGTAGGAGTCTGTTTCTCTGTCTCCCCTCCTCTCACTTAGACAAGAAGAAAAAGAAAAAGTAATACCCTCCATGATACTATAATATTTTCCTCTTGGAGAAAAATCAATGGCAGAGAAAGGTATTTATAGAGTTTTTTTTTTTTTTTAACTGGAGAAAAAGAGAATATAGAGTTCAAATGTTTATCTGTGAGATATCTGTCATCTATACCAGTGGTCCCCAACCTTTTTTGGGCCATGGACTGGTTTAATGTCAGAAAATATTTTCACGGACCGGCCTTTAGGGTGGGACGGATAAATGTATCACGTGACCGAGACAAGTGTCAAGAGTGAGTCTTAGATGGATGTAACAGAGGGAATCTGGTCATTTTTAAAAAAATAAAACATTGGGCCCTGGCCGGTTGGCTCAGTGGTAGAGCGTTGGCCTGGCATGCGGAAGTCCCGGGTTCAATTCCCGGCCAGGGCACACAGGAGAAGTGCCCATCTGCTTCTCCACCTTTCCCCTCTCCTTCCTCTCGGTCTCTCTCTTCCCCTCCCGCAGCCGAGGCTCCATTGGAGCAAAGATGGCCCGGGCGCTGGGGATGGCTCCTTGGCCTGTGCCCCAGGCACTAGAGTGGCTCTGGTAGCAACAGAGCGACGCCCCGGATGGGCAGAGCATTGCCCCCTGGTGGGCCTGCGGGGTGGATCCCAGTGGGGCACAATGCGGGAGTCTGTCTGACTGCCTCCCTGATTCCAGCTTCAGAAAAATACAAAAAAAAACACAAAAACCAAAACAAACAAAAAAACCCCATCATTCAGACTTAAATATAAATAAAACAGAAATAATGTAAGTTATTTATTCTTTCTCTGCGGACCGGTACCAAATGGCCCACAGACCGGTACCGACCCACCGCCCGGTGGTTGGAGACCACTGATCTATACAAACCAAACCAAGAAGAGTAGAATCTAAAGAGATTCAGATCACTCCCGTGCCCTCCCTGTACCCCTGGCATCGGTATAGGTGTGTTAATTGAGAATAGAAACTGCGTTGAGAGCCCCCCACAGTCTGCCCGCCCAGCGGGAAGGACCTGGCATCGAGACGGGGTGGTTTTGCTGCATGGACGCCTTCCAAGGCAGCGGAGTTCCTTCAACGCCAGAGGCAGCCGGGACGCCAGAGCCTCCCTGTACATTTTAAGCCACTTAACAAATGTTCGCTTCCCACAAATCTTGTTTTCCTTGTCGGGAGGAAACAAGGGCTTTAACTCGAACCACAAATTGTAACCCAAGGTGGGGAAAATGTCTATGAGAAAAGTGAAGGATCTCCGGTCAGGTGGAACAAAGAGGGAGAGGTGGGGGGGGGGGAATGGGGGGGAGATGAATCTTATTAGGATCGTATATCATGAGGGTGTCAGGTGTGAAAGTAACGAATGGCCTGTGTTTATCTGAGCTAAACCGTGCGGTTCACCCAAACACTCACTTTCCGGAATGTTTTTCTTTTTTCTTTTCTTTTTTTTTTTCCCCCCACCTGTAATAAATTGGCCAAGTCTTCATAGGGCGTTGATAATAAAGTACATTCAGGTGCCGTTAGAGATTTCTTGCCGGGTTTTTGATGCGACCATTCCCCCCCCCCCCCACTGTTTCCCTCTCCTTTTTTTTTTTTTTTTTTTTTTTTTTTTTTTTTATCAGAGTTGATTCGCAAAGCCCTTTGGAAAGATGAAGTAGGTAGAAATCAAAATAAATGGATTCTATTAAAACCGGCAATGCATCAACTGCTTGATAAAGTGATTAATAAACAGCTTAGGATGGTGATTGATTAAGCTCTTTAATCAAAGTGCTAAACTGACTTAATGGGGAGAGTTTCAACACATTCAAAGTGGACACTGTCCCTGCCCGAGGTTTGCGGTTTGTTTATGTAACTTTTTCTCAAGTGGATGCCTTCCTTCGAAATTTCGGAGCCCGGGGTTCTGGAATGTGAAAGGATTATAAAGGATCACAGGCTACAAGAGCCGCCGAAATGTGACGATGACTTCCAGGACATTCCACTAGGCAACAAGCCATTTTTTTGGAATTTTGGAACCCTTTATCCAATAAGTTCTTCGCCTGAATCACTTCATAACTCTTTCAGCCTTAATGTCTAAAGCAAGAAAGACAGTGTAAATTTTTAAAAATCTTCACCATTTTCATTTCATTCTCTCCTTTCTGGCATCAAGGCAAAATTTTGATGGTTTGGGAGGCAGGGCTTATTTTTACCTCCAGGGTACTTCTTTCTATATTCATTAGAGGTGGCTCAGCGTCATCCACTGTGTGTAATTCTCAGTATCAGGCATGAGATTCTGACAGAATTAATCATCTGCTAAGTCACTTGTCACCTGAAAGTTTGTGACCCCAAAAGGGACTTTTCTTTCAAAATCTGGTCCCCGAAGGCTAAATAAAAGCACATAAGGAGTTGCATTTGGTGAGTGGGGGAGGGAAGAGGGCTGTGACCATGCATGCACAGATGGGAGAACATTTGTGACCCATCCACATGGTGGTGGCTATTCAAGGAGTTTATTTAATTCAAGACACAGTTCTCTGCGCCATCGATGCCCTGTGCCGGGTGCTGTGTGTGGTGATGGCCAAAACAATACCGCTCTGATTCAATGACGTTACTGTGTAGTGAAGGTGATTACACAAGGTAGAAGGCGCCTTGATTTGTTTGAATCACTTAGAAAGATCCTGCTCCTTAGGAAGGCTTGGCTGAGGCAAAGAAGAGGAGGGAAAATCGGGAAGGCTTCAAAGAGAGCGTTGCGGTGGATTTGGCTTGGGAGGATGAATAGAAGTCACATCAGAGGCCAGATGTCTGGTATTGGGGTTCTAGGAGGGGTCAAATCATTACTGCAAGATTGCTAAGAATTTTTTGGGGGTAACAAGTAGCTCAGTTTGTCTGGAACCCAGTGGTCATGTAAAGGGACCGTGAAGTGACTACTGAAGGGTTTTGAATGAAGGATAGATGGGCACAAGGGCAGAAGGGCAGGTTGCTCACTGGTCAGAGCATGACGCTAGAATAGAACCAGAACACCACCGCCTAGGTCTCAGCTCTGTCACTTAGAGACAACACGACCTTGGACGAGTACTCAAGTTATTTGTGCCCTAGTTGTCTTGTTTTTAACTGTAGAGAATAAAAGGATGTTTCATGGAGTTGATGTGTAATGACTAGATGATTTAAGTCATATAGAGCTCTTAGAAGAGTGCCTAATGGGACCTGGCTGGTGGCTCAGCATGTGGATGTCCAGGGTTTGACCCCTCGTCAGAGCACACAGGAGAAGTGACCATCTGCTTCTCCACTTCTCCACTTCTCTCCCTCTTCCCCTCCTGAAGCCAGTGGATCAGTTGGTTTGAGCTGGCCCCAGGTGCTGAAGATAGCTTGGTTGGACCCAGCATCAGCCTCAGGCACTGAGGATAGCTCGGTTGATTCAAGCATTGGCCCCAGATGGGGGTTGCTGGGTGGATTCCAGTCGGGGTATGTGTGGGAGTCTGCCTCACTATCTCCCCTCCTCTCATCTAATAGTAAGTGCTCAGTGAAGTCATCCATGATCTCATTGCTATTTCCAATGCAAGACTTCCCAGAGGTAGGAGTACACACAAGAAACTTAAACTTGTAGTTGTTTATTAAAGCCGTTGGGGAGAAGAGATACAGGAAGTTGGTGACTCTATTCAGAGGCTCTCTCAGAACCCTCAGAGACAGCTGAGAAGGACATCCTTTAGGTGCCACCAGGAACTGGCAAGAGAGAGGCAGGTGTGAGAGGAGTTAGGGAAGACAGACCAGGAAGAGAAGAATGAGTCAAGGTGACCCTCCGAGTGTTGTTCGTAATGCTTTGTGTTTTCGGATCTGGTGCTCTGAGAAGACTTCCCACGACACGGGACGTGTAGCAGACACATTCAGCAGACAGACTGGAACACACACATTTTTAAGTTTTGCATGAAAAATCCAAGCGAAGTTGGCATTTTGTTATATATGGGTCCGTGTTTATTTCAATATGGGGATTTCTGTTTTTAATTATGGTAAAACACAGTTCAGTTCATTTACGTGGTTGGGCATTCTATTTCTAGAACTTGCAATCACCCATCAAAATGGGAACTGTGACCCTGGCTGGGTTGCTCAGTGGATAAAGCCCATCATCCCTGCATGCCAAGGTCCCAGGTTCCATCCCCAGTCTGGGCTCATATGAGAAGCAATGAATGCACGCAACAACTGAATGGAACAACTACATTAATGCCCACAGAATTTACATTTTCACAAAAAGTCACGAGGCTTTGCAGATGTTTGAGAATCTGCACGTAGCCAGACTTAAGAATTCTTCAGAGGCTCAGAAGCTGACCAAGGGGACCAGGCTTCACATAAGAAATTTTCAATAGCTCGATCAAAGCCGAGGACCCAGAGCAGGGGGACCGGCGGCTGGCAGAGAGAGCTCACAGCGTGCCCGGCCGTGTCTGAGAAGAGTCGATAAAACTTTAAAATCAATATGCTGATGAAGTGACAGCTAGGAGACATCACAGAACTGGCTGACGTTGTCATAGGGATCTAAGAAGAGCTGCGCAGCCCCTGTCCCCATCCTGTCCGGTCCCTTGTCACCATCGCCGGGTATCTGAATCGGACAAAGTCTTTGGAAACTCAGCAGTTCCCAATGGAAAAGGCAGCTGAAGTTCTGTTTTTACAGATTTTATTTAAAAATAAAACTGAGGGGATAATTATGGGAAGATTTTACAAAACACACAAAAAAAGGCTCAGAAACTGCCTCAATGCTGCCCCGGTGAACAATGAACTGTGGTCCGTTGTTTTCTGGGAACGTGTTTGCGCATAACTGAGACATTTTTGTCGGTGCGGATTTTGGTGTGTTTCTTTATGAATGAGATCATTGCATTGTCTCGTGTTGAGGGGAACTCTTTGCTGAACTCATTCTGATTGCTGCACAAGTGCCTTTAGAACATAATTGATTAAATACCCTCCTATTATCTGACCTTTGACTTGTTTCCCATATTAAACCGAGTATCTGGACACATGAAATTTTTAAGAAATGTTTTGTGCTATTTCCTTTCATACTGTGATATGAAAATAATCATATAATATATAATGCCCACCTAACAGAAGCGTATTGAGGAACAGGTGTGTATTGAGGATTATGAGCAATATGCCAAAGGTACCCAACATGCACTTTGATCATCTTGAAATCAGATGGTGAGACAAATTTGTTTTAATATTGATAGAATAAAAGTTAAGGCCCTGGCCGGTTGGCTCAGTGGTAGAGTGTCGGCCTGGCGTGCAGGAGTCCCGGGTTCGATTCCCGGCCAGGGCACACAGGAGAAGCGCCCATCTGCTTCTCCACCCCTCCCCCTCTCCTTCCCCTCTGTCTCTCTCTTCCCCTCCCGCAACCAAGGCTCCATTGGAGCAAAGATGGCCCGGGCGCTGGGGATGGCTCTGTGGCTTCTGCCCCAGGTGCTAGAGTGGCTCTGGTCGCAACAGAGCGATGCCCAGGATGGGCAGAGAATCGCCCCCTGGTGGGCGTGCTGGGTGGATCCCGGTCAGGTGCATGCGGGAGTCTGTCTGACTACCTCCCCGTTTCTGGCTTCGGAAAAATACCAAAAAAAAAAAGAAAAAAAAAAAAGTTAATAGAAATGGGGTTGAAATCAGGAGACCAAAATTGACTCTGGCCAGTATACATGACTCAATTGTCATTAAACTGGTTTAGTAAAGTACATCCTTCGCTACAAACCTCGTGTGTGTGTGTGTGTGTGTGTGTGTGTGTGTGTGTCCCTTCCTTTCTAGAATGTTCTAAGGATAGTATAATTCTAATTATATTCACTATATGCTATACATAATGCACAGCCACATGTATTGCTGATCACACCATCTATACAGCCAATATTTAAATTTAAATATTATGAAACCTTTCTAAATACCACAAAATAATAATGCAGCATATTATTAACCATCTCAAAGAACAAACCCAAATGACAACCAGCTAAAGTTTATTCAAACACAGAAAAAAATTTAATAATTCAAATACAGCCTCTTAGCTATATTTAAAATGAGTAATCAAAAGTGTTTTGATAACTCAATTCTAATAAATGTAATATTCTCAAATCATTCATTTTTGAGAGTAATTTTATTAGTTTATAAAATTACCTTACTCAAACCTCTCTCTGAATTTCAATGTGTCTTTTTGCCAGTGTCTAAAAATAGATGGTTTTCTAAAGCTATCTTAACTCTCTCATTCACTGCTTGGAGAGCCTACATTTTTAACTCTCTCAGTTCTTTAGTGTATTAATCCTTAAATATTTTTCTCTGTTGTGTACCAAGACTGGAGCTTGAAAATCATCTATTAGGTCACTATCATAACAGATAGTACTAGAGATTTTCTAGTAGAAAAACATTTTTGCCCTGTCCAGGTAGCTCATTGGTTAGAGCCTCATCCTGATACACTGAGGTTATAGGTTTGATCCCCAGTCAGGGCACATACAAGAAGCAGCCAATAAATGCATAATAAGTGGAACAACAAATCAGTGTTGTTGTTTCTTTTCCTCCCCCCACCTTTCTCTCTCTCACTCTTGCTTCCTATCCCTCTTTCAAAAAATCAATAAATAAGCCATGGCCAGGTTGCTCAGTGGATAGAGCATCATCCTGGTGCTCCAAGGTTGCGGGTTCGATCTCCTTCTAGTCAGGGCATGTATGAGGAGTAACCAATGAGTGCACTACTAAATGGAACTAAGTGGAACAACATGTTGGTGCTTCTCTCTCTCTCTCTCTCTCTCTTTCTCAAATCAACAGAACAATGAAAAATTAATACATTAAAAAATATATTTTTAAAGAAAAGAATGTTGTTTGTTTAATTAAAACATAACAGCAAGGCTGACCTGTGGTGGCGCAGTGGATAAAACGTCGACCTGGAAATGCTGAGGTCACTGGTTCGAAACCCTGGGCTTGCCTGGTCAAGGCACATATGAGAGTTGATGCTTCCAGCTCCTCCCTTCCTTCTTTCTCTCTGTCTTTCCTCTCTTTCTCTCTCTCATCTCTAAAATGAATGAATAAATAAATAAATAAATAAAAACAAAAAAATGTAACAGCAACTACATACTCATAGACCCCGATATGATCCTCAAAGCTCAGAAGGAAAGAGCATTTCTGAAAATAAGGGATCATGTAGAATTGCTTAGCCAAAGAGTGCCCCACGGCCCTTGCTGTTTGGCTGAAGTTATCAGAGCGGGAATTACCTTTCTTGGAAATAAATCTCATTGTTTTCCTCGCAGATGTCTCAATTTAGCTATTTAATCTGAGCGAAATGACAGATTGAAGAGCAGAGGAAAAATCTCTTGGTTCATCAGGTTTGGGAAAGTGTGAAAGATATTTTATCTCTGTTTCGATGATTTTTTCTGATAATCAGGTGTGTAGACTGTAATTTCAGGGTAATTTGAAGCATAGAAAATAGAAACTCTTACAAATAGGTGTGCCTTGGAGTGACACATAGATCACAGTGGGCTAAGGTATTTGTTTAGAAATAATACGTGTTTTTTTCTTACTGTCAGGTTTAATAACTTGCCCAATATATGTGTGCATATTTCTCAGACAGTTTTCCTAAGGAAAAGGTCATGCAATTTCAATGACTGGCCACATAACGCACTCGATTTGGTCAAGGCAGAAAGCTAGGTGAAGTAGAAAAAAATATAGTTTAGGAAACCATGCATGCTTTAAACTCGGTATCCCTGAAAGTAATAAAAATATAAATCTTTATTTTGCTGAACTCCATGGCAATCCTGTAAACTGTCAATGGAAATGGAATTCTATAAGATGTTAATGGAAGTATGCACAATTCAGAGAAATGTTAGGACTGAAATGTACTGGATTTAATAAAGAACCAACCACAACACTTCACAGAGAACAAGGAATCCACATCTATGATTAGAAAAATCTAAGCACACATTTTAAAAACACATAATGCCATAAAACTATTACCACCCCTCCCCAAGGTGATATGGGACCTAATACTCTGATTAAACTGGCAAAACACCGAAGGGTACATAGTTTTAACCACTGTCTCTAATTCTGTGACATGAAGTCTAGAAAGTGACATCCAGGAATTTAATAGAGGAAATGCACAGTTGGAAGAGACTGATATCTGGGAACTAGCCTGAGAAAACACTACAGTAGTACCTTGAGATACGAACAGACCAACATACAAATTTTTTTAAGATATGAGCTGCGACTCGGTCCGTATTTTTGTTTGAGAGCCAAGCGAAATTCTGAGATACGAGTCGTGACTCCGGAAGCTGCCGCTAGTTGGCACGTTGGCGCACGGGTCCAGTATCGGCAGTTTGATATACGAGTTGACTGACTTGTGAGCTCAGTTACAGAATGAATTAAATTTGTGTCTCAAAGTACTACTGTAAATCCAAGAAACAAAAATTTCAAAATAAAAGACATCCTAGAAAATGTGACACTGTTTGTCTTCACTGGTGGCAACATGGCCGATTGGATTTGATGACTGGGAAATATAATGCATGGCCCTAAATAACTTATTAAGGCACATACACACCAGAAAGTACGAAAGAAAGATGAAAATTCATGATCCTGCCACCTTGGTGACATTTCTGGATACCCAATGATTTGGAATATGGTGGAGCGTCCACCAAATAACAGGCAGTCTTTCCCTCTGTGGTGGAACTCTTCGGATTTCAGAAGCAATGTTAAGAATGCTATGCAACCCACTTATTAAGTTAACTATAATGTCCCATTTTTAAGAGACTCGGGGGATAAAGAAAGCACTTTAAATGCCTGTCTTAACTCATCCCTGTGGTTCAGAAGGGTGTCCAAGACTCAGTGTGTATCTGAGGCAGGAGTCATGGAGCAGAGGTGGTAGCAACACCAATGTTAACGAATGTGCACTTTTAAACTATTAAATGATGACTTTTGTCAACATTTGTAATCCCTACATAATTTAGGGAGCTAAAATTTTACAAATGACTCATGAAATGCTGATATAAAGTCACGTGTGGGTCAAGCATCCATTCTAAGATGCATCAAATAATTTTAACGTACCAGTTTACAAATATTATCTAAATTCTACATTCGGTTATTTTTTTTTAATAAACTGCCGTTTGTTGAGTTTTGGTGTAATACCAAAGAAGAATATCCACAGTTATCTAAAAAGGCTACTAAAATATCTCTTCCACTTCCCACTAACTGTCATTGTAAAGCTAGATATTCTTTGTATAGTTCAACCAAGAGAATGTATGAGAGCAGTTACTTTCAAAATCAGACATGAAATTTCTAGCCATTTTCCATTAAGCTAAACCATTATAAAGATCTGCAGAATGAAAATCAGTGCTAATTTTTCCCTATTTCTTGTTATCTTATTTTAGAAAATGTTATGTCTGTTAGCATGGAATGACTGTTATGATTACATTTAAATCATTTAATGATCCTTTAAAAACAGTTATCAGTTTTAATTTCTAATAAGGTAAATATTCATACACACAACTCTCACAAACTAAAGCTCTCTGGAATGCTCGATAAATTTTAAGAGTGAAGAGGGACAAGGAAAACTAAAAGTTTGAGAAGTGCTAAGATAGGTGATGGTATCTTTTCTTTTTTCTTTTTTACTCAGTGAGAGGAGGGGAGGCAGAAAGACAGACTCCCACATGTGCCCTGACTGGGATCATCTGGCAAGCTCACTAAGGGGTGATGCTCTGCTCATCTAGGGCCCTTGCTCCATTGCTCAGCAACCAAACTCTTCTTAGCACCTGAGGCAGAGGTCATGGAACCATCCTCAGTGCCTGGGGCCAACTCACTCTAATGGAGCCCTGGCTGCAGGAGGAGAAGAGAGAGAGAAAAAGAGAAGTGAGAGGGGGAGGGATGGAGAAGCAGATGGGCACTTCTCCTGTGTGCCCTGACTGGGAATCGAACCTGGGACATTCATATGCTGAGCCAACACTCTACCACTGAACCAACCAACCAGGGCCAAAGGTGATTGTATCTTTTCTTCTTATTTTTTTTAAATTTAGAAATTAAATTGCCTGACCTGTGGTGGCGCAGTGGATAAAGCGTCGACCTGGAAATGCTGAGGTTGCCGGTTCGAAACCCTGGGCTTGCCTGGTCAAGGCACATATGGGAGTTGATGCTTCCAGCTCCTCCCCCCTTCTCTCTCTCTCTGTCTCTCCTCTCTCTCTCTCTCTCTCCCTCTCCTCTCTAAAAAAATGAATAAATAAAAATAAATTAATGAATAAAATCTTTTAAAAAAAAGAAATTAAATTTAATAGGTAACATTGATCAATAAAAGTACATAGATTTCAGCTAAACATTTCTATAGCATTTGAACCTTGTAGAGTGTTGTGTGCCTATCACCCAAAGTCAAATCATTTTCTGTCACTGTATACTTGTCCCTCTTTACTCTCCTCTCCCTTGCCCCTGCATGAAAGATTGTATCTTCATGAAAATATAAATATAGCCCTGGCTGGTTGGCTCAGTGGTAGAGTGTTGGCCTGGCATGTGGAATTCCTGGGTTCGATTTGTGATCAGGGTCAGGGCACACGGGAAATGCGACCATTTGCTTCTCTACCTCTTCCCTCATATCTCTCTCTCTCTCTCTCTCTCTCTCTCTCTCTGTCTCTCTCTCTCTCCTTATCCCACAGCCCTGGCTCAAATGGTTTGAGCAAAGTTGGCCCCAGGCATTGTGTATGGCTTCCTGGCCTCAGCCTCAGGCGCTAACATAGCTCAGGTGCCAAGCAACGGAGCAAGGGCCCCAGATGGGCAGAGCATGCCCCAAATAGGGGAGTTACCGGGTGGATCCCTGTCAGGGTGCATGCAGGAGTCTGTCTCTGTCTCACTACCTCTCACTTAATAATACTATATATACATACAAATTTTATATATACTTATTTAAATTGGGCAAGATGAGTTCAATCAATCGATCAATCAGTCAATCAATCGGAATCACTCTTCGTTTATCTCTGCGAAATTTAGAACTACAACTTGAAGAAGGAATGGTATAAGTCTCAAGCTAAGTTTATGAATTGTGACGGGCTTGAAGGTTCTACAAGAGTTGATGGTCCATTGATATGTGTTTTTAAGAACATGTGGGTCTTGCAGAGATTCTCTGTGGAAGCTTTTGTTTATTACCTACCTTTTTTTAGCTCGCATATGCCTGTGTTTTCCTCGGTATATAACCGCCACAAGTAAGAAGTTCACCTATAGCTGTGGTAGCCCTACACAACTTTGTCTTTTTAGTTATTTAAAAATCAGGCTGATGGCGTTTGCAGACTTATTAGTTTGCTGTTTAAAAGAGAGCCACGCAAAGGGAAACTCAGGAAGTCACTCTCCAGCCAGGAGTTCAAATAACTACTGCATCTCTCTTTTAAAGAAATTCTCCTAATTATTGTGATCCAACCAAACTGTGAATCCACCTCTAAAAATAGCCTTTTTTGGTGGCCATATTAGTTAAAGGCAACAATTCTCGCGCACATATACGTTCAAGGCTAACGAGAAGTACCATCTGTGGGCCTGAGGTGTTTTCACACTCCTCTCTATTATACACAACAATAAGCCTTCTCCAGCTGATTTCTCTCATTATGAAATGCAAATTGCCTACGAAAGTCCTCAGGGTGTGTGAGAAGACACTTATCAAGCAGACATTACACATGCATTCGAGGAAACGAGGCAGCCTGAGACCCCAGCCAAGATGCATTAAGGGCCAGAGAACATAGGTGTGAAACTGGTCGGTGTAGCTGGAACGATTAAGGCCTGATGTGGCTACGTTGGTGAAGATATGTAGATTATGCGATTGCTCCTGCTAACTTCTGATCAAGGACACACCTGCCTCCTGCCGAGACAAGAAAGATTTTCAGAGCAGAAGAAAACCCAATACAGGTGACATTTGGAAGACTACTCTATTTCTTTTGATTGACTGATTGATTGGTTTTAGAGAGAAGAAAGAGAAAGGCGGGGAAGAAATAAGAAGCATCAACTGGTAGTAGTTGCTTCTTGCAGGTGCCTTGACCGGGCAAGCCTGGGGTTTTGAACCTGGGACCTCAGTGTCCCAGGTCAACACTCTATCCACTGTGCCCCCACAGGCCAGGCTTGGAAGACTACTCTAAATCATTCATCTAGTCTTTTACCAGTTCGCTAAATTTTACATGGGACACACGGAATATTCCATACTCTTTGCATGTTCCTCGTGGGAGATTTGCACATTTTCCTAGGAAACAAATGGATTGGCAGTTAGAGGTCATACAAGTTCCATGGGGTTAATGAACTTGAAGAATGCACATGAACTTCCACCTGGAAATTCACCGCTGCCCATGGTGCATGAGTAGCCAAACAGGAATAAAATATTCTTAACCCTTTGAGTAGTATGGACATTCATGTACCTCCTTGTGCCCCCTGACCATCCAGAGTACGATCGTACATGTGTAAGCCAACATTCAAAAAAGGCAAATGTATGTTCCTCTTGTTTCCATAAATTGGTTATCAAACAAAAATGATTTAAATTAATAAAACTGGAACTGGAACTAATTTCATTTTTTGAAAAAGAACTCACTCCCAGGGGTCAACGAGCATGAAAAAAATCTCATTACTCAAAAAATTACATGGTAACATTTTTTGAAAAAGTTTTCTCCCTTCAACTCCCCTTTTTCTTAGTTTTCGAATGATGTTTCTAATTTTAGGATGTATAGTACTTAGATTCTGTTGTATAGGCTTACTACTCAGAGTTGTTTATTCTTCATTCTTCCCATGAATTGGTTCAAGGCTCACCTTTTTTTATTTTTGTAATTTTTATTTGTTAAATTTTTTTTTCTAAGAGAGAGAGAAACATCGAATCATTGCTCTACCCATTCGTGCATTCCCTGGTTGATGCCTGTATGTGCCCTGACTGGGGCACCTAATTTCTTACTCTGCTTCAAGGTATACCCACAGTCCAAAGTCTCCTCAATTTTAACTGAAGTCCCAAATCGCAAAAGTCAAAATTACTATGGAAAGGCAGCATTTCCTGGAGCTGAGCTGAAGATAGAAATCACACATATCTTTCCAAACTATACTAGAATTGTTGCCTCCCCACCCCCCCGCCAGCTCGTCACCCTCTGCATTTTTGATACAAATGCATGCTCCTTTCCTGGTCTGGTTGCCTTTGGTTTCCAGAGAGTGAGGGTGGAATCAGGCTTCCTGAGAATGGATAACAACAGGAAGAAAGATGATGACTGTTTCCACCTCTGAGTACCAAAGTGATCACAGTTACCAAATGCAACCAAATCAGGGAAGGAGCATGCATTTGTTTAAAAAATGCAGAGGGTGTCTGACCTGTGGTGGCGCAGTGGATAAAACATCGACCTGGAACGCTGAGGTCGCTGGTTCGAAACCCTGGGCTTGCCTGGTCAAGGCACATATGGGAGTTGATGCTTCCTGCTCCTCCTCCTCTTCTCTCTCTCTCTCTCTCTCATATCTAAAATGAATAAATAAATAAAAATAATTTTTAAAAAACGCAGAGGGTGACGTGCTGGCAGGGGGAGGCAACAATTCTAGTATAATTGAGAAAGATATGTGTGATTTCTATCTTCAGCTCAGCTCCAGGAAATGCTGCCTTTCCATAGTAATTTTGACTTTTGCGATTTGGGACTTCAGTTAAAATTGAGGAGACTTTGGACTGTGGGTATACCTTGAAGCAGAGGAAGAAATTAGGTGCCCCAGTCAGGGCACATACAGGCATCAACCAGGGAATGCATGAATGGGTAGAGCAATGATTCGATGTTTCTCTCTCTCTCTTAGAAAAAAAAAATTTAACAAATAAAAATTACAAAAATAAAAAAAGGTGAGCCTTGAACCAATTCATGGGAAGAATTAAGAATAAACAACTCTGAGTAGTAAGCCTATACAACAGAAGCTAAGTACTATACATCCTAAAATTAGAAACATCATTCGAAAACTAAGAAAAGGGGGAGTTGAAGGAAGACAACTTTTTCAAAAACTGTTACCATCCAATTCTTTTCTTCTTTCAGAGCAGGAGACCAATAGCCATCACCTAAAGTTATGAAAAGATTGCCACACGCTTTTTCTTTTTAGAGATTTTATACAGGAAATAAAGAATAATATGAAATATAGCTATATAAAATCTAGCATTTCTTCTCTGGCCAGGTAGCTCAGTTGGTTAGAGTGTCATCCCTATACACCAACGTTGTGGGTTTGATTCCCGGTCAGGGCACATGCAGGAGTCAACCAGTAAATGCATGGATGGGTGGAACAACAAACAGGTGTTTTTCTCTTTCTCTCCCTTCCCCCTTCCCATCTTCCTCTCTCTAAAGTCAATAAATAAAAAAATTAAATTAAATCCAGCAGTTTTTTTAGTTTCTTCTGATTCTGTTAAATTCAAGAAAATTTAAGTGTAATAATTTCTATTATAATGTACAAGTAATATGAAAATGTATTTATAAAATGATTCTATTCATATATTCTTGTATCTAAGCATTGACATAAAATATATATAAAATAATATTTATTTAATTATGGCAATTTCTAAAGGATGGACTTTGGAGTGGTTTTATCTTTTTTTTAGTTTTTTGGAACTTTGAAATATGACTTTAAATTATTAAAATAAACTTGAGGTGCTTTAAATTGAGAGAGAAGGAAACATTGATTTGTTGTTCCACTCATTCATGCATTCATTGGTTGGTTCTTGTATGTGCCCTGACTGGGGATTGAACCCACAACCTTGGCGTATTGAGACGATGCTCTAACCAACTGAACTACCCAGACAAAGCCTACAGTGCTTTTAAAAACCAATGAAATAATTTTTAGTTGCCTCTATGCTACTGGGAATTAGAGTTATTCATCTAAAACCCTGAATTTCAGAGAGGTGTGACCACATAGCCAATGCTTCAGGCCCTTTTCCTGGAGCTTTGAAGGAATGAAATTTGATCTAGAAAATTCTCAGGCAGCAACCACTGTTTTCTCAAACAAACATGGTAACACACAAAAAAGGGCAGATTTTAGCTGTCAAAACAACCACTGTAATTAGTTTCTCATGATTCGCTTCTCCTTTGTATGACAGCCCCCCCCCCACCTCTTTGTTTGCTGGCATCTCATATCGACTGGTCATCTCCATCTTAACCATTAACCTGTCACCTGACGGTGTGCTTCTCCCATGACTTCCACACCTTGACCCGTTCTTGGCTAAGGATCTCACCACTCAGGGGTCGTCAAACTTTTTATAAAAACCGCCCACTTTTGCAGTACTGGTAGACCTGGTCCCTACCGCCCACTAGTGGGCGTTCCAGCTTTCATGATGGGCCAATCGTGGCACTGTTTGGTTGCACGGTAGGGACCAGGTTGACCAGCACTGCAAAAGTGGGCGGTTTTTATAAAAAGTTTGATGACCCCTGGAAGTCCTGCCCTTTGTTCCAAGTGTGGGCTCCTCCTACATTCTTCCGTGGCAACCGCTGAAGATACGAAGCACAGCAATACGGTAACGCTATCCATTCGGATGCTGGCAAGTTAACCCATGAGCAGCAAGTTTGAGCCTTCTGGAAAAAAGACACACACAGACACACATACACAGTGAACCACATTTCTTCTAACGTGCTAGTCATTGAAAATGTCTTTTAAACAGAACTGTTTGTATATTTTAAAATATTGGGGGACCCATTGTGGTCTCACCGAGCAACATTTGGCCCTTCAGTGAATAATTTTCAAAGGACAATCATCTGATGTTAAAATATTTGACATGATGCAACAAGTAAATTGGGAGAGGGCTGCCACGTAGAGGAAGATCACCTTGACCCGTGTTTGATTTGGGGTTCAGTCACTTACTGATCTAGACTCTTGGGGAAAAGATTTTAATGTCTTTGAGCCTCTGTTTTCCCATCTGGAGAATGGAGACGATGAGGAAGTCACGAACTGGATCACAATGTTTTGGTCAATGGTGGACCGCGTAGACCAGTGGTCCCCAACCTTTTTTGGGCCATGGACCAGTTTAATGTCAGAAAATATTTTCACGGACTGGCCTTTAGGGTGGGATGGATAAATGTATCACGTGACCGAGACAAGCGTCAAGAGTGATTCTTAGACGGATGTAACAGAGGGAATCTGTTCATTTTTTAAAAATAAAACATTGTTCAGACTTAAATATAAATAAAAGGGAAATAATATAAGTTATTTATTCTTTCTCTGCGCACCAGTACCAAGTGGCCCATGGACCAGCACCGGTCCGCAGCCCGGGGGTTGGGGACCACTGGCGTAGGTGACCATGGTCCTCTAAGATTATAATGGAATTGAAAATTCCTATTGCTTAGTAACATGGAACCATCTTACTGTCACAGTGCAGCTCATTAGGATTGTTTACGGTGTTCAGTACAATAATGTGCTATTTACATTTGTGACCTAGGAGAAATAAGCCATACCATCTACCCTAGGTGTGTGGCAGTCTGTGTACCATGTAGGTTTGTGTCAGTGCATTCTGTGATGTTCACACAATGAAGAATCATTCATAGTGCATTTCTCAGATTCCTGCAATTATGTGAGGCCTGGCTGTACCTATCTGTGAGAACAGTTTACTAAGGCTCTTATATCTGTTTCTCTCATTCTTTCTCTTTTATTATTATTTTTTATTTTTTTTATTTTTCCGAAGTGAGAAGCGGGGAGGCAGAGACAAACTCCCACATGCGCCCAACTGAGATCCATCTAGCATGCCCATGTGGGCTGTTACTCCATTGCAACTGGAGCCATTCTAGTGCCTGAGGCAGAGGCCATGGAGCCATCCTCAGTGCCCGGGCCAACTTTGCTCCAATGGAGCCTTGGCTATGGGAGGAGAAGAGAGAGATAAAGAGGAAGGAGATGGGGAGGGGTGGAGAAGCAGATGGGCGCTTCTCCCGTGTGCACTAGCGGGAAATCAAACCCAGGACCTCCACACACTGGGCTAACACTCTACCACTGAGCAAACCGGCCAAGGCCTGGTTTTCTCGTTTTTGAACTCACGATGCCTGCACACCTTTTCTCCTCTGAGACGGGCAGCGGCGTTCCTGGTCCTCATGAGTTACCTGAGCAGAAAATAACAAATTAACACCAAGGGAAAAAAATTAATAGTTTAAAAAGGAATTTTGAAGGATGACAGCATCCATGTTACAGAATGTAACTGAAAGAGCAGATAGCGCACTTCCCAACTGAACGTCCCTTTGTCTCCCAGTCATCTTATCACTGAGTCTTGACTGCGCCTGCTCCTAAAGTGGCTTCCACCATGTCAGAAATATCTCACCACCTGACTAGGCGGTGGCGCAGTGGATAGAGCGTCAGACTGGGATGCGGAGGACCCAGGTTCGAGTCCCTGAGGTCACCAGCTTGAGCGCGGGTTCATCTGGTTTGAGCAAAGCTCACCAGCTTGGACCCAAGGTTTCTGGCTTGAGCAAGGGGCTCCTCGGTCTGCTGAAGGCCCGTGGTCAAGGCACATATGAGAAAGCAATCAATGAACAACTAAGGTGCCACAACGAAAAACTGATGATTGATGCTTCTCATCTCTCTCCGTTCCTGTCTGTCTGTCCCTATCTATCCCTCTCTCTGACTCTCTCTCTGTCTCTGTAAAAAAAAAAAAAGAGAGTCTCACCCCCTACCCAGCATTTAAACCAAGGCTGCCCAGCCATGCGCTCTGGTCTGAAGCGATGATATTATTTTCAATTCCGGGGACAGAAAATAAATGGGTTGAAGTGGTTTAAATGCGGTTCAAGTTCCTGCCACATGCTCCCAACCAAACCCATTTGGGAAGGGAGACCTCTCCCAGCCAGCGCCCGGTCAGAGGCAGCCGGATGCGTTGTGTTTGTCTTGATCGAGAGTTCCGGTGCAGGAAGCGGACTTCTCCTGTGCGTTCCCTGCGGAGGAGGAGAGAAGGGAAGATGATATCCCGAACCTGTAGGTCTTCAGGCGTTGCCCAAAGCAACGCTGTTTGCCACAGGGCCCCAGGGGACCGGCAGGCCCGCTGTGGCGGGGATGTGCGGCTGGTGGCTCCGTGCGTGCGTGCGTACGTGCTGCGGGTTCGATTCTGCTCGCGTCCCTGTGACCCTCCCCGGACTGGAACTCCCCCATCTCCCCTAGTTCTCCTTTTGTTCTGGTGGCGGCGCTTCTCCCAACGGCGCCTGACAATGAGTGATGCTCTAAACCCCTGCTCTTTTCACACCCGGTGGGTGACCTATAACTTTTCATGGGTCACCTTTGACCCGGCAGCTGACAGTTTGATTTATTGTCCAGTGTTATGATTTATGAGTATCTCCTCAGAATAATTAACAGACAACAGGTGGCGGCATAATAATTTTGATTACCCAGTGGTTCATGAAACCGCGACAAAGGTGACTTCATT
This sequence comes from Saccopteryx bilineata, assembly GCF_036850765.1. Lineage (NCBI taxonomy): Eukaryota > Metazoa > Chordata > Mammalia > Chiroptera > Emballonuridae > Saccopteryx > Saccopteryx bilineata. Next base: position 63,739,690 of record NC_089496.1, read on the forward strand.
TTCTGAATAAGAGAAGGACGACAATTAGAAATGCAACAAAGACATGCTTTTTATGCCACAGCTTTCGGCCCTTTGTCCGTCGCACAGAAGACTTATTTAGGGGGCCCGCATTCCTCAGGGACACCAGGAAGGAGTAAGGAACTTGTCCTCTGTGAACATAAGAAGACACTTTTCATCACCGTATGGGTAGAATTATTTTCCTTTCTTTGCTGAAGTCTTGATTAATTGAGTTATGTCAAACCTGTGAACCACGTCATCTTTTCTCGTCCCAGTTTTTGACAATGGTCATTGCCCGGGGAAGAATTGATGGTCAAAGGGAGTTTGGGAAAGCATTGAACTTTTTGTCAGGCATTCTAAACGAACCGACCAACTATACTTCTAAATATTTCTCCCTAACTGTACAAGCAAAAAAACACCACAACAAACCAAACTCAAAAAGACTCCCGTGAACAAAACATTTTTACTTTAAAGCCTGCGATGAGGAATTTATGGGGTTTTTGAACACAATATTATCATGGCCCTCATTTATTTTAATTTCTTTCTCTGTCTTCAGTTTTGTGGGATATATTCTCCAATGGACCCCAAATCCCTTTTATTCTAGTCAAGGGTAGCATCTTCCCTAGAGATTTTATTATGGGCCACTTAGCGTGCTAGGAGAGGGCAGTTTCTTTCCAAATGAATCTGCAGTGTGTTTTGGGAAGCGCCTACTTTTAAGAATTCCTGTTGCCATTTTTGAAACACTCGCTAAATATTAATCAGGTGAAATTCCTCCCCATAGCTCTCCATTTAATCCTTGCAAAAAAAAAAAAAAAAAAAAGACCTAAGTGTCAGCAATAAAATTGAAGTACTCAGGCCTGTGAATATGTAACAATCCTGCCTCCCACCCAAATGCTAGGTGGTCGAGGGCCTCCCACGCATATGAAATGCATTTTTTTTTTTTTTGGCACAGGATCCGGAGAGTGATATTATAGGCTTATCATTTTAATTGACTTGGTGACATATGAAAACATTCCTACAATCCTGCTTTACATTATAGTTTAATAACAGCTTAACACACATCTATGAAATATTCATTCCTGCTACATTCACATTTTCAGATATCTGATGGAGAGGCTGCTTAATAGATAAAGGACAGCTCCTGGAATATTAAAGGTACCTCAGTGCAGGTGGGGTCCCCTCACCAGCGAAGAAAACACAATGACCATGAGCACTGCACATTTTTCCTTTTTTTTGAATGCATAAAGATTCCCTTGAATTAAAATAATGGGGATAGAAGAGCGATTTTGTGGTGGACTTTTGCTTTTTCCTTCTGCACCTGCAGGCGCAACAATTCTTCCCTGCGAGCCCCAACGAGCACAATCATAATTCTGAAGGGAAAGAACAGGCGTCTCAGATTTAATAGACTGATTGTTATAAGGATGATAATAATAAACTTGCACACGGGCGGCCGACAGCTCAGCGAATGTAGCGCCGAGCAAATATGGACCTGTCCCTGGGTCTCCGCTGGGCCCCTGTGGCCTTGGGAGAGTTTGCAAAAAAAAAAAAAAAAAAAAGGAAACATGATCCATGTGCAAATCATGAGGTAATTTGGGTACTTTGTTCCCCATCAATTTTTAAATTAATTATATGGAAGCAAGCAGCGGTTAATTTTGGCCATAGACTTTTTGATGAGAAGGTCTGACCCCCTTTCGCCTCCTGGCATCAGCTATACAATCCCGATGACATGCAGGGTAACCCTTGACACCTGAGTCCGCGCGAAGTCCCACCCCAGGCCAGACGTCCTCCACACTCAGCAATTCTTTTGTTGCCATGGGACACTCACCCACTTCCATCCTCGTGGTCGGGCAGCAACGCCGCGGTCCCCTCTGCAGCCGGCCTGCCTGCCTCTGCGTGGAACCTACCTCCCAGGGAAGAAAAGAAAAGCCACCCCCAACACCACCACCCAGTTCCCCCACTTTGTACCATTACTTGTGTTTTACAAACTTTATACCACAGCGCCTTCCCATATGTTTGCGGCCGCACAAGAAGGTTTCTTTACAAAGCGCTGATGCTAATTATAAATTTAATTTGCATTTTAATTAGAATGGTAGCAAATTAAAAGCATGGCAGCTGGAGAATTTTGAACGCTTTGCAGAGAGAGTCGGTGTCAGTAACTTCCCGGTTTTGACTTCTCCGCCTTTTCAATTGTCTGCCTCGCTATCTCCCATTCCCACAAGCGTGCTGCCAATTTCTCTGCCCTCGCCCGGCAGTCTCTCTCTTTCTCTCTCTCTTTCCCATTCGTCTCATTTATATATTTTTTTCTATTCATGTATCTTCCACCCGTTCCCTCCCCCCCCCCCCGTGTGTCAAGGATCAAGTTATGAATTATTTCTTTTTCATGCTGACAAACGGTGTGTGGGGGCTTGTCCGGTGCCAGATACGCGGACCGTGGCATGGCTGACTATGTGAGTGAGCTTGGGCAAGCCCTTTCGAGGACTCCTCTGCTTAGCTCTCTGCGTCTGTCACACAGGTGGGGATCTAACATTTCCTCTGCTTGAAATAGGGGGGGCACTGTTTCGCATTGTTGGCCTCTAAATACCCCCATATTTTGGTCTGGGTAATAGCGTCTTTAAATGACTGACAATCTTGGCCACAGGTCTTGGGCACCCTCATAAAATATTCATCCGGCATCCCGCCTGGCTCCTCCACGTGTAAGAAAGGCGCTGTTCAGGGTATACCTTTGGGCGAAAGCAACGTGCTGTCAGCCCTTGCACCTCGGAGACGCAGCGACTCCAGACACAAGCGTTTCTCCAAGCTGTCTCTCACTTGGGATGTGGTCGTGTCTGCTTTTAGCTCTCACGTGTTCGTGGTTAGTCAGTTCTGTCGCCTTCCCTATGTTGTGTCTCCATGGTCATTTTCCCTCCTTCTGTTCGCTTCCCCCACAGTGTCCTTGCTCAATAATTTTCATTAATTGATTGACAGGTCTGATAGACCCAACTAACCTCCATCTCACTCTCGTGTCTGTTTTTAAATAAGTACTTGTACGTCCAATGACCTTGTCGCCTCATCAGCTATCAGAAAATGAGCATGCAGATATGGGAAGGGGCTGATTAGCAAAATAAGCAATAGATGGCGTTTCTGGCTGGAGTCCACCGCGAGCCGTGGTGGCGAAACTTCACCGCTTCACATTTCCGAGAGCGTCTAAAAATAAAGGAGGCGTTGCGGAGCCTCGCTCGCTCCTATCCCGTTCAGACACGTTACAGAAACAAGGCACCGCCCACCTTCCCCTCACCCAGAAGGATGAGGTGTGACCTCTGTCCCCCAAGGTCTCAGAAAAAAAGGCTCTTCCCCAGCCCCTGCGTTACCAGCTTCATTAAACCTTGAAAGCAAATAGTTAAGTTTGGGGAATTGTTCGTTCTGATGGGAAGATGAGAAGCTTGTTTCTACTGAATTGTGTGTGTGTGTGTGTGTGTGTGTGTGTGTGTTACCTTTTTGGTTGTGTATTCTTGATTTTGAGGTATGCTAATATCAGGGTTTAAAACCTCCTGTGAGCGTGTAACTACCTCTTACTTCTCACCCACATAGTAATCAGAAAAATGTACATACTTCAACATCACCTCAATCCCTTCACTGTATTAGGTAAAGTATTCACTAAAACAATGTAAAGGATTGAAAATAAGCTATGTCTGATATTCGCCAAACACTTGTTTTGATCTCATTTAAATATGTTGATGTTTACCCAAATCAATAGCCCTATCCTGCAAATGAAATCAGAAAGTTAGTAATTACTTAGTAATGCAAAATCACATTTTTCAAAATATCAAAAAAAACCCAAAAACAACATTAATGCAAATGATTATATTTATATTTTAATTCCAAGTAATTTTAGTTGATATCATAACTCGCTCCATTTGATAAATATTGATTTTACACCTTTCAGTTGCATGATTTAAAAACAACTTACATGTGGGATGCTGATAATGGTGGGATTTCCCAAAGAAGGAATTATTATATAAATACCACGCATCATTCACACCAAGTTCTGGAAAGCTGGAGAGACCTGAAGCCCCAGAAATAAGCGATTTCATTCACTGACAGGCTGGACTCAGATCATTTCAGAGGAAAAGAAAGGCCTGCTACAAAGCTCCGTTCTTTAAAATTTGAATCTAAGAATTAGAAGAGAATATAGCACAGGCGTTTTCTTTCAGGATCGGAGAGAATTAGTAAGGTGTGCCAGGAATAAGATTCCAATGATAGCAGATGTATCAGATTTTCACAGTCTGGTTTTCTGGTAGTTTAAACTGCATTGAAGAAAATGTCTTATATCTCTTAAGTTAGGCAGCTTTGATTAAAAATAAAAAAGGATTAAAAAAAAAAAGGAAGAACTGATAGACACAGATAACAGGATGGTGGTTACCAGAGGTAAAGGTGGGGGGGGTAGAAGAAGGTGAAGGCAGGAGATGAATGGTGATGGAAGGGAACGTGATGTGGAATGATGAACACACAATACAATACAGTGGTACCTGGAGATACGAGTTTAATTCGTTCTGTAACCGAGCTCGTCAGTCAGTCAACTCGTATATCAAACAAATTTCTCCCATTTAAAATAACTGAAATAGATTTAATCCATTCCGGCCCTGTGAAACTTCCCCAAACCATCCTAAATTATGAAAAAAAAGACATGTTTTTAATTAATAAACACACATGTATACTTTACCAATGTATAACAAAATATATGAGATAAAAGAAAAAAGTGTTATTTATTGATAGTACTGTATTCTTACCTTGGAGACAGACGAGTGCGGCTCACGGAGGTGAATGACGAAGGAGGAGGGAGGGAGGAAGGGATGCAGGTACTGTAGACACGTAAACTAAAACTGCATTTTCTTTACTTTAAACAAAACTAAAACTGCACTTTTTTTTTTTTTTTTTACTTAAAATGAAACCACCAAAACTTAATCATGCTCGTATCTCAGAATTTTGCTCGGATCTTGAACAAAAATACGGACTGAGTCACAGCTCGTATCTTAAAAAAAATTTGTATGTTGGTCAGTTTGTATCTCAAGGTACCACTGTATACAGGTGATGCATCATAGAATTGTATCCCTGAAACCTGTATAATGTTATTACGCCATGTCACCCCAATAAATGCAATGAAAATAAAAAATAAATAAATAAATGGGCATCTTCCATTTGTAATTCTCATTTGTCTTGAACATTGAAAAGCAGGAGAATCTATCTGTGTGATCCTGGCATTTTAAAAATGTTAATAAGCATATTACCGTCAAAGAGTAGTTGTTGAAAATAGCAGATAATGGTATGCAAAACGCTGGCCATGACTTACCCTAATTAAGTAACACAATATCAGGACAAAACAGTGAAAATAAAAGTTCTGGTTCCCGTGTCATCAAAGCACCCACCACTTGCCTTATTCTCAGCCAAAATGTGCCCACCATGTGTCTCAACACTGTCCACGTCCATTTCCCCCGGCTCTAAAGGGACACGCACATTTTTGGTGACATTTTGAAACGGACAACATGGTTTTCTGAGATAAATCTTTTTCATTGCCACTTTGGAAAGGTTTAATTTTTCTCTGTGTAATTTTTTTTTTTTTTTTTTGCATCTGTACAGAACACTTTCTTGAACCCAAGCATGGATTATTTGGAGAGCTAATTAATTGATTCTTCAAAATGCCAATTGACACACTCCCGGGGATAACCTGATCTAAAGCAACTACGCTAATCAAGCCATTGTGCTCCCGGTTCGGTCTGAATATCAGACCATCTGAAATGAGAGGAACTTTGCCATCCTGCGCCTGGCCCTCTCGTGGGCAGCTAATTAATGTGAGCCGACTATGACAGTTGAACTTGTACATTCACTGTCCTGCCTGACAATAACTCTATGAAATTACATTTCAGCGAAAGAATGGAAACAGTGTTAAATACCATTATTTGCCATCCTTTGATGTCTCGGAGTCATTATGAAAGCAATTACAGCAGTTTCTCTGTCTGGGTCTACGGGGTATGTGTTATCTGTGCCTGTCTGCCTCCTTCACCAGGTGGAAAGTGTACGGCGAATTAAAGGACAGGGGGATTGAGCCACAATTATCAGTACGGGGACAGAGAAGGAAACAGAATCAGAGTTTCGCAGCTGATCCTGCCGGAGAACAGTAATTTAATATTAAAGCCTGGCGATCTGGGGACAACTTGCCAGCTCTTTTTTATTTAGTTGAATGCAAAAAAGGGGAAAAAAAATATTCTCCAGGTTCACAAGCCTGGTGAGTCTAGGGCAAAATTAATTAAAACCAACAGGGAAATGGAAAACACCAAAACAAAAGGAAAAAGAAAAAAGAAATCCTCAGGGCAGCAGCAGAAAACATATTTTCTTTCTTAATTATAAGTGAATATTCTGCCTTTCAACCTTTTTTTTTTTAACTGACTGGTACAACGCACAAGAAGGATATTTATTTCCCCAGATACATAACCCAAGGTTTTGTTTTGTGTGTGTGTGTGTGTGTGTGTGTGTGTGTTTTCCACACAGAGAGCGACTATTGGAATCTGGTAGGACTCACATACATGTGTTTCAGCTGAGCCCGTACCCCTCTCTATCCAAGATGTCCCTGGACTGCAAAGGACACTTCTGACTGACAAGCAAGATGTCTATGCCGACTGCCGCATGGAGATTTCCTCCAGAGCAGCGTCCCGGGGCTGGCCTCTGTATGATTCACATTCAGAGAGTATTGATTGTGGGTTCATGTGTGTTCAGCATCCTGGGACCGCAGTGGCGAATGGAAGATGGGAAAGGCGTATAGAATGCAGTCTCTGCCTCCGAGGGACAGGCAGGAGGACAGAGAGCTCAGTGTTTCCTCTGAGCATCACCGTATTTTTATCGGTGGACCAACCACACAAGGTAGCCGAGTAGCGTCTCCATTTACAGGTCAACAGACCAGGATGCCGGACGTGAGGAGATGTGTCCAGTGTTCACACAGCTGATGGGCAGAGATGGACTCGGTCCCAGCCTCTGTCTGGCTCCAAAGTCCTCTCTCCACCAGCTCACAGTCTTCCAAACGCCTGAAAGTCTAATGGAGGCAGCAAGGGGTGAGGAAGGCAGCCATGTTGCTCTGGGAATGTGAGAAGAGAACGTGTTAATAGAAGAAAGGCTGGAGAGAAGAGTCTTGCAGGAGTCTTGACTTGCACTGACTCTTGCGAATGACAGAGGGAGGAAGGAGGTTCCCAATTTCCCTGTCCTCTGGGATTCTTCACTAAGACGTAAAAGTTATCCCCTCTGTGATGAAGACGAGAGTCTTTGTGAATAAGAAAATACGACATAGAGATGTACGCTTATTAATATTACAGCTCTGAGAAAGAATAATTGGAGACCCCGGTTGGGATTGGACAAACAAGATGTGTTCAAAGGACATGGAAGAAGTTGGCTGGTTAGAATTTATTAAGGGCTAGCATTTCTTTTCTTTTCTTTTTTGTGACAGAGAGAGGGACAGATAGGGACAGACAGGAAGGGAGAGAGATGAGAAGCATCAACTCTTTGTTGCAGCACCTAGCTGTTCATTGATTGCTTTCTCATATGTGCCTTGACTGGGGGGCTACAGCAGACCCAGTAACCCCTTGCTCAAGCCAGCAACCTTGGGCTCAAGCTGGTGAGCCTTGCTCAAACCAGATGAGCCCGCACTCAAGCTGGCGACCTCGGGGTTTCGAACCTGGGTTCTCCACGTCCCAGTTCAACACTCTATCCACTGCGTTATAATGTGGTCAGGTGGCCAGCATTTCTGATGTGCTGTGTTCATAAAGCTTTGAACAGCGCTGTCACCTGTGCCCCAGAGAAAGCAGGACACGTTTGAGTGGAGGTGATCAGCTACAAGGATGCAGGGCAGAGAGGACCCAGAACACTTCACGCACTGCCTCAGAGTTAGACAATCCCAGCTGCCACGAATGATGAGCTTTTATGCCCCCTTCTCCTCCTCCACCTGCTGGTGCATGGCGAGGTTAAAGCCGTCTCCCGAGCAGGAAGGATGCTGTCCCTGGGCCCCCATCTTTGCACGTCCTGACTTGTATCTCTACATGCAATGATAAAATTGTTTCAACTACCACAAAAACAGAGCCAGCAGCTGCAACATTTAACAAAGAGTTGAAGTGGACCAGGGCTGAGGGTAAACTTGAGAGAGTAACACGTGGAATCTGGGAAACCAGAGATATTTATTTAAAGAGAAGGTCCCTGGAAATACTTGATTTTGTCCCACATGTCATTGGATCTCAGCAGACTCCGTGGTGTTGGCAATCCCCATACACACACGACTCCGTGTCTGACCTTGAACCACGTTTTGCCTCTGTCTCCAGGACAGAAGAAGTGTGTACATTTTGTGAGCATGTGAGTCTTGGACTCCCATGTTGGTACGAGCCCATAAACAAGCAAAGGACTAAACCCCTAGGGAGGGGGGAGAGAGTAAAGGCAGTAGGGTGAGACCAAACTGGGTTCAGAGTCAAGTTCCTCTACTGTGCGCACCTCAGGGTTCCTTCCTTAAACGGAAATGGCATTTGTGGCCCATGGTTACAACGATGCCTTCAGTCAAAGAAAACCAGTCAACGACCTGGTGTTGTATCAGGCACATAGCGGGCGCTCAATACACATTAACTCTCTTTCTCCTTTACTTTTTAAGTCGGTGTGTCAAATTGTATTTTAGTAGAAGAGATTGGCGTAAGAGCTAGTAATAACAGAAAAAAAGCTAAAAACTGATTAAATAATTATAGGTTTTAAAGATGTCTTTTTCATCAGAAATCTGATTTTCCCTATGACCAATGATGGTTCTTAATTTTATAAGGTTTATTAGGTATCATTAAATATTTGCTAGGAAAAAAAAAAAATTTGCTAAGAAAGAAAAAACCTCCAAAATGTCTGTATCAGTCAAGATGGGCTGGGATAGGCTACAGTAACAAATTATTGGTGAAAATGATCACTCAGAAATCTCATTGTTGCAAAGCCAAGCCAATTTTCTCCTATCTGCTTCATGTCCGATTGTGGCTGTCTGTGGGCTCTGCTCCATGTTGTCTGTCCCCACTTGGGGACCTGGAATGCTTCTTGTCCCTATGGCAGAGGGGAGGGTCACTGGCAAGCAATTAGCTGTGACTCATGTCACCTCTTCTCATAATTAATGGGCCAGAAGCAGTCCAATGGCCCCATCCAACCCCAAGACCCCAAATTCAATCCATCCGTTCTCCCAGAAGGTTGGGGAATTGGGTAAACCACGCTATCACTTAGCACCATGGCTTGGCCGTCACATGTTTGTATTACATTCTCATAAACGGCGTTTGTTGAACTTAAAATTTAACAGAAGAGGGACCACCAAAGACATTGAATTTTTTTCTTTTCTGTTTTTTATGACTGCAAACATGTCTCATAATACTTTCCTTTAATTCATTAAGTCCCAGGTGGTCCCGATTCTCCAGCTGAGATGAACTCTTTGCCTTTGGGATTCGGATCCTCAGGCACATAAAGACCTTGGGCCATTTGAAGTGTGAGCAGACACCCCCCACCCCCACCCCCGCCACCTTGGTAAGTACTCCCTTTGGTTCCCATGATCAATAAATAACTCTAGCTACAAAATAAAGATAAAAAATTAAAAAGCATGCACCCCAAGGCACCAAAGGGATAAATGAACGGATGCATATACATGTTCTTAGGCTTCCAGGAAGGACGTCCCTGCAGGAGGCCAGGCTGATGGAGACACTGAAAACTGTGGAGCGTCGTGGAGAAGCAGCAGCTGTGTTAGGCTTGCCCACTGGTTCACCAGCCGCAAGCACTTTGCCGGAGTGCGTGAGCCCGGGGCGTTCCAGCTGGGGATAGTCCGTGTAAGTGCTTGCGCTCGCTCGCTCGCTCGGGGCAGAGGGCGGTGGCTGAACGCCTGCCCCCCGCTGCGAGGGGCTGTCTCTGCTGTTCGCTGCCTACGGCCTGCGGAAGCGGCTTTCCCTGCGGTGTTGCTCGTCCGCCTTGGGGAGACTGTTAACCGGGAACAGCCCGCCGCTTTCCCGCCCCAGCCCCGCAGTCCCTCGGCCGTCTGCCCGTGTCCAGTGCGGCCACCAGCCTTACCGGGGCCCGCACCCTTCCTGGGGGAGACAGCTTGTTGAGCCTCTGGGGTCGAAGGAGTTCTAGTTCAAAGAGGGACGGTTTTCAGTTTCACAACCTGCATTTTCGCACCAAGTACGTGAGAAACGACAAAAAAAGGGGGGGGGGGAGGAAGCGAAAGAACAATACCAGGACTCCGGACAGGTACGTCTTGGTGACAGTAAACTGTTATTATGATTGGGGACAGTGCAAGCACTTGGTTCCGACAAGGGCCTTGGAAGCCACGCTGGGCTCTCATTTCTTGTGGGTGGATGGAGTCAAGGGGGAGAACTGGTTCTTGAGGGCATTTGGAAATACCTAGCAAAACCCTTCAAAATGATGCACGCCCTTTTCACTCAACAATGTTACTTTTAGGAGTCTGTCTTAAGGAACGAATCCGGGGTGTGGCCAGGTTCGGCCCATCATTACTTATAACGGGGTGGTAAGAGGAAAAGCTGAATATGCCGTAGGGGTTTATTTCATTAAGCAAAATTGATGTGTGAAAAGCTGATGGCCATTGGAAATCTTATTTCTTTATTAATTATTTATTTTTGTACATGTACATTCTTCGAAAAATAAAGGTATGAACAAATTAAAAATAAAACTTGAGGAGTGAAAACACAATACAGGGTACAGAGATGTGTCAAAAAATCCGGCACCTGAAACCTGTATAATTATGTTCTCCAGGGTCCCCTCAGTAAATTCAATTAAAAAATACAAATAAACCTTCAACATGACCCCTAAGAGTTACCAAAGTGTTTGTATGGGTGTTTTCTCCTCTGTTATTTGCAAAAATATAAGGTCTACTGGAAAGTTCTGTCCGTTTTTGGAATAAAACAAAATACAAATTTTTCTTACTGTCAATAAACTTTATTAAATAATATAATTGCCATTATTATTAATGATTTCTTGCCAGCATGAGGGCAATTTGTATATCCCATTTTTGAAAAATGTTTTATCTTTTGATGCGAAAAATTGAACCAGTGCTTGTTTGATATCTTCTTCATTTTTGAATTTTTTGCCCTTCAAAAAATGTTGTAAGGACAAAAGCAAGTGATAGTCAGAGGGTGCTAAGTCCGGGGAATATGGTGGATGCGACAGACATGCTTCTGTAGCATTTCTTCCTTGTTGAAATTCGTATAAATTACAGTGGCATAAATGAACTTTATCAGTAGCCATGGGTACACTATCGCTTCACATGAAAGACTAACGTGAATCAACTTTGTTTTAGTTAATTTGCAACGTCAGTATGTATACATTAAGTGATAAAAATAGAGAGGCACACATGCGCCAAATAAACATGTGCTTACGTGTCGAAACTTGTTGTGATAGAAACAGACAGAACTTTCCAGTATACCTTATATACAGTGGCTAAAGAAGTTCAGTTGTTCTTGTTTTCCCAAAAATAGAGGAGAAGTCCGGAGATTTTCAGCAGTATCTTAAACTGGCTTTGTGATCACAGCTGATCTGTGGGAAAACTTGCAATTAGAATTAGAATCTAATAGTATGAACCAGGTCAACTGAGAGTCTATAAATTAGTAAGAATGCATATCTAAATGTGAACTGAAACGGCACCCTGGCCACATAGCACAGTTGGTCGGAGTGTGGTTCCAATACCCCAAGGTTGTGGGTTCAATCCCCGGTCAGGACACATACAAGAATCAACCAGTGAGTGCATAAATAAGTGAAACGACAAATCAATATTTCTCACTCTTCTGCCTTTCTCTCTTTCTTCCTCTCTAAAATCAATAAATAAAAATTAAAAAATAAAATATAAAAGTGATCTAAAACCATAATTTTTTGTATTAGGTTATATGTACTTTAATTTTAAAACAGCAAATTTCAGTTAGCATAAGTCATATAAAAATGTAAAATATGTCTATCTTTTCTTTAAGGGTTAAGATGTGAGGCTCAGGAGGTAGGGATGGATTGTTAATAGATCACTTTTTTTAGAAGAAACACATTGTGACATTTGTTAATTAAACTTTTAAGGTTTAATGCGTTGTCAAGATAGGATATATTTTCAGGAAGCCTGTGATCTTACCAAGCTTTAAAATAGTCCAAAAGCTAGTTTTGACATTCCACCTAATGGAGATGAAAAGGTGTTTTAAGCTCACGCAAATCTAAAGAAACGGGAAAATTTGACGCCTTCCATTAATTAGTAGGTAATAACATAATGAGAGAGAAACGTTGCTTATTTTCCTCTAAAAGGATGATTAATGCAGGTTTAAAAGGATTTCTGGTTTTTACAAAGTTAATACTGTTTAATTATGTGAGATTAAAATTATACCATACCGCAGTTTATTTGGTGTTGATGGGGCCAATCGTCCCAGCGTTTAGCGGACCTCACCCTTCTGCACTTTCTCAATATTGACTAGACAGGGCGATTTTAAATGATCAGGGCTGACGATGGTTAAGCCGCTTCTCATGTCTTTTAATTTTAGCTTTATAATCTTCTCCCTGGAGACCACTCACCTCCCTGGGGACATCATCCCATATGATGAAAAGGGCTGAGACAACAGTGAGTATAACACCCCTGTGCCGGACATTATCCGATTACAGGAACGGTGTGATCCGAACAAAAGCTTCCTACAGTATGTGCAAATGTAATTAATGTGTGCGTCCTGGTGGGGGGGGGGGGTGGACAAAACAATGCTTTGCTCAGGTTGACGAAGAAGCCGTGAAACCGGACCTCTGGTGACATTCTAGAAGGTAGCACAACAGAATGGAAAGAGTGTGGGCGGTACAGACTAGTGTGTGTGTCCCCAATGACCTTTCACTTGCATCTCTGTGTCTGAACCTCATTTCTTTCATCTGTGAAACAGGCGCTAACAAGGGCGCCACCACGACTTTTGCAGCGAGTCAAGGGGATAATAATGTATGCGAAGGAAGTGATGTATGAAAGGTGTTTTATAACGTCCGTTTCCTTCCCTCTCCCCTGCCCCCTTAGCAAAATACTGTGTTACTATCGGGATTCTGGTGCCGGACATAGTGGATAAGCCACCAAAAGTGAAGTGTTTCATAAAAACTCTGGCAAACAAGCTAGAGAGAACTGTTGGTCTGGATGGATCGTCACACATAGCAGGGCGAAGGTTATCAACTATCTAGACATTTTGTGCAGCGATGGATTTTTTACAGAGCCGAATGGAGGCAGGAGGAGGGAAGGACTTAGAATGCGTTGGTAGGGTAGGCCGGCAGGCTGGGAACTCTCAGCGGGAGCTGACACTCCAGACTGGAGGCATCCTGGTGTTCTCTCCTCTGTGCTTAGACTTGCTGATGACGTCTTTGTCAGCACTGAACTCTGTGCAGCCAGTAGCAAAGCGGGAAATTCCTGGGCACTGTCCGGGAGTGGATACAATGGAAGTCCTAGCACCGTGGCTACAGTTTTGTTGAGAGCATTGTACCCAAAACACTGACACATGTCAACAAAAAACACATGCATGCATGCAAACACACGCACACGCACACGCACACGCACACATGCATGACTCTGCCCTGCAAAAGCGAGTTCCCCACATTTGAATCTTATCTGGAAATGTGTGTACTCGGAAGCCCAGGAACAGTTGAAGATTCTAGTTTTCTGTTGTTTCTGTGGGCCATATGAGGTTTCTGTTCCGTATTTTCTTATATATAATTTTATTTAGAAAATTAAATGTAAGGGGTAGCATTGATCAGTTAGAGTACCTAGGTTTCAGGTAAACCTTTCTACAGCACTTGAACTGTGGATTGCGTTGTGCGCCCGTCACCCAAAGTCAGATCATTTTCTGTCACTGTGTACTTGTCCCTCTTTACTTCCCTTCCCCTCTATCTCCCCCCACCCCCCTCCCCCCAGTACCACTTCAGTTTTACCTACGCCCACGGGTCTGTTTTACATCCCGTATACATGTGGAAGAGCTGGAAAGAGTGCCTCACGAGGGTGCAGACAGACAGTGGGTTGATAAACAATGAAAAGCCATTTGTCTGCCTCAGTTCCTCGAGCTCCAGGCGGAGAAAGGGATCCCTCTTTGACCCGGCTAGGATAGGATTGACCTTTTCTTCGTGTTTTAGCAACAACAACTACTCACGGGAGGTTGCTTTGAGGTCGACAATAGTCCCTGAACCTGAAATTCCCAAGGTGGCCTCCAGATCCGCCTTGTGAGTCCCGAGTCTCAGCCACTCATCCGCAGGAGGCAGAGGGTCCCTAAGTCACATGCCCACCCCAGTCCTTGTGGTCCCGTCCGCCCCTCTTCCTGAGCTCGTCAGGATTGTCCTGTGCTTTCTTCTACCTCCCTTATTCTTAATTTCAGGGAAACAAAAAAGTCAACATTTGTATGTGCCATTGTGAAATACTTTTATTCAAGCACGTGCTAAGCCTGTACGCCAAGCTTGGAGCTATGCTCCAAGGATCCAGAAATGCATGAGAAACAGCAGCTTGCCCTCTGTCAGCGTAAGAGAGTGAGACAGGGTGACAAGGAGGAGAGATTAGGCTTATCCTGGGGCCGGGGGGTAACAAATTCGGGGCGTGGCATCTACTGGCCCGAAAACCCCCCCCCCCCCCCCAGGGACCAGGAGGTCATGTCCTTCATGGATCTGGCTTGCCATTTCCAGTTTTGGGGCAGGTGAGAAGGTAAAATTGACAGGGGACCAGTAACCTATACTATTGGGAGGGGTCATCTCAGCATTGAGATTCCTGACCCCCAGGGACAATAATAGGGGTGAAGGAAGCAAGGTGTTTCTCTTCATCACCTGTGCTTACAGCGTAGTGAAATTAAGGGGAGTCAGATGTGGCCGTCACTTTGAGCCTTCTGGTTCCATCTTTGACTTGGGGTCCAATCTTCCCTGTGAGTAAAGCAGAAAGAGGATATTCAAAGATTACCTTCTGATGTTGGGGGGGGGCAGCACCTTCTAATGGGGAAGGGATGTATGGTCAAGGCCCCCCAGGTGGCCCTGGGGACAGCGTGTACCATTATCTTGGCCCACCTGTGACCTATAGTGATCAGGAAGCTTTGGAGAAATGGTTTCCCCCCAGAAGAGACAAGAAAAGAGGGGGGACTTGTGTTCAAGAGGCAGACACAGACCGAAAAGCCAGGAGACGACCTCAAGCAAGGAGGACCAAAGGAAGCTTCCAGAATGCAGATGCTGGAGACAGGGAGCACTACCCCGCCGCAAGCGGCTGCCTGCCTGCTGACGTCGCCCAGAAAGTTTCCTCCGGTTTGACATGTCTTGTCAGGAAAAGGTGGGGTGGAGGGGGTGGGGGAACAAGGAGGCAGGAGTACCATTTGAGTAGGAGAAAAAGGGTCAACCAAGGTCAGGGACGGTCCCCACGCTGGACTGGGCACCCCGGTCCCTCCCACCACCCCAGGCAGCAGCCGTCCAGGGCCCAACGGTGGAGAAGGGAGGGAGACACGGGGCTGCCTGCAGGGCCCCGACTCAGGACTCTGCTACTCACCTTCCTTTGTCTTCAGGCCTGCTGGGGCCAGGAGCCTCCAGTGACAGGGACATGTCCTGGCTCCGGGTCACTGATACTGGGAGGGTCTGTGGGGGAGAAGTCAGGAGCTTCAGCACGTCCCCTCACGACAAGGAGCCCACCCGAGAGCCAGAGCCCGACGGCCCAGCCCTGCTGGGCACTGGGTCTCGAGCCTGGGCTGGGCTGGGACCCCGCCAGGCCCCCACATGGGACACCTGAGGTGTGTCCTCAGATGCTTTCTCCGTCCCTTCCAGCCAGCCTGTTGAGGCCCGCGGGGTGGGCTCCTGGGCCCTTCCCACCCCCCCTCTCCAACTTGGCCCTAGTTGAAAGGGGTCCTGACAACTCATGTTCAAGAAGAAAAGGACGCTGACAGCGTGAGGCATGGTGCCAGAGCCCCCTCAGAAGGCGGCATCATCGTGGGACCTGAGACAGATAGGGCAGGGCGGCAACTGGCAGGAGGGGGTACTTCTCTTAACAGGGGCGGGTGTTATCAGAACCCCCTGAAATCTCAGCCAAGGCAGGTCCGCACGCCCTTCCTTCCCCGAATGCCGGGGTCGCTGCAGGGAGACAGCATCTCAGGATGGCCACGTGGGTCCCTGGGTTCTTTAGGGGCAGAGCGGCCTGTTCTGAATAGGGGGTCTGGCCTGGGCCCCTTAGAAGTCTCAGCTTTCAGGGAGCCCCAAGTGCAGGGTCTGTGTGAGACCGGTGGATATATGTTCTACCCGGCCAACTGCGGGCATCGGGCATTGGAACCCTGCCCGGTGCCCCCGGAGCCAACCGAAACAACTGCCACTGGGCAGGGTGGGGGCGGAGCTTGCGGCCTGATTGGTTACCGGTCCCCCAACGGTCCCGCCCACCGCCCTGCGCTCCTGGGGGAGGCGGTGGCCCTGGGGCCTCCTAGTACTTGCCTCTCTGTGGGTGGGCGTGGGGGGCAAAGTCTTGAGAAGACCCTCAAGCTTGCACAAACAGCCCTCTCCCCTTAAGAGGCCCTGATAATTATATAGATTTGTACTCAAATGTTTATGATTATGCGGGGCGGCAGCCACCTCCCGGAAGCGGGTTTGCCAGCGAAGGGGCGGGCACCCTGAGACTGCCACCCTGAGGCCGGCCAGGAGCGCCCCACTGGCGGTCAGGGAACAGGCCAGGCAGGGCAGGGAGGCTGGTCCGTGGAGTCACCCCCTCCCGGGGGTCCCAGAAGCCCCGTGGGCGGAGCCCCGTTCTCCTAAAGCAACGAGAGCGAACAGGAACCATGCCCAGGGCCACGTGTGCAGGGTGGGGTCGAGGGGGACAGGGACAGGGAAAGTTGGAGGTCAGATGGGCCACTTGGTAGGATAGGCCGGTGATGCTAAGAGGGAGGAGAAGTGGTGGGAAGGGGAAAATAAGTCTGGGATGGGGGGAAGGGGAAGGGGGAAAGAGGTTGAGACGGGGGGGGGGGGGGGGCGGCTATATCCTCAGGGTGGTGGTCGTGACGACTAAGGCACCGAGGCACCGACTGATGTCTGGGAGTCGGGGAGCAGAGGGCGTAGTGACAGGGGATGACATAAAGCCCCCAAGTGCCCTCCTTTCTTCTTTGTTCCCTCATCCCAGCCCTCCCGGGAAGCCCAGCCCCAGAAATCAGGAAATAAGCAGCGAGCTGGGCAAGCTAGGGGTGGGCGGCTGGGAAACAGGGGCTCTTTCTGATAGAGTTGCAGGTGGGGGCCATGACCCCCTCCTCCCTTAAATGGGCCAAGGGACACTGACAAACTGGATGTTCCAGGTCACTACCCCCTGGGCAGCCGGGTGACTAAGCCGGGTGTGGAAGGTCCCCTAGCTTACTTACAATTAATCTTCCATAAATCGCTGAAAGATACCTTTTTCTGTAATGACTACTACCAGCCCCCACCCTCAAATCTCCTATTTAACCCGACCTGTTAGAGAACCGGGGCTGCTCTCTCTCCTTTACGAGACAGCCTGGCAGGTTCCCCCCCCCCCCCCCCAATAAAGCCAGAGTTACGCTGGTTTCGGATTCCAAGGGATTCTATCACTTTCCAGAAGGAAACCTCCACTCCGCCACTGGTTCACAGAGAACGGCAGCTGCAGCTCTGTAATGGTGGACAGTCAGGCATCCAGCTGGGGCCGAGACGGTGGGGGCGGTTCCGCGGGCCACAGGGTCCGATGAGTCCGCAGAAAGGCTTCTGTTGAGAGACAAGGTGACTTCTTCTCGGAAGCTGCTGCCTGCAGAGCCCTGCTGGGTGCAGACACGCCCAGGAGGAGGGCGCCAGACTCACGCCTCTCTTCGCTGAGAACCCCTGCCAGGCTGCTCAGGAAACCCCTGGCAGAGCAAGGGCCGCTGTTCCTTCCCTTCCCTTCCCTTCCCGCCCACAGTAGGGCCCCTGCTTCCCGGGGCTCTCGAGCAGTCCCTTCTACCACAGACGTCTGTGCTGGTTCTAGGAAGGCTCCCATTATTGCTGTGGGACTGCAGTGAGGCAGGAAATGATGTATTCTGGTATCTGCTGAAGAGGTGGGGTGGGGTGGGGTGGGGGACGGTGACTCTGGGCCACTGACCCGTGTAAAGACCCAGCTCACCTGGAAGAAAGGGCTTTGTGGGGAAGGCCCCTCCCAGCCGACCACAGAACGGGGCCCTGGCCCAGCTGCCTGTCACATCCCTTCGTGTTTTTCCTGTTGCCGTACTGCTCCAGGTCTTCCTTTAGGATTTCCCCCTTCCATAAGAAATGCATATTTAGGGGGCACTTTGCTGGGCAGTGGGGACCCTGAGATGAAGGAGACAAAGCCACCGCGTTGAAGACCCTTCCCCCCTAGTGAGAAAGGGCAGAGTGCCATGCTGAGAGTGAAATGAACGGGGTGTCAGAGCAGGACGGCTTGGGGGTCTTCCTCCCCAGAGTCCTGGTCCACACGGAACAATACATACTTCAGATAAAGTCTATGTTAAGAAGCATTCGGGGGGACCTTGTCAATAGGGAAACCTCTAGCGATCCCTGTGACCAGGCAGGGAATTGAAAACTAGAATGTTCTTTGTCCACTCTGGACCAGACACACACTGGTGCAGGGGGAGCAGGGGTGCCCCAAGATCCAGGCTTTGGAGAGGTGTGGGTACTCACGGGGGCTGGGGTTGTATCTGAAGCTACCTCTTTGGCACCCCCAGTGACAGGGCAGAAGCCAGGGACCAGTGCAATGGTGATGACAGAGCTCCGAGCTGATGGCCAATGAGGCATTTCAGAGACAACTGGAGGGACCCAGGAATAAGACTGGTGGCACTGCGGTGTCACCAAGGTGGTGCTCCCTCCAAGTCAGGCGAGAGCCTTCTGAGAAAGGAGCCTGCCCCCCCCCCCCCCCCCCCCCCCCGGGCAGGGGCTGGGAGGAAGGGGTGAAACTGAGCTGGCTACGCTGACACAGTCTCAAAGCACTGAGTTCTCAGGACTCAGAAGAGACATCGAGGGGGGGCAAGGGGCCAGAGATGTGGAGGTCTCACCTGCAGAGAGAGACACGGAGAGGAAGCCCAGGCAGTTGGCAGACAGGGCCACGACGACAAATGTCACCTAGGGAGAAAGAGGAAACGGGAAGGGAGAGGGGGTGGGGAGAGCCCTGGGGGCGGGGGCGGGGCCAGGAGGAGGAGGAGAGAAGTGGCCACGAGCCAGGGGGCCGTGGGGACAGGGCCAGGGCCAGGGGGAGGCCGGGTGGCTGAGCACATCAGGTGCTGAGGTTGGCCAGAGCTGCTCCCCCAACCCCACGGGGAACAGTGACGTGGGGTGTCCCCTGCTTGCTGTGCAGACATGTGGTCAGTCTTTGTCCCTTCTGCTCCTACCTGAAGACTCGCCCGTGTGGTGTTCCAGGATAATGAGGAGAAAAGGCAGCCACAACAAAGAAGGGAGGCCTCCCTGGCGTTGCGTGGGCCTCCCTGCGGGGGAGGCTCATCTCCAGTTTGAGTGCCCCCCCCCCTTGAGACCTGCTGGGACCCCTGTTCTGGGCCAACCCCAGGCCTGACGGGGAAATCGGGGCATGCCTTCTAGAGCCTCCGTCCCGCCTTCCCAGTTCGGACCGGGGGCCCCCAACAGAGACGGATGATTTCCACAGAAGCAGAGACCCCCGACTCTCAGAAGTTCCCAACTCTCCTGTCCTCAGACCTTAGACACAGGCATCCCTGTGTGTCTAAGACCTGAGGAGACTCACACTGGCAGCCTGGGACATAGAGTCCGGGGGAGAGGCAGGCCCTGCCGAGGAGGCACTGGCTGGTCCCAGGTCTGGGGACTAGAAGGAGTAACTGGTGGCAATGTGCGGACCTGAGGCCGGTCCCCAGGAGGCCCTGCCAAGAGTCATTGCCATCAGATGGCCATGTAGACTTTCCAGAACTTTCCCCAGGCACCCGTCACCAGGGGAACCATTTCTGGGCCCGGGGGGACCCCTCCAGGGGAACAAGGCTGGCTCCCCAGGTTCTCCTGCTGCAGAACTCTGCTAACTGGCCCCTAAGTGAGGACCTGAATTGGGAGAAGCCCCCCCAACCCCCGTGGCAGTGTGGCCGCAGGGACCGAAGTCACAGGCTGAGAGGCGGCCACTTGGGAAACGGACAGAACAGCCAGTTCAGTTCAAAACACGTGCGGCAGCCCGGGTGGGTTTAATGGTTTCCTCACCCAGCTCTCCAAGGGGTTTTTCTCTGGGTCAGCTGCTTTGACTGTTTGAGCCGTGGGAGAGGGCCCGCTGAGTGGGGCGCGGGGCTCATCTTGTTCTGCTTCATTGTTAATCAGCTTAACAATAACCCACCACCTTCGGACCAACTTTGTTCTGCTTCGTTGTAGGAGAGGCCTGCAGTCCCCTCGGCAGGGGCTCCGAGGCAGGGTCCCCCACGGCCCTCCCCAGGGGACCCAGCTGAGTCCAGGACACAGTAGCAAGCCCTTCTCATTTGCTAGTTTTCTTCTTGCGGTTATTTCTTTCCTCACTCCAGTATTTTCCACTAAAGAGCTATGAACTTGAACTTGGTCCCAGGGATGCAGCCATGAATGGGGGGCACAGCCCCTGTGGCTCACCGGGTCCCAAGGACGGGCACTGTCCTACATATCAGGGAAATGATGGTCACACAGCTCCCCCATGGCCTTGGTGAGACCTTATAAATACCCGTATCCCACACGCTGTCTCCTGTGCGACACTCACCTAGAAGGACAGCCACCTCAGGCGGTGCAGCTAAGATGTCAGCAGAAAAGGACCACAGTGAGAGAGTCTTTGGGGGGTGCCAGGTGGGTAAGCGAGCCCTCTCTGCTCCTCAAGATCTCAGAGTCTTCAAGGGGGTGCTCATTTGGGTGTCCAGTTCCCCGTCATCTCCCTTTCTGCTCTACTGTTATTTTGGGGACCAAAGATTATTGGGGCCACATGTCCAATGTAGAGAGTACCCCCAAAGTGCTGGAGGTCCTGGGTCTACGAGGGGCTGCGTTACGGGCCTGTCGGGGATGTTGTGGTCAGAAGTTTCCTGAGACCAGACGCGGGCTTGGGAGTGGGGAGCAGGGACGCCCCGGGGGTCCACGCTCTGGGGTTGTGGGCACCCACCAGGGCTGGGAGTGTGTCTGGGAGCTGCCCCCTGGGCACCCCCAGGGACAGGGCAGAGGCCAGGAGCTGGTACCGAAGGAAGGATGAGTTTCAGATGCTCGTGGAGGGGACCAGGGTGAACGGGCGGTGCTGGCGTGTCACCGTGTCACCGTGTCACCGAGACGCTGCTTCCTTGCAGAAACCCACGTGGTCGATGGCTCAACGGGAACGTTTCTGTTGCGTTTATGTCATCTTAAGAAAGGGAAGAAACAGGATGTTGAGCTGAAGCAAAAAAAAAAAAAAGGTCCCTGCTCACTTGGAGGATAGGAGACAGGCCTCATACTCTGTCTTGTCACTGTTGTCAAAGATCTCTAGTGGTGACAGAGGGGGAGCAGAAGGAAGCTGGGGGGGAGGGGCGCCCTGGCTCTCACGCCTAGGAAGCCACAGGGCGATGGAGAAGACATCCTGTGGGGAGCTGCACACGAGGGCAGACTGGGGGAGAAGCCACATTATGAGAGAGAAGAAACAGAACAGAGTTGGGAGGTGGCCTCAGGGACCGAGGAGTCACAAGAGTCCAGGTGTGAGCAGGTCTCCCGCGGACCACAGTGCCCCGGCCGCAGAGGGTGCAACGCAGACTGGGATAGGGAAACAGCTGGCTGCCCCCTGGCCCCTGCCCCCTGGCCCCGGCCGCGGGCTCTCAGAGAGTCAGCCAGCTCTTCTGAAGGTCACAATCAACGCGGCCGACACTGAGAAATGAGGAGGGCCCAGAGGCGGGGGCAGGGCCGGGGACGACGAAGGGTTTTGTAGATGACCTGGACAAGATGGCGTGTGCCTCGCGTCTGCCTGCAAGCCTCGGCTCCTGGGGTTAGCGTTGCATCTTCTCAACTATGAGACCTGTGGCCTTCTTGCCCAGGGAAGTCAGAACTGATGGGAAGAAAGACGGTCCGGACCGGAGGGCTGGTGGGGCGGGAAGCTGCCCCCCGCATCTCTCTTTGAATCAAGCTCTGAGCCAGGTCTCGATGAGCCAGCCGGCCTACCTGCACCGGCCTGAGGAGGCCATGTGAAAGGGGTGGGGGTGGGGGCGTGTACAGATGGAAGCATATTGTAAACTACCTGAGAGGTACCCTCGGCCTTAAGAGCCCCCCCCCCCCCTGCTGCTGAGGTCAGGGCTGACCTGACCTCACCCAGTGAGCCACAGCCCTGCGCCCAGGCTCACGGCCACCTTCGGTCAGCAAAGCTCATCCCCAGCTGGGGCCTGCCAGATCCCTGTCCCAGCCCCGCTCTGCTGTCTGGGAAATCTTCCTTTCCCTGCACTTCAATCTTCCTCCTTCCGCTGGCTCTCCTTTGCTGAGAGCCCTGAGGAACGGGGTTTGCAGGCACGCCCCTCACTGTTCTTGTGTAAATAATGACGACCCTCCTCTCAGGCCAAGGGCACTTAAATGTAACTGTTCCCCAGAGAAAGTCCTGTCTTGGCAGCGGATGTTTCTTAACGTAAACTGAGGGAAGTGTAAGGCCAGAGACTGGGTGGCCTTTATTTAGAAAGGGGTTGATGCCCCCTGAGTCAGGCACTCCCCTGAATTTCACAAAGCCCAGCCCCGGAAGTGTCTCGTTCCAGTCCCTCCTGAGACCCAGGCAGTCTTGAGAAGCCAATGGCTAATGGAGCCTTTGAAATGGGTCCCAGGCACAGCAAAATTGTTCTGAAGATGCCCAAATCACTGTTTAATTAAATAAACAAGGTATCCGGGCCTGAGGTCTCAGTTCCAGAACTGCTCCGATTGTAGTGGGCTCGTCCGTAACACAGCTCGCCTAGGAGACGTGTTCTCAGAGACACCCGGTGAACGCCGTTGACATGTTTGCTCAGGGGTAGGAAGGGGTGTGAGCCCCTGGCTTCCCCAAAGCTCTGTGCTCAGTGCCCTCACAGTCTGAGGGAAGGGGGCCATCTACTGTGGAATCACTCGGCCCTGGGTGAAGTGTCCCCCAGTGCCCTCACACCTGGAGAAGCCCGGGTCACCAGGTCACCCACAGCAAAAGGCTGCGTGGCCTGCAGCTCTGTGGACGAGAGCCGTTGCTCCGTCTTCACACCAGCGCACAGGCAGGGAGGTGGGCTCCGCCTCGTGGACAGGGAGGGCTTTGCCTAGGTTTCAGGCTCAGGGGGTTGAAGTACCCAGTTTTATATTGAAACCTCGCTGCTGTGTCCAGGTCAAGACCAGAGGGCGGTGGAGCTGAGCAGGGTGGGGAAGGAGATTGCCCCCGTCCAGCCTGTGGAGTCCCGAGATTCCCACGAGGAGAGGCGAAGGGGACATGGGACCACTGGACCAGGGGAACCATGAGGTGGCTTTGTCCTCGTTGGAATGAGTCTGCGTCTTCCTCTTGAACCGGTCTTGTCACACTGTGGACACTATTTTGTTTTTAAGTAGACCAATAGATGCAGGGTATATATCCCGAAACAAGACAAAGGGCGGAGAGAAGTAGCTGAGAGGAGCCGCAGAAAGGCGTGGGGACAGGAGCCTTAGGAAGAAGCAGAGGGACACTCTGGAGAGAGCAGAGAGGGGGCCACCGAGGGCCCGGGTCGGGGGCAGGGCCAGGCCCTGGGGCCCCCGGGAGCCAAGGGGCCTCTTTCCCTGAGGGCACATCACGCTATCTGTCAGTGCATCTCTGGAAGAGAACTCCGATGGCAAGGGCCCAGCACGCGGACGTCGCTGTCTGACTTGTCTGTTCCTCCTTCTGATTCTCGGTAAAAGATCCCGAGGAAGAGGAAGCTTGTATAGCATCGGCCTGCCCAACACGGGAGGGCGGAAATAGAGGGTTTCCCCATGGAAGGGGCAGGGCTCCCCATGCTGCGGTGTGTGTGTCGGGCGGAGGAGGCCCTGTGGCTGCAAGGCGGGGCTGGGGCTGGGGCTGGGGGAGGTTCATGGCATCCTTGAGGTTCTTGAAACTCCAGCCGCTGCACCTCCTCCTCCTGTGCTGGTTCTTCCAGGCCTTCTTCCCGACGGAGTTCTCAGCCGGGCCAGAGCCCAGACTGGGTGCTGAAGGGAATTAAACTGACCAAGACCCACAAGTTCTCCCTTCAAAATAAGCATTCCTGAAACAAACGGACTTGGGCCTAGGGTCCCCCCCCCCAGAGAGACCCTTAGTGAGTAGGGTAGCCTTCATTTCTCCTGTCCTGGGGGGGCCGACACACTCTACGAGCAAGGAGGGCGAGCTGTCCGCACCAGGATGCCCCAGAGAATTATACACTTGAAACTTATATAATTGTATTAACCAAAGTCAACAAATTCAATAAAAATTTTTTAAAATAAATACATTAAAAAGAAAGATTGGTTTCCCAAGAGCAGCTTGGGCTTGTCCCCCTTTCTCAAGAGAGAGCTTTCTCCAGTGACCCTTGTTAGAGCTCCTTTAACACAGATGAGGGAAAGTCAGGTTGTCGGAAAGGCTAACTGACTTCAAGCATTTTCACCAGCAACTTCCCTTGTACCTCATTCCTCTCTCTGCTTGTACTGCACCCCCAGCTGTGGCTTCACCCGTTTTCAGCGGGCCCCTCCCTCTGTTGGCCCCTCTGGCACGGGTGGTGCCCGCCGCACCTCAGGGCCCCTGGGCCCTGACTGATGCAATCCCACTCTGTAATGAGACGGGATGCTTGCTTTGAAGGGAGCATTTGTGGACCTGAAAACAAGTACAATTTTAGTTTTTCTTTTTGGCAGCTGAAGGCTGAAAGAGTTGGCCTTGATCTGTAGTTTTGGCTGCACCTGCTTAGAAAGTCATGCTCTTCTAGGAACTCTTTCTGTTTCCAGGGCACTGAGTGACTTCAGGTTACCACGGTTTTGGGGGGAGGGGTCTGCTTGGGTCCCTCAGGTGCAAGTGTTCTGACACACAGAAGGTCTGCCCTAACCTGGCAAGCTAATTCTGCAGTTCTTTCTAGAACTCATGGACCCATAATCCTGTCTTCTCCTCCTGGCTGCCTGCCCCGCCCTGCCTCCCACACTGTATCCATAAAGCACTTTGGGAATTGGACATTAATGTCTCACTGTCATTCAGCACACATCCGTGGAAACTCAAGATGAGTCAGACACTCTTACAGTGTCTTGGGGATACAGCAATGAATGAGAAACAGTGCCCTTTTCTCTTAAAGCAGTTAATCTTGTAGCATAACATTCAGTATCTCCTAGAACAGTAAGGTGGGGTTAGCCAGGTAACATAGGGAGTCAATCTCTTGGAAGACAAATGGAATAAACCCTTGAAGGCACTATCCGTGGGTGGCTGGGACTGCAGATAAGGAAACCTGGAGAGAACTCCGATGTCAAGGCAGAGAGCCCCAGCCCCAGTCTCAGAGGAAGAATTAACGTCTCAAAGGAACGAGCCTTTCTGGATAGGAGGTGCTCAGTTGGAACGGGAAGCCATTTTATGAAGCGTTCTCATCTGGAAGGCAGACAGTGAGCCAGCCAGGTGGGGAGAAGTTCATCAGATGGGGTTCATGAAAATTCCAGTTCACCCAGAGTACCTCTTGGGAATGAAAAAGAGGGTGACCGAGGGAAGGACAAGGCTGGCAGGGACAGGTGCCAGTCCCTCGGTTCTTTTGCTGGAGCACGCCCATGGAATAGAGATACGGTGTCCATTTATTTCTCCATTGTTCCTCAAGCCCACTGCAGCCGTGCTAGGGTCCTGCTTTCCTCTGAAAGGAAAGATAAATGAGTGAAGCACACCATCTCCCTGGCACAGGAGAATCTAGTAAGGAGACAGATTGCTATGCACAGAGACGCAGGCGAGAATCAGGGACAGAGACTCTGATAACAAAAGAGTTAGAAGAAAAGTAGTGAGCATGTTGGAAGCATTCTCTGGAAAGTCCAGAGCAAAGAACAGTGAGTTAAAAAGAGAAAAGAAAAAAAAAAAAATATATATATATATATATATATATATTAAATAAAAAAGAACTAGTAGACAATGTCAGCAGAAGACAGGGACAGAGGTGTCTCTACCAGAGACCTGTGAAAAACTAGAAAAGGACAAAGAGCAGGAACTCAGCTCTCGTGTATGATGCTCTGTCCACTCAGCCCCAAGACTCTCCCGCACTGTCACAGGCAGACGCTCAAAGAAAACCTTGGGAGCCACGGGAACGCCCAGGCCCCAGAGGGGGAGTGTTGGAAAAGTGAGGAAGGGAGAAAGGATTCTGCCATTGTTGTGGAGCGCAAAGTATCCCCCAGGCTGGCAGTGTACCCCTCAACCATCACATCCCTCCACCCCCCACCCCACCCCAGTAAACATGGAGGCAGGAGGGAGAGAACGTGGCTGGGTGAGGGTGGCTCACTCGAAGCCCCTGGAAAAGCCCCAGCCTATTTATCTCTTCTGCTTTTGAAATAAATATTCCAGTTCACTGCGCACGCTTTGTCAGGGATATTCTGGTGGTGCTCTGGATCCAGACTTGTAGTCACAAGGGCGAGGGCGTGAGTAGGGCGTCCAGTGGACATTGGCCGTGTGCCTGCTTTGGGGGCCTCGGGGAACTGGTCCTGCCCTGGCGCAGTGGGGGAATGGTGCGCCATCATTTGCAATCCCAGGTCTTTGGCCTCAGGCGGGGCAGGAAGGGGCGGGTCCCAGTCCTGTGCTTGCTTGGGCCCTGGCTCGTCCTATCCGCTCAGCTTCTGATGTCCTGTCACTTGAAGTGAAGAGATGCCTTTGAGCTTTCAGTCTTCAAATCAAGAGCGCTGAGGTGATGCGGACCCTTCCTGCTCTACCTTTCAGCCTCGATGCACATGGGTTCCTCCACACGGAGGGCAATGTGTGTGTTTTGACCTCATCCACAGTGAGGCCCAGGGAACAGTCTCCTCCCCAGTTCAACACACGCCCTTTGCTGAGTAAATCGCACTGAGCTGTCTGCTTTCCCCGAAGTCGCTCGCATGTTGTTTGAAGCTACACCTGATTCCGGAGACCTCTGGCTGTATCCTGTGCCGGACTTCCGTATAGGTGGGACAGAGCGGTGGCACCGAGGGCCCGTTGCGATCCAGGTCAATGGCAAAAGAGCCCACCTGAGAAGCTGGGCCCACGTTCCCAGCTGGGAACTGGGGCTGGTCTTGAACTATTTGTAACAAGAGGCACGTACCTCTGTCGGGTCCCTTACATTGGAGACTGCAGCGGTCAAGCACCTGCAACAGTCTCAGGGCTGCTCAGACGACCAGCTCCAGCTTTAGGGTTTATGCCCTGAAAATAAAACGAGAAAGAAAAAGAGCCTGGTATTCATTCACTTTTTTCTCTCCTTTCCCTTCAAGTCCTCTTGTTCTGGTTTCACGCCTCCATGCAGGTGGCCACCCCTTGGACTAATAGATACCTGAGAACGTTTTCGCATTCTTTATATGAGATCACTGGTGAATATCCCTTCAGTGAACATTTATTGAGCTTTACTTTATGCCAGGTTTCTCGTCAGGTTGTGATTCAGAGTCCACAGGAGAGTTGGTTTCTCCCATTGAGAATGTCACTATTCCGGAGCTTTGACGGACAGACGGCAGAAAAGAGAGGCGGGGTCAGGCGGGTACTCTGTCCTTTGAGGAGTTCCCCGATGGGAATTTACAAACAACACTGGAATTCAAGAAAAAGGCAGTAGGTGATTTCTTGCTGTTCCCAGTTGGAGAATAAAGAGCCAGATGGTGAGGGTGATGGATATGCTGATACTGAACTTGGTTGATTATTCTTTTTATAGCAAATAACTGTGCAGGGGTGCAGAAGAGCCCGGTACCGCTAAGAGAGTGTGGGAATGGGCCACCCAGACAGTTGTCCAGGGCAGGGTGGTCCTGGCTGCATCAACTGTCCCTTGGGTAGTGAAGTGGCATCCTGTCTCTTTGCTCCTCCCATATCCTTATTGCTCTTGCAGCCCATGCAGGCTCCAGCCATTTCTGCTTGCTAGCAAACATATTAGGTGAGCCTGATAAGAGACAGACATTTAGTTCCTGACCCTGGCAAACTCAGATGAAAGAAACAGAGAGGCACACAGAACAGAAAACAAGTGAATTAAAAAAATAGATTTGTTGTCTTCCTAGAAACATGAAGATTATACCGTATTTCCCCATGTATAAGACGCACCTTAATTTGGGGGCCTGAAATTTGAAAAAAAAAAAGTATTACATAAAGTTATTGAACTCAAGTTCTATTCATCATAAAATTCACACCACTCCTTACCACTTTCAAAACTCCCATCCATTAGTTTGTCCTCGTCTGTGTCTGACGATGAGTCACTGTCTTTATATATTGCTTCATCCTCAGCTCTATCTCTCTGTGTCATTTGAAATGCCATACTTCTTAAATGACTTGACAATGATCTCAATCTTGATATTATCCAGGATCTTTTTTCACCCAGGTACAAACTTCTCCTAGAGTTGGTTTCTTTATTTTTCCTTCTGGTGTCTAATTGTTGCCAGAAGACTTCATCCATTGGTTCCCTTCGTCTCTCATGGCGGCTTTGAAGGGTCTGTTAATGCTGACATCAAGTGGTTGGAGCTTGGGTGTCAAGCCTCCGGGTATGACGGCAAGTTTTGTTTTTTCCTCTGCAGCAGTCTTCTTTGTGTTTGTTGTTATGTGTTTCCTGAACTGATCGTGCACACATAGGGCAAAAACAAGTGTGAAAGTGGCAAATGCAAGTAAAAAAAACCCCTACAACCACTGTATAAGGCACACCCAGTTTTTAGAACCCAAAGTTTTTGGAAAAGGGTGCGTCTTATACATGGGGAAATATGGTACTGGCAGAGAGAGAGAGAGAGAGAGAGACTTGGAGGAAGGAAACTCTACAATAAAAGAGAGGAACATAGCAGTGGAAGAAAGTAGTGTCAAAAGGGAATGCCCAAGAAGGGGGAATCCCAGGGAGAAGGAGGGGGCAAGAGGAAGGAGCCCCAAAGATTGAAGAGACGAGTTTTGAGGAAGAGATGAGACCAGAGAGCAGATGGGAGCAGCTCTGGAGACTGTCCAGAGCGTGGGAGGGTCTGAGGGTCCGCACCATGCCCATCCTCCCGACGTCCCCACCCGACCGCTGTACTCCCACTCTGGTGAGGGGTCAGGTGTCTGATCCACTTCAGCTGAAGGGAATAAAGAGAAGAAAGAAGTATGATAGAGTGGGTGGTAGGACTCAGGCTGGGGGCACGTCAGGCAGCTGCCACTTACCTTCCTCATCCCAGTCTAATGTGATTCAAATAACGACGTCCCTTCTTCCTGGGCAGACTTCGGGGGATCTGGCAGCCAGAAACCACCCATCCCTTCTAAGGGTGGTTGCTCTGCAGGGCTGTGGAGTGGGAAGTACCAAGGTACCAAGGACGTACCTGCAAGGCATCAGGAGTCATGCCCTTGCTGCCACGTTCAGAGCTACTAAACAGATTTAGGGGGCCTCCCTAACCCAGATAAAGTCCCACCTTTTTCTATAAATACAAATACAATGTATTATACTTGTTAAATTTTTGTTTAAAACAGGAGCCTTTTTATCGAAGTTCTAATAAAAAGCCCCCCTACATACACAAATGGACAATTTCTGCTCTTTTTTTAAAGTAAGGAGCTGAGAATTACAAAGAAAGTAGCCAAAACCCAAATTCCAAGCCTTAATATAAGGTATACACAGAAGGGTATAAAAATGTTGGAGGGCTTATGAAAGAAAAGGGACTTTGTAGCAAGTTCTTGGAACGTGTTCCCCTATTGTCACAAACTGAGCTCACCCACCCCACAGTGCGCTTGATGTGTGTCCCTTGGATTTTGGAAGGGGCCAGGACTAAAGTGCAGGGACTCCACTTCATTGGGAAGTGGCAGAGAAGAGTGCCGGATGGTTCCCCTTGCAGGGAAAAGTAGACCAGGAGCCGTGCTCACAGAAAATCCAGAGGAGGTCCTAGCAGGGATGTGAGAGTAGGAAGGGGAGAATCTGTCTGAAAAGCAAGAGCTGGTTTTGGACATGAGGACGTGTTTTGCCTGTAGCTGGGAAGTGCAGTTAGACATGCACACTGGCATCGTCCAAGAGACACTCAACAGCACCTCACAGAAGAGTACCCTGAACATGCACCAAGCCCAGAGCATGTGGTCACCGGGTCACATGCACAGCGACCTGCTGGTCACTCCTGATCACTTGGATGAAAGCCAAGGCCAGGAGGGGTGAGCAGGAGAAAAAGAAGCCCAAGGCTGGGAATTAGGGAGAAGCCCACCACACCCACAACCACCACTAAGAGGGAGAAAGCTCCATTTGACTGTTATGCAGGACTGGGGTATTTCAGTTGCTATGCTTTAGGTACCAAAACTAACTGATCTGTGTGTTTTTTTAATAAAACTGACTGAATGGCTGGTCATTACCTGAGAGTTTCTGGGAAAATTATGGCACCTACTTGAATTTTTAGATGATAGTGGGCGAGAAATAGCTTCACAAGGTAGACTTCTACTTGGTAGTTCTTTGTGAATCTGGGGCTCTTGAGTCTTGTAAGTCATTACAGAAATGTCTCTCACTTCTTCCCCAGCCCTTGGGTCTCATGGCCTTCACTCTCGCCATGCTCACCTTGAAGGACAACTCCCAGCCCTGGTGACACCCTCTTGACTTTTATAGAATGATGACTCTCTCTCTGCCTCCTTGATCGTGCTCTAGGTGCTCTACTTTCCTGCAACACATTCCCTTCCTCCGTTCTTCTCACTCCTCGATCCTCTTAGATTTGCCTTCTTTCTGAAAGTCTCAAATTTTTCCCGGGTGAGGAGAGGTACTCACCCCAAAGTCTCCATTGTCACCCGCTGTTTCCCGCTGTGGCTCAGAAGTCAGTATTATAATTGTTCTTTATCTCTCCCAAAACACTGTAAATTCCTTCAGGACAAGGATCCCATCTGCATTTACTCATCTGTTTCCAAGGGTTCAAACCTCTTGGCATGTTGTAGACATGCAGTCCGTTGGTTGAATCAATGCATGATTCTTTGACATGTTGACTTGAAGCATATCTAGCTCTTTAACTTTCTGGGTAGCGATGGGAATTTTCAATTCAATGGTATGTGACTGGAGCACACTTATTTTTAGAGAAAGAGATGGAGAAAATTTAAAATGGAAACTGGGATGAGGAGAAGCACTAGACTTGTTTCTGGGGCCATGATAAAGAAAAAGGAAGGGAAATTAGACACCTGGATGTTGTGGCGTTGGGGTTACGGAAGAAGAGACTGCCACGCCCGCGGGCAGCCTCCATGCGGTGCCTGGAAATCACTTGGGGGCAGGGCTGTTCCTTTGGCAACATTTAAATATACAACAAAACAAACAACCCAGCTGGGTTATTACATTTCCATCTTCTCTAGAATGTGAATATTTTTTTTAATTATTTTTTATTTATTTATTTATTTTAGAGAAGAGAGACAGAGAGAGAGAGAGAAGGGGGGAGGAGCAGGAAGCATTAACTCCCATATGTGCCTTGACCAGGCAAGCCCAGGGTTTTGAGGTTTTGAACCGGTGACCTCAGCATTCCAGGATGACACTTGATCCACTAAGCCACCACACTGAGCCATCAGAGGTCAGGCCAGAATGTGAATATTTAAAGGTTCATTGTGATTAGGTGGATTATTTGTGGAAGGGAGAGGTAAAAAAAAAAAAAAAAAAAAAAAAAAAAAAAAAAAAAAGCCAGAACAGAAGAAAGCACAGATGGGCCTCCCAAAATTTGAGAGCAATTTGTTCAAAATCACAAGGTGATTGCCTGCCGCTCTGAAAGTGCCCCAAAGCAATGGCCAGACCCTAGACATGGTTTCAGGATGTATCTTAAGGTACATCCAGGGACTCAAGCTCCCAGCTCCCATGCCCAACATTAGAGAGTGTAGCCTGGATCAGCAACAAGAATATTCGTTTCCATTGAGACCCCAAGCCCAGAGTGGTTAAGACAGTCCCTGGGACATTTGCAGGACAGGAACAGGCCAATGATGGAACCCAAAAATAAGCGGTGATAAATTTTAAGTGAAAGTCGTGGGAACTCAGAAGCAGATTTCTTTTTTTTTTAAATGAACTGAAAAAGGATGAAAACAAGTTCAATGAGGTCACATGTCACAAACCTAAATATTTTTAGGAGAAAAGTCTAACTGCTCAACCCACCATATTTGGAGCATTTTGGGGGGACTCAACTACAGTCCTCTACACGACTGGCTGTGCTACCAAAGGGACCGTCCTTGGAACATTTACGATCAGTGGTGACATTTTAATCATCAGAAAGGAAGGCAGCCTGACCTGTGGTGGCCCAGTGGATAAAGCGTTGACCTGGAAATGCTGAGGTCGCCAGTTCAAAACCCTGGGCTTGCCTGGTCAAGGCACATATGGGAGTTGATGCTTCCAGCTCCTCCCCCCTTCTCTCTCTCTCTGTCTCTCCTCTCTCTCTCCCCCTCTGTCTCTCCCTCTCCTCTCAAAAAAAAATAAATAAGAAAAAAAGAAAAGAAAAGGAGGCGGAAAATGCTTCTTCAGTTCTGCTGGGGAGATTTGAATACAAATCAAAGCTCTGGGCAACTTGGGTCGTGAAACTCCTCCATGACTGGGTTCGAGTCAGGAGCATGGAGGAAGACAATGGAGTCAGAGACAGAACCATGCAGCCTGTGCCCACCGGGGTGGGGGGACCTGACACCATAAATAGATGGCTCTGTAGGTGTGTTGTCTGGACATGAATGCAGTCATTCGTAAGCATTGCCTTCAAGCTGTAGTCCAGAAGGTGCCCAGTAAGCAAAGCATGACTCATGGGAGATATGTGGGAGAAACAGTAATTATTACAGTCACTGTTAGACTTGATTTTATTTATTTTTTTTTTATTTAAGTGACAGGATGGAAGATTGACTCCTGTATGCACCCTGACCAGGGTCCACCCAGCAACCCCGTCTAGGGCTGATGCTCTGCCCACCTGGGGCCGAGCTTGCAACCGAGCTATTTTTAGCACTCAAGGCAGAGGCTTCACAGAGCCGTCCTCAGTGTGTGGGCTGATGTGCTTGAACTAGTCAAGCCATGGCTGTGGGAGGGGAAGAGAAGTGGGAAGGGGGAAGAAGCAGATGGTCACATCTCCTGGGTGCCCGGACCAGGAATCAAGCCTGGAACTTTCACACGCCAGGTCGATGCTCTGCCTGTGAGCCAATGGGTCAGGGCCCATGGTTAGACTTGTTAGCAGTGAAGACACTAGCTTAACTTAGCGTAAGCCAACGCCCCCAAGGGCGCAATAGTACAAGAGAAGGTTTTCAATGAGTCTTTCAATAGACGGCAAAGCACTGAGAATAGCCCCCACATATCCAAGACCCTTCCTAAGGGCGGTGCTGAGGGAGATGCGGGGAAATGGGCCAGAGATGTTCAACGGGGCCGAGCCTGTTCTATCTGTCTGCCTTCTCCCAGCTGCCCCAGCCAGCGCCACGGCTGCCCATGACCCTTCTCTCGAAACACGTCAGGCTCTTCCGTTTCCTTGTCGCTCCAAGGGGGTGGTTCCGACCGTGAGCCTGGAGGCCAGGCTGGGAGCAGGGGGCGCGGTGCCTATTCTGCCTCACAGAGGCCGTCATCGAAATTGCCCGGTTTCCAGAGTGAACTTCACTCAGTCACATTTGAATTGTCATTTGTAAAATTTAATAATCTGACAATGCACTTAAATGATAGACCCGAGAAAGGGACCCAGCAAAAGAGACATTGAACAGATGGGCAACACGGCAGGAGGCTTAAAATTGGATTAAAATGCACAATTGATTTGTGTGGTAGGTTGCTAAAATGCAAAATAGGGCTAAATTAAAATCCAACATTAGTATATTTCAAGTTATCATTATTACCCTTAAAACTGTTTTAGACAATGTTTAGATATTGATATGTTTAGATAATGAAGTTTTAGAAATGTTTAAAAATTTTTTCATCCCATTCAAAACCCGAAACACAAATTTTTTTTCCAAAAATTATAACAGTAAATATATTGAAATGAGTTGTAGTTTATATAAGTGGTTAAAATGTGAGGTCTCTTTCTCATGAATCATACAAGAAAAATTATGACTTACTAAGTATACACAAAGTGAATGACTGAATTTTGAATTTGCCAAGTTCTTTAGAACCTTGTTCAAAATTTGCTTCCTGTTCTCTCAGGAACATAGGAATGACCAAACGTATGTGAGAAGAGACCCTCACTCTGTCTTTCTGTGAATGACAAAGGTAGTCTTCAGTAGTTCAAGGGGGGTAGATTTCGTAGGAGTCAATGCTTCTTAGTCCCAAAGAGCTTAGCAAGTATTTTTGTATCATCAGTGAAAAGAGAGAGGTTTTTTTTTTTTTTTTTACCTCAAAGATATTCACACTCTTGCACCATGTGTGGCAAGAAAACTCCTCAGGTACAAATGTTGTGTCTGATGAATACCTCTATCCAGCATCCAGCAAAGAGCCAGGGCCATAGTGACCAGCCAGAACTTGTCAGGCCCGGAAGGTCTGAACATGGGTTTATGCTAGTAGCTTTGCATCCTTACAACTATTACAAATGCATCATCATCGCCTGACCAGGCGGTGGTGCAATGGATAGAGCGTCGGCCTGGGATCCAGAGGACCCAGATTCTAAACCCCGAGGTTGCTGTCTTGAGTTGTGGGCTCATCAGGCTGGAGCGTGGGATCACAGATGTGACCCACAGTCACTGGCTTGAGCCTAACCTAAGGTTGCTGGCTTGAGCAAGGAGTCACTGGCTCAGCTGGAGCCCTCCCCCACTCCCCCACCCCGCGGTCAAGGCACAAATAAGAAAGCAATCAATGAACAACTAAGGTGCCGCAACAAAGAATTGATGCTTCGCATCTCTCTCCCTTCCTGTCTGCCCTCTCTCTGCCTCTTGTTTCACTTAAAAAAATGCATCATCATCATCATCATAATATAAAAAGCAGGCCTAGTATCTCTCAAACCTTTATTTTTTGGAAACTAGACTAGACCCCCGTGTGTTCATTTTAGGGTCCCACTGGCCCTGATTTAACACTGTAATGGACCACACAAGAGACAGCTCACACTTATCTAGACTGCTAGAGGTCACCCTAGGCAAGCCGGTCAGAATCTCATTGGGGGAAGAGAGATGTGATGTTAAAACCTTAACATCAGCCTGAAACTAAAGACAAACTAAAGACAACTTAATCACAACCTTTGTGCTCCCACAACACTTTGGATAACAAACTTATCTTGCTGTCATAATTATTTTTTATCATATAACTTTTTCATCATAACTGTGTATTTCATGTCTAGCTCCCTTGCTAGTCAGTGAGTATCTTAGCATAAGCACTGTCTTGTTTATCATGGTCATTTCTGCAATCACCTCACAAGTTTAGTTTTTATTACAGCCAGATAGCAGAAACTTAACTAAATTTGTATTGAATTAACATATTGTCAAGTCAGAGCTCACCATAATGTCAGATATTGACTCTTTATTTGCATAGCCAATAATCTTGGCCACCATTTCATTGACAGCAGTATGTCAATTGTTCAGGGAGATCAATTAGGAGCTGGGGCAACCATAGATGTCTGTATAAATGTCTGAAAAAGCAAAAGTTGCTGCTAATAAAGCTGGGATTCAAACAGGGGTAGAAAGTTAGGCAGACCGTTTCAAAGGAGAAAACATCGTTCCTCTTCCGGTCCCAGGCGCTAGGAGCCGCGGGCTCTGGTGCAGATGTGGCCAAGACCAAGAACACCCCACGCTCCACCGGCACAGAGACGGCACCAGGAGACCCCGTCACAAAGATGTGGATCTCTTAAGGGTGCAGACCCCAAGTTTTTTAGAAACACGCCCTTTGCCAAGAAGCACAACGAGAAGGGCCTGAGAATGCAGACCAGCAGCACCAGGGTCACGAGCACACGTGCCGAGTGTTCAAGGCCCTCGAGAAGCCAGAGGAGGTGGTCGAGCCTCAGAGCCCCAAGGGCGGCAGCCACAGGCTCCGTCGACTTGGCGGCATTCCTCGTCCCCAGTTTGGGAAAGGGGCTCCTGCCCACGTTGCCGCAGGTTTCCCGGCTCTGCTAGGCCAGGGCCAGGGCCAAGGCCACAGCTCAAAGCACGTTGCAGCCTGCAGCTGCCGCTCCGCCCGGCTCCCAGGCCCCACGGAGGCACCACAGGCCAGTCCTCTGTCTGCCGATGCAGGGACAGAAGGAACGGTGTGACCCCGGGCTTCTGTCTGCGCGGGGCTGGTGTCCTCCTGCGCTGTGTACAGATAAACCTGAGGCAGGAAAGAGTTAATGAACATATAAAACCAGCAGACATCCAGTATTTAAACTGGATGGAATATTTAAGAAGTGTTTTTTTGTGTTTTTTTTAAATAAAACATGAAAACAATATGGATAACTATATATATGACTTCGGTTTAGGGGAATATTTCCATGAACCAAACAATCAAAGACATCCTGAAAGAAAATCTTGATACATTTGATTCCACAAAGCTGTTGCTATTTATGAAAGTTACATTTCAATTTAAAATATAGCAAAGAAAGTTAAATTTCTATTACCAACACTGCTCTATTGAAGGGACTAGAACAAATATGCTCTCTAAAAAGAAAAAAATAAAAGAAAAACTTGTAATCGATCTATAAGAGGGAAAACTCCTAAATTGATTAAGAACAAATTTTAAAGAGAACTTAACATCCATGATACAGTTTTCGTAGGAGCACCTGAAGTGACATCTGGATTGCATGTCCCCGAAGGATGAGTCTCATTGAGGTTTAAGAGAGTGAAATAATAATCTTCTAGTTGAATGTTTAATTAAAACTAGTATTTACCCTTCTAGTGCATT
Organism: Saccopteryx bilineata; assembly: GCF_036850765.1. Classification (NCBI taxonomy): domain Eukaryota; kingdom Metazoa; phylum Chordata; class Mammalia; order Chiroptera; family Emballonuridae; genus Saccopteryx; species Saccopteryx bilineata. Next base: position 63,776,442 of record NC_089496.1, read on the forward strand.
TAACAGAACCCGTTACTAGATTTTTTTAAATGTGTATTTGTATTTCACAAGCCACTTAAAATAACTGGATGATGGACGTCCTCACAGAGGGTGGAGATGAGCCTTCTATGACGGGACATTGTGTTTGGGATTCACTTCAGAAAGTGCGGAGAAGTCATCTCAACCCGGCCACATCTGTGCGGTCCTGTCTGCATATAAATGTTTTAGCAGGGTTTTTTTTTAATTAAATGTATTGGGATGACATGGGTTCATAAATTAAATGGTTTCCAGTGCACAGTTTGATGCCCGTGGCGTGGTGTGCCAGCACCCAAAGGCAAGCCCTCGCCACGGATACATGCAAACCCCAAAGTCTTGCATAGTGAATGCAATGCCCTTACAAAGCGAGCACTAGGTCTGCCTAAAATATCCCCTCGTAAGGTTGAACAGGGGATGTTTGCTTCTGCTTTCTTGTAATTTGAAGAGCATCTCTATTTTTTTTTTTTTAAGAGCTTGGTTCACACCAGAGCTTTGTCCCAGAAATGAGAGGTTCCTGTCCAGGACACTTCATTATCAGAAATGACAAGAAAGTAGCCATGTTGGCCACTTTCACTTTTCTTCCTAATTGGCCATCTAGACCTGCCGGGTGTCGCAGAAACAAATCAGACTTCCTTCACAGGGTATTAAAGATGGGGACGGCCTTGGAGACAACCAAATCTAGACCTTTTATTTTTCCAGAGAAACGGAGGCTGAGGGTAACTGCCCTAACAGAAACTGATCGCAAGTTGTAGTTCCGTTACTTGCTTGGGAACTATTTTGAAAATAGACACACCTCATTTAAAATTACTCTGGGCTTCAGAGATAACTGTTCCATGACAAACCCGTCTTTATCTTGGGGTGAGGGAGACTTACTCAGAATGATGCAGGGGTTGCCTTTAAGCTACGAAGTTTGTTAATGTTAACACATATATACCTGGATAGCACAGGCCTTCTTCATGTTAACACATATATACCTGGATAGCACAGGCCTTCTTCATGTTAACACATATATACCTGGATAGCACAGGCCTTCTGTCTGACGATCAATCAGCATAGGACAGGAACAAGCACACAGCTTTGAATCTAGACAGGACAGGGTAAAGCTGGCGTTGGTTAATCGGTCTAAACTATTCCTTGAGTGTTAATGAACTTCTCTGTACCTCAGTTTTCTTATCTGTAAAATATAGATGAATGTCTTTAGGATTATTGTAAAGACAGACAAACACAATAATGAGTATCCGTGGATATGGGTTCTTCTCTGTGGCCACAGGGTTAACAAAGCCCTCTTCCTCTTGTCAGTGGCTTGACTTTCTATCTCTGTTTTACGAGGATATCTCATACAGGCAGGAAGTGAAGTGTTCCTAGGCAATGTTGCTGTGGTTGAAGTGTACCCTGGCTAGGGTATAGCATCCCTACTCAGAGGACATATAAACGCACATAACTCCTAATTCGTGGCACTGTATTATTTTTTATAGAAAATTATTTTCTATTTTCTGGGTATAAAAATACTTCGTAAAAGAAGACAATTTTAATCCCCATAGACCTAGCTAGGTGTTTTTTAGTGAGTCTTAGGATTTAAAATTTATTTTGTTTCAGACTTTAAAATAATTTTCCATCTCAAGACCTTCTTGCTGCTAGTTGTATCAAATATATTCCCTCGCCAGTAATTCTAATAGCATGCCCTAATTAACTCATTTTATCTTTTGGTATAAATCAATTACAATTAAAATAGAGTTTGTTAAATCTCAGTGGAGTATTGTTTCACGTTAAAAACATTTTTACTCCAGAGATCAAATGTGATTAACTTCAGTAAGAGGCTACAAGTTCAAATTAGTCTGTGGAGGGGGAAATGGTCACAGGTTCCTTTTTTTTACAGAATATTTTATTGCACTTCTAAATGCAGGATGATAAATCTGTATTAGGCTGATTAACTTACTTCAAAGTCAATTTTAAGTGTTTTTCTCAACCATAAATATGAAGATGAATCCAGGGGCTCTGCACAGGGCCTATCAAATATGATTCCTGCCCTGGTCAGTTGGCTCAGTGGATAGAGTGTTGGCCCGGTATGCAGATGTCCAGGTTCGATTTCTGGTCAAGGCACACAAGAGAAGCGACCATCTGCTTCTCACCCCCTCTTACTCCCTCTTCTCTCTCTCTCTCTCTCTCTCTCTTTTTTTGTATTTTTCTGAAGTTGGAAACAGGGAGTCAGACAGACTCCCGCATGCACCCGACAGGGATCCACCCAGCATGCCCACCAGGGGGTGATGCTCTGCCCATCTGAGGCGTCGCTCTGTTGCGACCAGAGCCATTCTAGCGCCTGAGGCAGAGGCCATGGAGCCATCCTCAGCGCCCGGGCCAACTTTGCTCCAATGGAGCCTCGGCTGCGGGAGAGGAAGAGAGAGACAGATAGGAAGGAGAGGGGGAAGGATGGAGAAGCAGATGAGCACTTCTCCTGTGTGCCTTGGCCGGGAATTGAACCCGGGACTCCTGCACACTAGGCTGACGCTCTACCACTGAGTCAACCAGCCAGGGCCTCTTTTCCCTTCTTGCAGTCAGTAGCTCAACTGGTTCGAGCATCAGCCCCAGGCACTGAGGATAGCTTAGTGATTCAAGCATTGGCCCCAGATGGGGGTTGCCAGGTGGATCCCAATTAGGGCACATGCAGGAGTCTGTCGATCTCCCCTCTTCTCACTTAAAAAAAAAAAAAAAAAAAACCAGTTCCCACAACAAAGTCTTGTGAAATGGATGTGTTAGTTATTTCCTCCTTTTTCATTATACATAAAAATAATACTGTTCACAATAATTATGTAATTTTATCATATATATATTATATATTATATCATTATATCAATATATAAGGTCTACTGGAAAGTTCTGTCCATTTTTGGAATAAAACAAAATACAAATTTTTTTTTTTTTGTATTTTTCTGAAGCTGGAAATGGGGAGAGACAGTCAGACTCCTGCATGCGCCTGACCAGGATCCACCCAGCACGCCCACCAGGGGCGATGCTCTGCCCACCAGGGGGCGATGCTCTGCCCCTCTGGGGCGTTGCTCTGTTGCGACCAGAGCTACTCTAGCGCCTGGGGCAGAGGCCAAGGAGCCATCCCCAGCGCCCAGGCCATCTTTGCTCCAATGGAGCCTCGGCTGCGGGAGGGGAAGAGAGAGACAGAGAGGAAGGAGAGGGGGAAGGGTGGAGAAGCAGATGGGCACTTCTCCTGTGTGCCCTGGCCGGGAATCGAACCCGGGATCTCTGCACGCCAGGCCGACGCTCTACCACTGAGCCAACCAGCCAGGGCCCAATTTTTCTGTCAGTAAACTTTATTAAATAATATAATTGCCATTATTATTAATGATTTCTTGCCAGCGTGAGGGCAATTTGTATATCCCATTTTTGAAAAATGTTTTATCTTTTGATGCAAAAAATTGAACCAGTGCTTGTTTGATATCTTTTTTATTTTTGAATTTTTTGCCCTTCAAAAAATGTTGTAAGGACAAAAACAAATGATAGTCGGAGGGTGCTAAGTCCGGGGAATATGGTGGGTGTGACAGACATGCTTCTGTAGTATTTCTTTCTTGTTGAAATTCGTAAAAATTACAGTGGGGTAAATGAACTTTATCAGTAACCACGGGTACACTATCACTTCACACATAAGATTAACGTGAATCAATTTCATTTTAGTTAATTTGCTACGTCAGTATGTATACATTAAGTGATAAAAATAGAGAGGCACACATGCACCAAATAAACGTACTTACGTGCTGAAATTTGTTGTGATAGAAACGGACAGAACTTTTCGGTAGATCTTATATTAAATATAAAATATAGAATAAAAAACAGGTGTTTTTTAGAGTAAAATACAGAATGCTTCTCCTTCCAAAAAGCCAATATTAAGATAATGCAATACATTCGAAAGGAACATCTTGTTTTTTAGTGCTTGTCATGTATTACACTGTATTACTTACATTTTTTTTTTTTTTTTTTTCATTTTTCTGAAGCTGGAAACAGGGACAGTCTGACAGACTCCCGCATGCGCCCGACCGGGATCCACCTGGCACGCCCACCATGGGGCGACGCTCTGCCCACCAGGGGGCGATGCTCTGCCCCTCCGGGGCGTCGCCATGTTGGCGACCAGAGCCACTCTAGCGCCTGAGGCAGAGGCCACAGAGCCATCCCCAGCGCCTGGGCCATCTTTGCTCCAATGGAGCCTTAGCTGCGGGAGGGGAAGAGAGAGACAGAGAGGAAAGCGCGGCGGAGGGGTGGAGAAGCAAATGGGCGCTTCTCCTGTGTGCCCTGGCCGGGAATCGAACCCGGGTCCTCCGCACGCTAGGCCGACGCTCTACCGCTGAGCCAACCGGCCAGGGCCTATGACTAGACGCGATAGTAATGAACATGACCATTTGATCATAGATCGTACACTATGGCCAGAAAGTAGCCATTCCAAAGGCCTCAGCCTTCCAAAGGCCAAGGTCAAAGCAAAAGCGAATTGTCAACACAGGCTGGATATCTAAACCATGGTTGACTTTTGTGCAGCCCTAATTGTGTGTGTATGTGTGTGTGTAAGTATGTATATGATGATAGAAAAAGATAAGTTAAAAGACAAACTGGCTAATGTATTAAAGCTAATAAGAGTTTAATGTAGTCATTCTTCAAACATCTGGCTTAAATATTTCATTAGAGCTATTATGTCTAAACAAAAGCCAGTATCATATTCAAAAATAAACCCCAGAAGAATTCCCATAAAAGTCAAGACTCATTCAAATCTGTCTACTCACCATTGTTGTTTACCCAACCACCTTACTGAGTGGCCAGAAGACTAAAGTCTGGACAGGGTGGTCAAGGGTAAGTCCATGCCATGAAGACAAGACACAGCCCCAAAGCCAGAGACCTCCCTCTGTGACCCCCATTCAGAACAGCCCGGACATGCTCAGCTAACGGAAACCAATCTCCAAAAAGAAAATGCAATTCTTCACATTTCCTTGTACCTTTTCTGACGTTTCTAGTTTGGAGTACTGATTTTTTCCCCATTACTTTTATTATGGAAGGAATAGAGTTTACAGGTCCACATTAGGTATGAAATAATATGGTGCAGAATTCTAGCTTCCACATTTTATAACTGCCGATATTTGTATAAAGCGCTCCTTGCATTGTTCCTCACAGAACAGTCAGACACAACATGGCTTAGTAGGTCCGTGTGATACACAAGGACGTTGACACTATAAATTCCTCTATACCTCACAATGGTGAGTACAAGGCCCTCACACTTGAAGTTCGCTATCCGCTCCACCCTGATGCCCACTGGTCACGTTAGCCCCTAGTGTCCTTGGCATCAAGTCTAAACAGCTTCACACAGAGCACTGAGGTTCCTGAAAGTCAGAGGACTTGCTGGGGTTTGTGCCAGAGCAAATTTCCCAAGACATCGGCTCAGCACAGCGCCTGGCGTTTTCCCGGGACAAAGCCTGTCTGTCCCTCTGGGGAAGCCCCACACTAAGCTAGCCTCTTTCTGCCTCCCTCTCTCCATTTCTGTAATTACCTCTAAATTGAACACACGGCCATTAATGATGGTGGCATGAGAATGTGATTGGAGTTCCCTCCCTTTATTGGATAAATGCATTTGCCTGCCTTACCCCCCATTTTTTTAGCAAGCGCAGCCTTAGTTTAGCAAACCATGTTATTTTTCCCCTCACCCCCGCTTCTGCGTGAAGCTTCCCGCCTTCTCTATTCTGAAGTTCACTGAAGTATTTGTCTGCTTTCCTGCAGTTTTTGAGTAGATAATAAGTTCCCAACTCAGCAGCCTTCTCTGAAGGAAGCTTGTCACGGTGGTTGGTAGCTAATGAAGACCCCTTGAGTTTATCTTCATCAATTGTCAAATATTTGAGTCTGTGAAGTGGTGTGAGGAAGTACAAAGACAGATATTTGAAGGGATTTTAACTCATTTGAACAATTACATGCTTAACTGCCCTGAGATAATCTGCCCGCCGGAGCCTTTTCTGCCCGGCTCCGGTGGGGGCCTGGAAGCGCTGGACTCGGAACAGAAAGGCTCAGTCTGAATGGAAGAAAGGCCCGGAGAGGTGGCCGGTAACAATCAGCGGGGCTGCTCACCAGTTACAGAGCCCACGTAGTCGCCTGCTAGCCGCGACGGGGTCCAGCCCCCAGGGCGCCTGTCAGGGGCAGCACAGGTGCCGCACGGAGTCCCGAGCACTGACGCCCACCAGCTTCCAGGGAGGTCTAGAATTCACTTTGTTAGAAGTACATGCACATATACAATACACGCACATATTCACAAATGCAGTATACACGTTTGTGCATGCAGTATATACCACATTCATACATGTGATAGGGAGGTAGGCCCTGGGGCATATCTTGGCTCAGTGGTAGAGCATCGACCCAGCATGTGGATGTCCCAGGTTCGATTCCTGGTCAGGGCACACAGGGAAAGCAACCGCCTGCTTCTCCTCTCCTCCCCCCTTTCTCCTCCTCCCACATCATGGCTAGATTGATTGCAGTGTGTTGGCCCCAGACTCTGAGGATGACTCTGGAGCCTCTGCCTCAGCCACTAAAAACAGCTCTGTTACGAGCGTGGCCACAGATGGGGGCTGCTGGGTGGATCCTTGTCTGGGCACATGTAGGAGTCTGTCTCTCTATCTCCCTCCCTCTCACTAAAATTAAATAAATAAAAATTAAAAAAAAGATGTACGTATTATTGATAAAAATTTGTCAAGAGACCCATGAATTTAATGGCTCTTCCAGGGCCACTTTCTTTATAGTTAACGGGGTCTACCAACCCATATTGCTGTTCTCTAAAAGTGTAATGACTTCAAGTATCAGAAATTAAAGTAAATGTAATCAATGCCTACAAAGCCAAAATAACTTTGGAGAAGGTTAGCAATCAAATGATCTGAGTTCAGAAGGGACCATAAAGCCACAGCCACCGAGACAGGGCAGTATTGGTCTAAAGAGGGACGTGCAGATCCAGGGGACAGAGTAAGACCTTGCAGTAGAACAAAGGGAATCATTTCACGAATGAGTGCAGTCACTGCAAACATCATTCTACTGGACCGCGTGTCAGGAAGTGAGGTTTTGTTATTGGACCGCGTGTCAGGAAGTGAGGTTTTGTTATTGGACCGCGTGTCAGGAAGTGAGGTTTTGTTATTGGACCACGTGTCAGGAAGTGAGGTTTTGTTATTGGACCGCGTGTCAGGAAGTGAGGTTTTGTTATTGCTGGCGCCATGGTTACAGAGTGTTGGTTCTCGGCTCCCTTTGCTGGATTGTTGGTTGGTATTTTATTCCATTGACCATGTTGTGATGATCGTGGAAGATAGTGGAGGTGACCAGCCTGTACCCTGTGTCCCCCTCCTTCCCACGAGCAAGCATGAAACAACTGCAGACTGCTTCTAGACTTGGGAAAGAAGTCCCAGGAACTGAGGGAATGCGTGGGTCTGCCATCAGCCTCGCCGGGTCTAAGGGGTTAGCACAAAGCAGCCCAACCAAAGCCAAGAGATTTTAGAAATGTTGAGTTCCCTTCATCACATTATTACTGTCACATCATGCTCCTCAATACATGTAATCGTATTTACGTAAAATGCTCGGTCACCCAAGTCTTTGCGTAAGGTGGCCCGCCCACCGCACCATACACTTTGGCACGAACACGGCACGCCGCCAGACCCACTCCACCCTAATTGGAGAAACACAGTTACTGGAAAAACAGGTGAGAAGTGGAGGTCGCACCCTCAGGCGCCCGACTCTCCGGCAGGGACGGCAGATGAGCAGACAGGTGGCGGGAGAGGAGGTGGAGGTGTGCGCAGTCCGTGGGCCAGAGGCGGGCCTCTCTGATGATGAGCACACAAAGAGAGCCTCCAGACCTCCCGGGCACCGCCAGAGGAGCTGAAAGCAAGCTGAGGTCTCTAACTCGCAGTGACAACGGGCAGCACCACTGCAGGAAGTTCTGTACAGGACAGGAGTGTGTGGGGCCACCTCCAGGTGCTGTCTGCCGCTGGCTCTGCGCTGGTCTTTGTCTTACCCTGTCACATCTGTCTCCGCGGCACAACTCACCAGCAGCTTGGCCCTCCCTTTCCCCACCGGCTCCCAGGGACACTGCCTTCAGTCTGTCCCCGCCCCCTTATTCTGCCACCAGCTGCCATTTCTTGGGAGCCATGTGCTTCCGCACAGCATTCTCCTGACTTCCCTCCGCCTCCACTTGTGTGATTTTTCCTTTGACACTGTCGCCTCTAGCTGAGTGTCAGAGTATAGCCATCATGAAATTTCTGGCTGTTCTCTGGAACCCATAGGATGGTCTTGCCACATAATCTGTTCATTCCTGTCGTTCAAGGGCAGTTCAGGGTGATGTCAGAGAGCACCCATGCGCCGGACGCTGTGACTCACCATGGTCGGCCGTCACCTGGTACATGCCGATAGCTACAGACACATGTTGTGGTGTCGCAAACCATCACCACAGCAGTGGCAAAACAACTCACACGGGGGGGGGGGGGGGCCGAGTTTTCCCAAGTCACGTGGAATGCCCGGTGCTGAAGCCTGACCGCTAATGCGCAGGTGCGATTTCCATCCTGTCTTTAGCACAGCCCACTTCTCAAGCAAGCTACATGTCAGCCATTGGGCAAAGGCTCATTTCTAAAGGTGAGCTTGATGGGTCACTCCTCTGTCCAGTGCTGGTGAGGACTCCGGCTTGTCCCTGATGTTTTGTAAATGTTAAGAACCAAGCGCCACAGTGTGACCTGGCTGTGAGTCATCTCCCATTGTCTTCCTGTCCCTCTTCCTTAAGGGATTGTCCCTCAGGTCCCCAAGACACTGTTGGCTTGTGCCCTCTTTGCTTCTACTTAGGATGTTTCCTCTCCTGGGTTGTCATTCTTCCTCCTTCTACATAGAAAACATCTGCTTAGAGGCTGCCTCGTCTTGGCAGCCCAGGGAGTGACCTGGCTCTCTTGCAACACACCTTTCGCTGTTCCATCCTATTGATCTGCACATCTGACTCTTGAGCCAGTCTGACTTCCATGAGAATCAGGTCACATCATTCTGATCTTTCCTCGGTCCCCGGCGGAGGGTATGGGTCACAGCACACATGGTACCGCCACATGGCAGACCTCACTTTTATTCGGATCTGTGAGACATGGGCAGGACTAGGACTTCCTTCAGGATCAAAGTCAAATACAAACGCACCCTGTGCAGAAGCCGAGTGAGCAGCAGAATAAGGTGAGGACCGTCCACGCTGTGGAGTCGCCGAGAAACTGAAGCGCTCGTGACACGGTGACCACTCCACGGCGACTCCCCGTGGCTGTGTGGAACCACGGCTCGGTCTCGCTACATCTACCGATTTCCACCCCAACCCTCCCTGTCCAAACTGAGAGACTCCAGAAATCCAAATGCTTTGTTCACACTTTTTCTAATTTTCAAGTGCAAGAAACGAATCTTACAAACTTCTGAAATAATGTGTGGACCAAGTATAGCACATCTGTGCGATGTCGACCCCGGAGCAGGGGGCTTAAGTATGTCTTCCCCTCCCCCAGCCACGTGCCTCTAAAGTGCACAGGAGAACTTGGCGCGGATTAATTATGAGTGTTAACAGCCTGATGCTTTTTAAAGTGTCGAAGAAGCTATGGCGTCAAAGGGGTAGTTTAATACACTAGTCTAAACATTACCTCGTCTCCACCTAATGCACCCTCAAATTGTCACCTCTAAATACGGAAGCATAGATGTGCTTAGAATTCATAACACGGAACAGAGTGGAACGAAGTCCAGCCATGAGTCTAACATTTCTATGTTTGAGTTCCACTCTGACATCCCTATTCCCTTGGGGCTCAACTTTTTAATTATTATTTGTAGACCATCTTTTCCCGAACCACCTAAGAAGTGCAATTATCACCCTGAAATGCAATGTCTGGGGTATCATTTTTTTTTTTTTTTTGAAACCCAGGCATACAATTTATTGCGGCGGCATCCTTGACAGTCGGATACGCGTGTGTCCGCACTGTGAGAACTAATTCATAATTAACAGTGGAACTCTGACTGTTTTAAAAGGAAAACACAGACCCAGACTCTTTGGTTCTCTCGTATGATTGCTCTTTCACACTCATCACAACAACTATTCCAATCGTCGGAGCCAGTTTTTGCCCTTAGCACCATCCTGGTCCTAAAGTCCGTGAATTGTTGGAATAATTTTTATGCATTTTAATGAATGTGAGGTGCACGTTTATTTTTCATTCCATATTTTGTTTTTTGTTTTTGTTGTTAATTTCTTAGTGAGGGGAGACAGAAATAGAGAGAGAAGGGTAGGGGGAGGAGAAGGAAGCATCAATTCCTACATGTGCCTCGACCGTGCAAGCCCAGGGTTTCGAACCGGTGACCTCGATGTTCCAGGTCGATGCTCCATCCACTCCATCCCACACTTTGCAGACTAGATATTCTCCAGCATGCCAGCACATCACCACAATGACCGGGATATGAATGGGACTCCAGCTACACTGTGAAGGGAGCATGACGCCCAATGGGGGTTGAATCCCTAGAGCTCAGGACCAGCGATCAAGTCACATAGGACTCGTTCCTGGCTCCCTGGGATGAGAGATGTTCAGAGCTGGCGGGGTGTGTCAGCAGGAACAACGCTGTGATCCTGAATGCACGGGCGTAGGGGAGGGCACCGGGTCGAAGCGTGTGGGAGGACAGAAAGAGACGCAGCCACAACTCTGAGGGCAGAAGCCTGACCACAGGACCCAGCTGCATACGATGCTTTGTGATCCCTACATTCTGGCCAATGCGTCTGTGAAGTTATGGGCAATACTATTCTATTTCTGTGTGTTCATTTCATGAGTAGTCAACTTGGTTTGCCCTTTTTTAGAAGTAGTTTCTACCAGACTTGACTCCAGCAAGGTAGAGCTAAAACCACCCGTGTCCCAAGCTACTGACTTGGTACTGTTCATTCTCACTTGTGGGTCGGAAGGGAACTTGCTGGTTAGACCCCACCATCTAACTAGGGCCTGAATCCCCGGTACAGCGGGTCCACAAAGAGTCAGTCATTCTGTAGTTTTACACCTCCTACGACGGGGGACCCTCGGACATATCTTGCTTTCCTGGACCTTTTATTTCGAGCTTGCATGCACTGTCCTAAATCTGAGCTGTTGATGACGTACAAAACAAAGCGAATCTCTCGTCTGGGTGACATCTCTCCGACCTCTCTTCAAACAACTGAAAATAGCATTCACGACCTTCAGACTCTCCTCAGTCCCTGCTTAAGCAGCCCCAGTTCTTTCACTTGCTCTGCACATGATGTGGCTCTCTGACCTTTGCTTGACAGAATAATTCCACCCTGGAAAGCCATTCAGAGTCTAGGCTCTAAAACCAGCTAGCCCCGAGCTTTGGGCAAGCCATTGCTTATTGGATAAATTGGGAGGTTATTTGGAACTGTTTTTCTCTGACTTCACCTCTAGTTCTGACAAATGTATTTGACTTTTTTGTTAAGTGAGAGAAGGGGAGGCAGAGACAGACTCCCACATGCGTCCTGACCGGGATTCACCTGGCAAGCCCCCTACCAGGTGATGCTCTGCCTACCTGGGGCCGCTGCTCTGTTGCTCAGCAACTGAGCTATTTTAGCGCCTGAGGTGGGGCCATGGAGCCATCCTCAGTGCCTGGGGCCAACTCACTCCAACCATTTGAACTTTGGCTGCAAGAAGGGAAGGGGGTGGTGGTAGAGAAGCAGATGAGCACTTCTCCTATGCGCCTTGCCCAGGAATCGAGCCTGGGACTTACACATGCTGGGCCAACACTCTACCTCTAAGCCAACCGGCCAGGGCCTATACTTGACTTTTTTTTTTTTTCTGATCCATACTAGTTATAAAATCAGAACATTCAATAGCATTTTGATTATCCATTCACTTAAACATCAACTGTGTGCTGGGCATGGGGAAAGATTGGTACTGGGCTTATAGTCGATGACGAGCTTGTCCCTGCCCTCACAGAGAGCTGTCACTTCTAGTTAGGTCACCAACCCAAATCAACCCCTGGCCGTTGTGGCATCTATGTCCTAGAAATAAGGAGAGACTGGCAAGAGCAGTTGTGTGCTCAGAAAGGCCGCTGCCCCGCCCGCCGCCAGTTTGCCTGCGGGCACTGGCCCAGGCTGCTTGGTCGCTGAGCACCAAGCTGACACCTCTCGTTCTGAAAGTCAGTTGGTGAATCAGGGGATGGGAAGTGGACAGAAGAATACACTGTCCGTGGACAAAGATTGCCATCTAGGGAGCCAGGCCATCTGGTTAGTGAGACCCCCTCGCTCAGAACCTCATTGCCCCTTGCACAATCTCCATGTGGCCCTTGTCATTTTGTCAAGTAATTGTTGACTTTCCTGTCTGCCCCCCACCCCGCTTGCACCCTAAGAGTCTCGAGGAGAAGGGCTGTGTTACTTTCGGCCACATCCAGTCTGCGTAGAGTGTCCAGCAGACATTTGTAAAACGTATGTGATTTGTTGGCCGAGATCATTCATTGTTTCGAGCTATCGCTCCCTGTCACCATTGTGAGAATTAACACTTGGCTTGTGGGGAAGGAAGCTTGGGAAGTAAGGATAATATCCTCTTCATTATCCTATTTCCATAGCTGTAATTACTTTGTGATGCTTGAAAACTGTATTAGATTAACAGCTGGAGGAACGCAGAACACGCGATCATTTTCAAAGGCGTCATCCCTGTAACCTCTTTGATTTTTCTTCCTTAAAAAAAGCCCAACATGCATAGATGGAAACAATATATCGGAAAGAGATCATGTCATTTTCAAGTACCTGATGGAGTCCCTTCATGGGGTGCACGCTTATTTCCATTTTAAATGAACTTTCGAAAAAATCAATCATGCAAGGTAGCCTTCTCATGGATACTCTGATGAATATACAATGAATTTTAAATGGCACATTAAATAAAAAAGGATAAAGATGTTTGCGGCATCTACCGGCTAATCCTATTGATACGATTGGTTCGATGAAGTTGTCAAAATTTACCAAGGGAAAACAAATGGCCTCTACATTTATCATCGCAAAGGGTTCCTGCTAATTAGCATCTACAGATAACACGTTATAGATGCTTCTTTAAAAGCCATCAGCCCTCCAACTCTGCTCCGTGACATGATATCTGTCAAAGTCTCATGGTGCCTGCAATTCTGTCAAAAAGGCACTCCAAAGAGGGGGCACGTAACACCGTATTTGCATTTTTGCATCTCATTATGAACATAATTGCATACCCACACAGCACTTCTTCTTGACTATCTCAACAAATATTATCAGCAATGTCTGAAATAAATGCTGAAATGTCAACTATTGACAAGCAAGGAAAAGCCGCCCTTAGAAGGTTCCCATTGTTCTGAGAGGCGCCCCGCTGCGATGCGCTCCCTAACTTTGTGACCGTGTTTGATCACGGAGAAGGGGCCGGCGGCTTGCAGGACGGGGGTCGTGCGCTGCAAACCAGAAGGGAATCAAGAAATTGTAAAACTGTGACCAATTTATCACTCCTACAAGCAGTCATCTGGCTTCAGTTGAATATTTGCTATGACAGATTTTTTTTTTAATTAAATTTACTGGGATTACGTTGGTTGATAAAATTCTATAGATTTCAGGGGTACAATTCTGTATTACATCATCTGTGAATTGTATTGTACGTTCACCGCCCACCATGACAATTCCTGAAATCCCCGAAAGTTCAGAGAGTGGCCCTGAACGTGTTTGCACTGAATTTTCTACAAAGTTGTGTCGTGCGTCCATGTGAACGGCGAAAATTAGTTTCTCCGTGATGGCTGTTATGACAACCCAATGACCCTTGTCTGCCAGGCATGCAGCCCATTTTACACATTGTCACAAGTAGAGTCTGAGAGTCCGACAAGGGCCAACAGCTAATATAAAACCAGACAGCACCATTTACACCCTCTCATCTGGGTTCTCGTCTCCCCGGAGTGGCCTTCAGCACACGGACCTCGTGGCCCACTGTGGGCTTTCACACTGTCATCGCCCCATCCTCGGGGCTGCCTCAGGTTTGCACTACGATACGGTGCGTGTTTTTCCCCCGAAAGAGCCAGTCGGTGTGAGCTCGCATTGAAATGTCACGGAAATAAATGGCTGCCAGTGTCCAGGAAATGCTAATCCGCTTTGAGCATCTTCTGCATGGCTGGTGTCGCAGACCCTGCACCCCCTCCACATCAGGTAGAAATGATAGGAAATGATGTTAACATGCTCCCCCGCGTGTTTGCTTATCGTTGCTGATGCGCCGGTCACGCTTCGACGGCAAGCCAGCCGCCCGCACGGGAGCACACCCGGGTTGCACGACTGTGGGTGCCCGCGCAGTGACAGCGTGAAGTGTCGGCAACAGTTCACGCCCCGAGGCTGGGATTTCCACGGGAGCCCTTCCCTCTATTTTGCCTCTGAAGAACACAGGCGTGCTTTCACTTTTTAATGGGGAAATGGGTATATTTTTAAGGCTTCTCATTCTCCCAAGAACATCCCCTAGTGGTAAATCTGCTACTTTGATAGGCATAGCACCTTCATTTATATTGGAGAGCCACTGACTAAATCTGGAAACTGCAGAAAGGAGAGAAGTTTAGGGCTCAAAGCCCCTCTGGCCGGGTCTCTCCTGCAGCAGATAGACGGCTCTCTCTCTCAGAACTTAGAGCGGAAGAGACCTCAGACCAGCCACTTGAACCTCCCAACATAAGGATGACCGTCAAAGCCCTCCCAGAACGGCAGGCTGTCCCAGGAAGAGAATTCCACTCCTCCCCAGGGGGAGGCATCGCACTAAGCTGCCAATTTGTTGATTCAAAACTTAATTATAAATCTTCCTCAGAACTTTCTCTTTGCACCCTCTACTGATTGATGTTAGGTCAGGCGTGGCCAACAGTTTTTGCCCCCAGGCCAGATTAGAAAGAAAACTTTTTTCACAGGCCGGATGAAATATTAAAATTAAAAAATGTTAAATACAAAAACGATTCATTTAAGTAAACAAAATTTTGTTATGTAATTTGTTTACGAATAAATGTGAGTAAAAAAAATTTTAATATACAATATTATTTTAATAAAAATATATTTTAATAAAATTTATTACCATATAAATATCCAAACTGTATCTCAATCAATTGAAACAATATTTAATTAATAGAATGAGATTGAAGGGGTTATATCGTAAATAAAACAATTATTTCGTTTTACAAACAGCCTGAACACGTTTTCAGTTATCAACTGCAGCTATTGTCTATGCTACAATGCCACTTGATTCAGCACACTTGACCACAAAAATACTGAATTGTTTGGCCTTGGGTGCGCACTGCCAAACTCCGCCTAAAAGAATGTGGGTTTCACATCACCGCCATATGTCAAACAGTTAATATCGAGTACAGACAAGTACAAAAGTTATAAATCTTTATAATGGAATTTTTTTAAAAATAAGTATCACAAATCCATTTGACCAATTATTGGAAGTTAACCCTAGATTAGTCACACATGGAATTCTTTTCTGCATATCACTATCTTCTTAAATATCTCGATTTCCAGTAATCAAAGACACTTCTGCTTCTGAGTAGCTAAGATTTTAAAGAAGCGGACAATATTAAAAACTTAATCGTGGGCCACATAAACTCATTACGTGGGCCACATGTGGCCGATGGGCCATATGTTGGCCATGCCTGTGCTTGGTTATATTTTTTAAGTGAGACAAGGGGAGATAGACAAACTCGCGCATGCACCCTGACCGGGATTCACCCAGCAACCCCTACCTGGGGCCGTGGCTCGAATCAGCTGCACTATTTTTAGCACCTGAGATTGCCACTCAGACCAACCAAGCTATCCTCAGAACTTGAAGCTGATGCTCAAACCAGTCGAGCCACTGGCTGTGGGAGGGGAAGAGGGAGAGAAGGGGGAAAGGGAGGGGAAGAGAAGCAGATGGTCGCTTTTCCTGTGTGCCCCAACTGGGAGTTGAACCTGGGACGTCCATACACCAGGCCAACACTCTATCCACTAAGCAAGCTAGCCAGGGCCAATGGCTAGCTAAAGGGGCCTGGGGCTGCCTCTTTCCTGAAAGTGATCCCTCTGCCCCTTAGTCCCCTTGGCATCAATGGCAACTGGACTACGGAGGGAGGCAGAGTCTTCCACTTCTTCCGTGATGTGGCTCTCAGGTACCCCTCGCTCTCCTGGTCACCCCTCCCTGGTCCCTCCTTTAGATGGCAGAGAGCCATTTTGAAACACCCAGAACCACCTCCACAACTGGACCCAATAGTCCCAAAGAGACCACTACATCTGGGACGCTGGGTGTTACAGTTCCAGGAAAACAATCTGAGGACCTTTAGCACAAGAGTTGGTGGTTAAGCTTATACTCTACCCTACTTCTTCGGTTAAAATCAGTTTGAAGCCCTGGTCGGTTGGCTCAGTGGTAGAGTGTTGGCCTGGCGTGCAGGAGTCCCAGGTTCGATTCCCGGCCAGGGCACACAGGAGAAGCACCCATCTGCTACTCCACCCCTCCCCCTTTCCTTCCTCTCTGTCTCTCTCTTCCCCTTCTGCAGCCAAGGCTCCACTGGAGCAAAGTTGGCCCGGGCGCTGAGGATGGCTCTGTGGCCTCTGCCTCAGGGGCTAGAATGGCTCTGATTGCGGCAGAGTGACGCCCCAGAGGGGCAGAGCATTGCCCCCTGGTGGGCGTGCCGGGTGGATCCCGGTCGGGCGCATGCGGGAGTCTGTCTGACTGCCTCTCCGTTTCCAGCTTCGAAAAAATAAAAATAAAT
This sequence comes from Saccopteryx bilineata, assembly GCF_036850765.1. NCBI lineage: Eukaryota > Metazoa > Chordata > Mammalia > Chiroptera > Emballonuridae > Saccopteryx > Saccopteryx bilineata. Next base: position 63,793,194 of record NC_089496.1, read on the forward strand.
AAAAAAAATCAGTTTGATTCGCTGTTTTTACATCTTATGTTATTCTTATTAGCAGTAGTATTATTAGATGAAGCCAAAGAGTCTACAATGTTAAGCGGTCCACAAAGGCAAAAGGAAGGAGTCTCCTTTATCCTGAGCCGGGTACGGCTTGTCACGTAGCAGCAAAAACAAAAATCTAATTATTATTAAGCACTTCATAGCTGAGATCTATGGCTATCGGTGGCTCTTTATACGATTTTTCTCACTTTGCCTTTGTCATGAGCCTGTAAAGTAAGGACAGTTATTATTGCCTTTTTTCAGGTGAGGCAAGTGAGATTCAGTGAGGTTAAGCGACTTACCTAAAGCCACTGAGCTACTTACCCGTGAGTCTGACATCGACATCGGTGATCTTATTAACCGGGGGCGACAGCGCCCTCCCCGGCGGAAGCTCAGAACCCACTTGTAACCCTGAGCAAAAGGACATCTATTTTGGAACGCGTCTGTTTTCTCAGGGAGAACCGGGAGAAGGTGTCCAGGGACAGAGTTCTGTGGTCCCCTGTTTCCTTCCAGGACCTAGTCTAGAGGGGCGGTGCTGTCTGAGCACGTGGCGACCGGCAGGTACAAAGCGCAGACCGGGAAGGAAACACCGCCTGTGCTGCCTCTAATTGCTGCTGCTGTGGGTGGGCATCGAAGTTCGTCGCCCAGACATTAATTAAAGCAGAGTCGCAGGGAAATGTCAGTCTTCTGGCTGGGGGCAGCCGGGGAGGGGGGTCGTGGTATTTCCCGCTGTCACACAGCTCGTAACAGAGGGCAGCACTCTTCGTGGGGCCTCGGAAACCGCCCGGTCGCCGATCAGGAGCCTTCCGGAGGAGAAGGCGTGACCGTGGCCCTGCAGCCTGGCCGCTACGTCCGCGGACACTGCCCACCAGCGGGGCAGAGGACGGAAACGGGGCGAGCGGGGCTCTGCGGTTGGCCCTATGCGTGTGCGGATGTTCCCAGCATCCCCCCAAAGCTGTCTCTCCCCTACCCACACCCTTCGCCCAAACAGAAACACAGGGCTCATCCGTTTTAATGACTTAGGAATCGATGAGCTTTAAAGAAAGAGTGGTGGGAAAATGCTGGCTTGTTGGGGGAAAAGGGAAAAGTTTAGCTCTGGCCAGATGGCTTAGTTGGTTGAAACATCGCCGTGACACACAGAGGTTGCCGGTTTGATCCCGGTCAGGGCACAGACAGGAACAGATCAGTGTTCCTGCTTCTCTCTCTCTCCAGTCTTCTCTCTCTCTCCAAAATCCTCTTGTCAGTTGCAAAGGTAAAAATCTCAGGACGGAGGATGATGCCTGATAGGAAAAGTGAGAGATTTTTCTTCTTTGAACATGACAGTTCTTTCGGGAAAAGAAAACTTCACAAAGGAAGTGATTCTCCGGGCTTTGTTTTTTCTTCCTTGCTCCGGAGCAAACCTTTAAGTTAGACCATCTGAGTTCTGACAAGCGCAGCCTGGGAGAGGGGACTGACTTGCTGCGCGGTTTCCCAGGAACTGAGTTGGACAGGAAGCTTCCAGCTGCAGAATTCAGAGCAGCTGAGAGCAGCGGGCCTGGCTGGGGTCAGCCACCCGGGCTGAGAGACGCAGCGCGTTTCTGCGCCTTGTTCTTGACTTACGTGGGAGACCCCACCCTCGCGGTCCTGTTGCCCACCCTGCCCCGGCTCGGGATTTAAATAAAAACAAATTACAGGTCTTAACAGTGATAGATGGACTGCTTTTACGTTTCTGTAGAGTATTTTTGCTCTAAGATTAAAGTCTTACGCATTTATCTGCATAAACTAACCCCTGGAGTAGTGTACGGCTGACATTTCTCAAGAAAAATGAATATCCTAACTTATTCCAAAGAGAAGACTTGGTATTTGTATGGCCACAGTGACCTTTGCGAGGTAGCTTTCCGATTAGGTTCACTACATGGAAAATTGTGCTCTTACGGTACTCCATAAATCATACCTACCAATTTTCTTTAAAGGGGTATGTAAATATCAGTGTACCAGGTGGGTAAACAACACTAACCTCCTACAAATGGCTGGAAAATTGAAGAAAAGCACGTTATTTTGCTGCTGAAATTGCTTTTGAAGCCCAGCGTTGGGGCTTGACTTGTAGCATGCAAGAAATTATTTGCGCACGGGGAATAGGAAACGGGCCGACGCTAGCCGCCCCCGCCGCGGTTCCTCTGTGTCTGAGTTCTTTCCGTGATCAAAGGTATCATCGCCACCTACGCCTTTTCTTTGCACATCCCAAATGCACGCATATTTTAAGTGGCATGTGCATATTTTAAGGGGCAGCTTCATTATCTGCCTATTTCCAAAATGGCCGGACATCCGTTTTTGCGGATTAAAATTTCTAGACAAGTTTGTAGAGGTGTCCTTGTTACAAAGTGTTCATATGACACTTCATTGAAGAAGAAGGGGAAAAAAGGGAAAACCAAAGAGAAAAGCTACCGCTTTTGAAACTCCCAAGGTCTTAATATGAATGAGGCCTATTTTTGAGATTTAGTGAATTGTGTTCATTGAATCTTTTTTATTTTAAAAGGGGAATAGATATATGAGGGTACAGGATCTTGCTACTGAGACATCTTGATGGACTATTTGTGGTCTAAGACACAGGATATACTGTATCCGATTGATGGGAATGTTTCTAAATTCAGCTTTGTGCCTTATTTTATGAACTAGAAGTCCTTGATGTTGACACATTTGGGAGTTTGTGGCAAGAGTCATGTTTGATATCCTGAAATCATTATATACAGCAAAATTTATATTTCATCATCAGATAACTTGCCAAGGGGGTAACGTGTTTATATCTCACAGGATTTAGGTAAACAGCTTTTGACATTCCTGTGTATTATAAATACTTAGGGAACTTCCAAAATCAGTACAACTTGTTACATATATCTTACCCACCATTCAGTTTGCCTGCTATTTTTAAATGCATGACTTATCTTCAAAGGAAAAGTGCATTATGTCAAATATTTTTTCCTCTACAGTAATTTTTATTTTATTTTTTCTTCCACAGAGGAAAATATTTCTAGAATAGAGATTTGGGTGTTTGAGGGTTTTTTGTTTTGTTTTGTTTTTAGCTCTTAAACAATGAAAAAAATGAGCTCCTACATTATTTTTTTTTTAGAGAAACGTATATATAAAAACTGTCACAAAGTGGTACAAGTCACCTGTGAGCATCTAAGTTGCCTTTCTGGTCCTCCCTTCTCTAGGTAGTAATAGTTGCCGCATGTGAGTGCCCTCCCTGTCTTTGACCTGCGAGGTGTGTAGAAGCAGCTAGGATCCCTCCTCGCTCCTCGGGGTGGGCAGGTGGGCAGGGAGGCAGGGAGGCGGGGCACTGGAGACGCTGAGTAGGCTTTCAGCGCTGGGCTGTGTTCGCCTTTCATCCGGGCACTGTCTTTTCCAGCTCTGACTTCCCCCCTTGGGTTCACCAGCATCCTGCTGCCCGTAAGCAGAGTCCGGGAGACCCCTTCCCAATGATGTTTCTCAGCCTCGTAATTAAAAAGTGAAGGCTGAAAGCTTTGACTTCATATATTTATAAACGAAGACTGGAAATGGAGTGAATGAAATTTCCAAACTTAACCCTACTGATTATGTTTACATTTCACTGTTAGCAAAGTCACAAAAGTCTGAGATTTCCAAAATAAAATTCCTTTTTGAACACAAAATTTCAGAGGATGAAATTTCAGAACTTAGAAGAATTGTTTTGTTAAATGATATCTACTCTGCATCACATTATTATTTCATTTATTGATTTTTAAGAGAGAAACAGAAACATCGTTTTGTTGTTCCACTTATTTACGCACTCACTGGTTGATTCCTGTAGATGCCCTGACTGGGGATTGAACCTGCAACTTGGCCTATCAGAATGATGCTCTAACCAACTGAGCTACCCAGCCAGGGCCAAGCATCAAATTAGAAGCATGTAGTTTAAGCTTGTCAGCCCATCATTGTTTAGTGTTGTTGACAAGGCAGTTGGTAGTACCCTCTCCAGCCCACACCAGTAGATACCGTTTAACTGAGAAAAACATAAAATGGATATTTGGAAAGAAGGATGTTTGCAGCAAAGATAAGGGAGGGCTCATCTCCCTTCACTGTCACTGTGTGTTTCCGTGACAACTTCTATCTCATAGAACTTTCTTCTCATACTCACTCCTGCCTTGATTCATTCAACAGACGTTTACTGAGTGCCTTCGCATGGCCAGGGGCTGTCCTAGGACCCGAGGACACAGAAGTAAACAAAACAAAGCAAGAATAAGAGGCCCTGGCCAGTTGGCTCAGTGGTAGAGCATTGGCCCAGAGTGTGGAAGTCCCAGGTTCGATTCCCGGTCAGGGAACCCAGGAGCGGTGCCGTCTGCTTCTCCATGCTCCCCCTTTGCTGTTCTCTCTCTCTTCCCCTCCTGCAGCCATGGCTCAATTGGAGCAAGTTGGCCCTGGGTGCTGAGGATAGCTCTATGGCCTAAGGGGTGAAGAAGATCTTGGTTGCTGGGCAACGAAGCAACGCCCCAGATGGGCAGAGCATTGTCCCCTAGTGGGCGTGCCGGGTGGATCCCGGTTCGAGGTGCATGTAGGAGTCTGTCTCTGCCTCCCCTCCTCTCACTGAATTAAAAAAAAAGAACAATAATAAAATCCCTGACTCAAGCTGCAAAATTAGCAACACAATAAAACAAGCTCAGTCCCTCTGTTAACACACTAAGATATGACCTTGTTTTTCCCATCACTGTAAGTTCAACATATTTCTGAGAACCCACGAGATTTTTGCGCTTTGCCGTATTTCCAAATTGTCATTAATAACACATTTTTGAGAAATGTTTATTATTTAATGTATCTTTAAGAAGGTTTATTCATTTTTTTTACAATGGGTAGATTAGGCAAATCACTGATATTTACCTTTTATTAGTATATTTTTTGGGGGTTTTTTTGGTTTTTTTCCATTTTTCTGAAGCTGGAAACAGGGAGAGACAGTCAGACAGACTCCCGCATGCGCCCGACCGGGATCCACCCGGCACGCCCACCATGGAGCGACACTCTGCCCACCAGGGGGCGATGCTCTGCCCATCCGGGGCGTCGCCATGTTGCGACTAGAGCCACTCTAGCGCCTGAGGCAGAGGCCACAGAGCCATCCCCAGCGTCCGGGTCATCTTTGCTCCAATGGAGCCTTGGCTGCAGGAGGGGAAGAGAGAGACAGAGAGGAAAGCGCGGCGGAGGGGTGGAGAAGCAAATGGGCGCTTCTCCTGTGTGCCCTGGCCGGGAATCAAACCGGGGTCCTCCGCACGCTAGGCCGATGCTCTACCGCTGAGCCAACCGGCCAGGGCTTTATTAGTATATTTGTATTTGATTTTTTTTCCATGTGAGAGGAAGAGAAAGAGAGAGAGAGAGACATTGGCCCAGTTTCCTTACTGCTTTGAATAACTCTGAAAAAAATGACTGATTTTTTACACTTCTCATTCTCCCAGCAACTAACACAATGCAGGCAGGACGAACTCAATAAACACATTTTTTTCCTACTCAGTTTTATGTCAGGGTCTTTGTTTCTTGTTCATTTTTAATTACTCAAGTCTCGATTCATTAAAACTACAGAGGGCTTTTTGCTAAAAAGTACTAAAAAGATGATATTTTTTTTAAAAGAAAGATGTTCATATTAGGAGGGGGAGGGGAGTCTATTTCAATAGGAAGTTTTGTTAAAGCAGAATCTCATAGGCCAGAAAAATCCAAAATACACATCCTCTAACGGAGACCTCTCTTCCTCCCTAATTACATAGCAGTGACTCTGCATAGCTCACAAACTTGAAATCACCGAGCCTGGAGGTCAGAAAGGTTTCTAACAGGGAGCCAGAGCTCAGATATGTTTTTTCTAAAAACCACTGTCAACTTGTCTACCTTTTTTTGAGAACAAAAAGATCAGACTCCTAAATTTTCCAAGTTTAACGTACAAAAGACCTTTTGATCTCATGCTTGATGTTCAGCTTCCTTTGTTTCTTTGGTTTACAAATACCAAATACGACACAGGTAAGCGGGCTAGACCTGACCTGCAATGAAAATAGGGAAAAAAAATGTTCTGATTCCACTGACATTTGCAGGGGGCACATTATGTATTTGTTCAAAAAATTAGCAGAATGTGGTCCACAAGGGGATAATTCTTAGTTTTAAGAGCTGATTTTTCAGGTCTTTCTCTAGACCAGAGCTTGGACAACATTTTCTGTAATGAGGCCAGGTCTCAAATATCTTAGAATTGGCTGGTTATATTGTCACTGTGGTCCAACTCCCCCCTTGTGGCTCAAAAGCAGCCACAGACTATAGGTCACAGGCAGGCCATGTCCCCATAGGCTTTACTTACCCAGGTAGGAGGTGGGCTAGACTTGGCGTGGAGGCCATAGGTTGCCAACGCTGTCTAGATCAATCAAATAATGGAGGCGGGGGGCCAGGAAGGTGTTCCGACTACCCTAAATCCATACCACATAGCTAATTATTCTCACCAAAAAGTCCCCCATGAATAAGTGGCATTCCAAGGTACCCAGCCATTCACTAGCAACAACGGTTTGTTACATTGAAGACATCAGGTGTCCAGTGCCTTTATTATAATTTCCCTCCAACCTCCTGCTTATTTTAATAGAATAGAACTGACAGCCTTTGTTTCATTGAAGAGAACCAACGAGTTTCCCTTTTTGCCTTGGACATTAGGAAGCTCCCAGAAGAGCTTTGTGCTTTATCACTGTGGCGCCCCTCAACCTTGATAACAGCTCCTCCTCTTCTTCCCCTTTGAGTGATTTCTTCCCCCTAACTCTGCTGTTAATGCTTTATTGCTATTGCGTTACGTTCACTGTAGTCACTTCACATCTTTTTTGGGAGTACTGAGAAAGAGAAATAGAGATGGGAGAGAAGTGCATGGAAAATTTTTCGGAAGGAAGAGTGACTTTGCTCTCCGGCGAAACGGGAGTCACTCTGTGAACTGCCGTGGCTCAAGCAAGCATATGGTCCAGCCTCGTGTGTTTGGCCATATTGCAAAGTTGATAATGCTTTTCCACACCATTGTGCCGACAGACAGAACAGTCTGTAGGCTCAGACACCTTATGGAAGGTGTATCGTATTCTGTGTTTGTCAGTGACCCGCATCTGGCCCCTGGGGGTCACATCTGACCTCTGCAGGGCAGGCTGGCGGGTAGGGGCGGGGCCCCATCCTCGGGGGAGGCCGCTGCTGTGACAGTCAGCGTGGGGTTCCCTGCTGACCGTACAGCAAACCCAGGGGCTTGCTACTCCCTGAGACCATGGGAACAGACTCCGAAGGGCTTCTGACAGCTGGGGTCGGAGAAGAGGGGCAGGGCGGGAGGGGGGGAGGGGATCCAAGCATCAGGAACCTTCTCTGAGCTGTCTCTGCCGTGCTCCCCACTGGAAGCGACCCCCCTCCTAACTCACCTCAAAGACCTGGGGCGGCACGGAAATCAGTGGACCAGCAGCTAGGCTTGTGTGTAACCACTGTCTATACCTTGGCCATTGACTCAACCGCCATGCAATCAAAGATACTTAAACCCTTAAACAAACACTCCCCCCCATTAAAAATATCAACACTACTCAGCAGTAGAGGAACATTCTGAAATAAGTGGGCGAGTCTCACCCCCGTCCCTTGTCTAGCCTTCCCGCCCACTCCTCTTTGAATCTAGTTCCGCAGGTGAACTAACCTGTGGAAGGTCTGTGGGGAAGGTAACCATTGCAGCGGCAAGCTTCTCTTTCAATAAGTACAACCAAGTACTTATTGAGATAAGTGGAGGAAATTGTGGATAAAAATAACAATAGTAGATAGAGATTTACTAATACCAGCGTATAATCGTATACATGCATTATGTCCAACTACTCATGCAAACAGATAAATAACCACGGGATTTCACTTCTATCATCTCCAGATGACTTTGGGGGGATGTTTTTTTGTTTTCGTTTTTGTTTTTTGTTTTTTTTTGTGTGTATTTTTGTATTTTTCTGAAGCTGGAAACGGGGAGAGACAGTCAGACTCCCGCATGCGCCCGACCGGGATCCACCCGGCACGTCCACCAGGGGCAATGCTCTGCCCACCAGGGGGCGATGCTCTGCCCCTCCCGGGCGTCGCTCTGCCACAACCAGAGCCACTGTAGCGCCTGGGGCAGAGGCCAAGGAGCCATCCCCAGCGCCCGGGCCATCTTTGCTCCAATGGAACCTTGGCTGCGGGAGGGGAAGAGAGAGACAGAGAGGAAGGAGGGGGTGGGGGTGGAGAAGCAAATGGGCGCTTCTCCTATGTGCCCTGGCTGGGAATCGAACCCGGGTCCCCCGCATGCCAGGCCGACGCTCTACCGCTGAGCCAACCGGCCAGGGCCTGGGGGGATGTTGAGGACTCAGGCCCGCACTTCTGTAGTGGTCCATTGTCCATCTCTAACATGCTTTACACACCAGGCAGATCTGTGCAGAGGTGCAGGACGTGTTATAGACTCTTCGTCGGCTATGGACGGAGCTGTGTGGCATTTCAGGGTGGTCAGGAAACCCCAGGGACTACAAGGCAATAAGCCTCTTACAGACCCTCTGTGTCCCTGAGACCTGGCAACAGTGCCCAGGATCATCCGAACCCACAACAACAGTGACAGTGGCCGGTCCACGCCACCCCAAAGGCAGCACTCGCAACAACGTGGGGAAATGTTAGACTTGGCTTGAGACACAGTCTCCTAACGATGGGGCAGAGACGGCATCGTTCCAGGTTTGTTTCTGTTGTGTTAATACGTACGACACAGACAAAGCAGCCACCATCAGGCAAACAGCCTGGACCGCATTGTTGTGAATGAATGTACAGTTCCTATGAGGCTTTGAAAATCTGAGTGATATTCCGATGAGGTGAGTAGGACTGACCGGAGTTTTTTCGAAGGGAATTTGGAAGGCGGGATGAGGGTGGCCGGTGGGGTGCCGCGGTGACAGCACACTCCTAGTGTGGCCTTATGTTGTCAGGCTCAGCTGAGCCTCCGATCAAAAGAGCTATCAATCTTCCCCAGATCTATACATATCTGTCCTGGGTCAGCAGAATAATCAATAACCCTTTGTTCTCCCCTCGCAAAAACAAAGGTGCTGTTGTGCTGTTTACCTTTTAGATTGTGTCTTGATTAGGGGTCTTTAGTGGCCGTTGTGGAGTGAAACTCTGTATATTGCTCACTCAGTCTGGCTCACAGCTCAGGACGTTGTGTGGCACGCAGGGCAGACCCACACACACACTCTCTGGGGAGAGCCAGGGCTGACACACCAGAGCCCGCAGGGTGTGGCCTAGAGGAAAAGCTGTCTAGGATTAGAGATGAAGGGACATTAGAGGTAGTTTGGTGCAAGCTCCGTATTTTACAGGTAAAGAAATGGGGGCTTGGCAAGAGCATCTACCTGCTGAAGGTCACTGACCTAGATAGAGGTACTATGAAGTAGAGAGGATACACCTGTATCCATCTCTCTGTCCATCCGTCTGTCCATCCACCCATCTATCCATCCATTCACCTATCGTTTATTTATCATCCATCCATCCATCCATCATTTTTATATCCATCTATCCATCCATTCACCTATCATTTATTTATCCATCCATCCATCCATCCATCCATCTATCCATCATTTATATACCCATCTATCCATCCATTCACCTATCGTTTATTTATCATCCATCCATCTGTCCTTTTTATATCCATCTATCCACCTACCATTTATTTATCCATCCATCCATCCATCCATCCATCCATATATCCATCCATCCATTCACTCACTCATCCATCATCTATCTATCTATCCATCTATCTATCATCTATTTATCATCTATCTATTTCTATCATCTATCTGTCTGTATGTCCATCTGTCTGTGTATTGCCTGCTACATACCTCAGTTATGGTTTTCCACTAAGTCCCACCAGATTTCCAAGTCTCTGGCTAACAATTTAACTGGACAGCCAACCTAGCTTCAGCTTCATTTTCTCCATAAAATACTGCCTTTGCATGGCCTCGGGCAGCAATCCCAAGAGGCCTCCCTCCTACATTCGGGGCAAGCCCAGGACACGCTGAGTGAGAGCCCACCCACCAGAATCTCTGCTGCCTTTTCCTACCATTCCCCTGTGTGTGTATTTGAGAGTCAGCATTGTCTCTTGAGCGAAGAGCGGATTTATGCTGTTATGTTTCCTGTCACTGTTGCCACACAAGGAGGATAAATGGGATCACTGTTCAGAAGTGATGGAAAAGAGAATCTAGCCCTGAATGGTGAGAAGCTCGTGACTCGGAATAGCCCTGACACATTCATTTCCTGCTACTTTCTTTGGGTATTCTATCCAGTATTGTGGCAAAGCCCCCAGGGATGCCAACATCATCTCTACTTTTCAGACAGTGAGCACGACACTGATGACCCAGGTGCCTACATTACACAGCTGGAAAGTGGTGGGGGTGAGATTCGAACCTGGCTCCAGTTGGCTGCAAGCCCTGGCCCATCCCCTCTACATCGTTCAGGCTCTTCTCCTAGAGGCAGCTAGGTTTGTAGAAGAAATCTGGGCCCTGCGGGGGTTAAGGTCAGGCTGGGCTGTTGTGAATGGCGGAGGCTTTAGCTGGGGTCACGGGGCAAGGACGGAGCCTGACCAACGGCCTGGGCAGGAGGGCAGTTACAGGAGTGGGGCCCCAAATACTAGCTCGCGTGCTCTGATTGACTTGCCTTCGGGATTCTGCCGGACCAGGGCCAGCGTGGTTCTCTGTGACAAGGACAACCAAGCAGAAAGGGTGGCACAGCCAAAAATCACATCAGATAACTTGAAGGAGCTTTCTAGCAAGTCAGACCATGCACAGGGCTTCCCAGAGGCGCAAGCCCCTTGTCATGACGTGTATTTTAAGTGGAGGCTTTGAGAGCCACAGTGACATTGTTAGAACACAAATACCAAAGCGCTAGAGGATGCGCTGGAGTCGCTGCTGAGTCCTCGCTGCCCTTTGGGGGACTTGTCACCTGTCTCAGGAATCTTCCCGGCACCAATGAACGCTGGCTACTACCCATTCTAATGATGACAAAACTGACAGTTGGGGGGGGTCACATAACTGGCTCAAGGTTCTGCAGCTAATTGATAAGAGCCAGGATTGGAACCGGGTTGCGGGGTGTCACAGTCGTGCCTTTCTGCGAGAGGCTTCAGAGCACCCTGCTGACTCTGGATTTATAGAAAAAAACCCACCTTCCCTTCCGAGATGAGAGGTAAGAACTCCTCCATCTCCCCACACCCACAAAGACTATCTATTTGTCCTCAGATGGTGACACTGTGATTTTCGGTCTTTATCATGTCAACACATGGCACATTAAAATGAACAATAACCAAGAACAATGGTGCATGTCCATTGAAAGGGACACATTAAAGCCAGATGACACAACTTTACCAACACCTCAGCCATGCCCATGACAGGTCTCAGATGCTTAAGGACATATTCAAAGAAAATGGCACTTTGAACTATAAATTTATTTGCACCGAAGTAGCGAGGCATCCCGTGACCCTGCCTGTGTCTCACGGGACACCCAGAGCCTGGTTGTGACAGCTTGGTCTAATAATAAAAAGGTTTTAAATGTTAGGTAAAACAGCATTCCAATCAGCGCCTAATCAGGGTTATGCTTTTAAAATTATATTGTGCCTGTCTTCACCTCATGCCTATTATCTGCAATAAAAAACAGAAGTGCTTAAGGAAATCCTTGATCCGTGCACATATATACTTTTTTAATATTAATGTGTCAGGCTAGTGGCAATAAGGATATTAGGCAAATGACGGAATTCTCCCCAGCTGGACGTGTTAATTGAGAAGCCAAGTTTCAGAGGCAAAGTTCACACTCGCGCAGATGGCGGGACATAGCCAGGTGTCGGCTCGGGTCAGAGTCAGCCCGGGTCCGGCTCTAATGGCTCAGGGCTCTGCTTTCTGCATGTCAGCTGGTCCCTCAGGGCTGTGCAGGTTGGGGGAGTCTGTCTCTTCTTTCTTTCTGCCCTTGACTCTGGGGTAGTAATTTCTCTGAAGATGTCAATGTACTTGCTTTAAAAAAAAAAAAAAGAAGAAGAAAAGGGAAGGGGGGAAAGCAGGGGAGAGAAGGGGACACGTTTAATCATTTCAGTGGGGAGAACTCACATCACAGCTCACCCTCCCTTGTCCCCCTCACTCCCCATCCAAGATAAAGAGTAACCAACCACCTCATTTGGGGAGTGAAGAATGTTATAATCATCTCAAAATAAGGAGCTGAGCTTCTACAGATCGAAGATAGTAACGAGCCCAATGCCTGTTTTCGTATTTCCTGGTTAGCTTTTATTATTAGTAGTATGAATTTTATCTGGATGACACTAGTTAGAATGATTATACAATACATGTTTCAGGTGCAGAATTCTACAATGCACCATGTTGTGTCCACCCCCAGCCTCAAGTCTTCACCCATCGCCGTTTACCTGGTTAGTTGGGTTTTTTTTTTAGATTTTATTTATTCATATTTAGAGATGAGAGAGAGAGAGAAAAAAAGAACAAGGGGGGGGGAGGAGCAAGAAGCATCAACTCCCATATGTGCCTTGACCAGGCAAGTCCAGGGTTTCGAACCGGCAACCTCAGCATTCCAGGTCAATGCTTTATCCACTGCGCCACCACAGGTCAGGCTTACCTGGTTAGCTTTAAAATTTATCCACATTTCCCTGGCTGGATAGCTCAGTTGATTAAGAGCATCATCCAGAAGCAAAAAGGTTGCTGACTTGATCCCCGGTAAGAGCACAGAAAGGAACAGATTGGTGTTCCTGTCACTCTCTCTCTCCCTCCCTGCCTCTCTCACTAAAAAAAAATCAATAAATTTAATAATAATAATAATAAAGATTGCCATGGGAACCTTGTTAATTAAAAATTTTTTTTACCTACATTTGTTAGCAATTTCCCACCTATCCCTTCTTGCCTTTGAACAGATGTAGATATCAACTACCCACCCTGACAGCACCAAAGCACGGCACCAGCAGCCTTCCATAGCTGTGCTCTCCCAAGTGATGGAATTATTTATTACCTCAAGTTAAAACACACGCGTTTGGCTTTCCACGTGAGCCTGTTTGCAAAGCCCACTTTAATGAAAAGAGCAACTGTGAGCTCTAAATTTCTTTCCTGAGGAGATAACTTACGTAATCACGGGTAACCTTTTTCAAGAATACTATCTCACTGTTTATAAAACAATGCCTCCTTTACTTTGGTGATGTCTATTTGCATATGAAAAAGCACTATTTATTGAGGCTTTTGACTGGTGTCCATTTTCTTTTGTTTTCATTCAGGAATGCTCTTTTCAAATCATCCACATACTATTGAATTTCTCCTTGAAAACACAAAGCCACAGTCCTTTAATAGATGTTCATCTATATGTCTTTATGTACATATGCATAAGTAGCCATTAAGAGAGCTTTCAATTGTTGGTTTTGTTTGACAATTTCTAGTTGGAAAATTTAGAGGCCTTTATGTTTCCAGAGCCACTTGTAATAAGTAGTGACTGTGTATTTTTTGTCTCCTTCATAATCAGGGACCAAAAATCCTTCCACAGGAAATAATGTATTTGTGTCAAACCATGATAAGTTCCGGCTCAAGATACCTCAGGGTCCTACTGTGGTGTTAGCAGCGCGAACACATTCACTTAATTCACAATCTCTTTTTTAAGTAGTTTGAGTCTTTTTGCTAATAAACACATTTGGGGATAAGGGAACCACTCTTGAAATATTGCATCAGAAATTTGCTTATGACATTTTTCTCATGGAGGCAAATAAAAGTTTAATTAAAAGTGGTTTTTTGTTGTTTACTTTTGATTTTAGAAAGAAGGGAAAAGAGAGAAAGAAACATCAATTTGTTGTTCCACTTATTTATGCATTCATTGGTTGTTTGTTGTATGTGCCCTGACCTGGGATCGAACCTGCAACCTTGGCATATCAGGACAACTCTCTAACCAACTAAACTACCTAGCCAGGGTTCTAAGGATAAGTGTTTTTAAGTGTCAGTCATAGAACTCATCATATCCCTTCCAGGCTCTGGATTTGGCCAGACCATCAGTTGATAATGAGCCACTAGGATAAAACAGTCACCAGGGTGTAACTCCTACCTACCAGTAAGAGAACTGAATAGATCAGTGGCTCTTCCTCCTCCATATTCTCCGCCTTGCTCAAGTCTCCAATAATTTCCACATCACTTCTAAGATTTCTATTTAATTTGAAATTTAGGACCTCTTGCTTAAGCTTATGAAATAGGGTAAGCAAGATAAAATCTTTTCCTCAGAGTTCTCTTAAACTTTGTCTGAAAACTGTTTTTTACTGTGCCCTCTAATCACACCCACATGCACACTCCTTTTAATTAAGCAAGTTAACTTATTTGGCATCTTATGTTTTATACATGAGAACCCACAGCTTTCAGATTACTTCCTTCTTGGGCCCTATAATTCAGAGGTAAAAACATCCCTAGAAGCATCTTTATCCAGCGGGGGTCTGACATCGTCAGTGTTGGAAGAGGAGGCATGTGCACACCTGAAGGATCTGTCCAATGAGTGAGGATCAGGGTCTTGTATCACCTTGTTATTTGGTCAAGACAACCATGATGTTTCATTAGAGGTAAGACTTCTTTTTTTTTTCTTTCTTTTTTTTCCTTGTATTTTTCTGAAGCTGGAAACGGGGAGGCAGTCAGACTCCCGCATGCGCCCGACCGGGATCCACCTGGCACGCCCACCAGGGGCGACGCTCTGCCGCAACCAGAGTCACTCTAGCGCCTGGGGCAGAGGCCAAGGAGCCATCCCCAGCGCCCGGGCCATCTTTTGCTCCAATGGAGCCTCAGCTGCGGGAGGGGAAGAGAGAGACAGAGAGGAAGGAGAGGGGGAGGGATGGAGAAGCAGATGGGTGCTTCTCCTGTGTGCCCTGGCCGGGAATCGAACCCAGGACTTCCGCATGCCAGGCCGACGCTCTACCACTGAGCCAACCGGCCAGGACCAAGACTTCTTTTTTTTAAATGTTTATTTTATTGATTTTAGAGAGAGAGAAAGAGAGAGAGAAAGAGAGAGAGACATCAAGCTGTTCCTTTATGTGCCCTGACCGGGGATCTAACCGTAACCTCTGTGTTTCAGGATGATGCTCTAATCAACTAAGCTATCTGGCCAGGGCAGGAGAAAAACTTTTAAGTAACTAAATTTCTTCTATTGACCCAGACACCAAAATGATAAAGACTTGTCATGGGGGATTTATTTGGGGTAAGAAAACAATTATTTTCATAAGTGGAATACACTTGCGTTATCATTTTATGTATTCCTGTGTATCTCAGATGCCGGCTGAGTGCCGGACAGGATGCTCTGTGCTGGGAGACGATGCAGGTGGCACGAGGCTCTGATTCAGGTCTCAGGAAGCTATAGAAGGGGCTGACACCTGCGCGCAGAATCCATTACAAAGTCAGAGAAGGTTTTGTAGTGCAGGTAGAAGCTAGTTGCATGGCCTTCTCTGTGGAGCCATTGCTTGGGTTGTAAAGCAGTTGGCATCGTGGTCAGGAGAAAGGTTGTGGGGTCAGCTTGCCTGAGTTCGAAACCTGTTTCTGCCAGTTCCTACCCACATGACTTCCGTTTCTGTTTACTCGTCTATAAAATGGAGATGCAAATGGTTCCGCCTTGCCTGGTCTAGCCGAGGAGTAATGAGTGCAAATTTGAGTGGGTGGGGCAAGGAGAATGGCAAAAAGGAGCTACTGTGAACTCTACCATGAAGGTAGGGTGGGCTGCAGGCTGCTGAAGCCATCTAAGACTCTCAATTGTGGCTGTGCTTCTTGACACGTATTTAAAGTCAGAAAGAAAAAAAAATGGCAAAGTCAGCACAAATCCAAGAGGAAATAAGACAAAATATATTTCAATATATATTGGTAAAAACACTGTTGGTGTTAATTAACAAAAAAAATTGTCAATTAGATGTAATATTATTCTGAAGTACTAGTATTTATTTTGTTCAAAGTTGTCAGTACTTATAGAATCAATAAAAAACTGCAAATATGGGGGGATTGATACTCTCTGGGAGTGGAGAAGTATACATTCACAGCTAAAGCAGAACTATAAATTAAATTTTTTTTATTGATTGATTTTAGAAAGAGAGGAAGGGAGAGAGATGGAAAGAAGCATGGATTTGTTGTTCCACGTATTCATGCCTTCATTGGCTGATTCTTGTATGGGACCTGACCGGGGATTGAACCCACAACCTTGGGTTATCAGAATGATGCTCTAACCAACTGAGCTACCCAGCCAGGGCCAGATCCGTAAATTAACGAAAGGTTTCTGAGGAAGTAAAACTCACATGCCATAAACATAGTTTCTTTCTAAAACATCTGGCTAAGCAATAGTTAGGTCTTAACTATTTGGTTTAATTTATTTTTTAAATTTATTTAATTTTATT
This sequence comes from Saccopteryx bilineata, assembly GCF_036850765.1. Lineage (NCBI taxonomy): Eukaryota > Metazoa > Chordata > Mammalia > Chiroptera > Emballonuridae > Saccopteryx > Saccopteryx bilineata. The sequence goes on from NC_089496.1 coordinate 63,809,605, forward strand.
TTGGCTTGTAATGACAAGTCCTAACAATTTGCAATAGACTAATGAGACCAGCAAATCTCTCTCTTTTTATCCCTCAATGACAATAAAAAGAACCCAGGATTTCTTTTATTTGTTTTCTTGCTTGCTTGTTTTTTGTTTTGTTTATAGAAACACTCATTGGAGTAACTTTATATTTTGGGATATCGTATTCTATCAGGTGAAGATATTTTTACAAAATACCTGTGGAACAATCCAGGGAAACCCGGTGGTCTCTGCCCTTTATCTTGAAAGATTCAGAGCCGTTTTCAGTAAGCCCCCCCCGCCCCAAGCACAAAACTCCTCTCTGCCAACCTCACCCAATATTTTTTTCATCGAATCACCTAAATGTTTCCTGGTACCTCTGTTAAACGTTGCTGTCCATGGCACATCGAAGGCGTTGTGACATTAATTTCAGACGTGGCCCCTTTCCGTAAGAGGGAATACATATTGTGGTGCTATTGTCAGCGTTGATGCAAGTAACAGGAGCCTCGGTGCACCCCCCCCCCCCGCAACAATTCATTAATACTCTGGTCAACTTGATTAACATCGATCCCCCATACACACGGGTTGTTACAGATCCCAGGATGTATGCGGTCAGGAGCAATATAATTACCATAAACACGTCCACAGACCTGCTGCAGATTTCATTATCAGACCACAGCTCATTCGCACGAGATGACGGGGGGACGTCAAGTCCCGTCTTGGACCACAGACCACCCCCAGCAGGTGTTGGCTTAATATTTTGGTCAAAGATCAGCGAGTGAAAGGTTAGGCCAGGGAGAGAGAGACTAGAGGGGTCAGCCCGCTTGCAGGAGAGGGTTGAGACCTGATCCTTCTCAGGTCTGGAACGGTCGAGCCCCAAGGTCACCCATTAGTGATCCCGCCTTGAAGGACTGTGGGATGTCAACGATAAATCCACCGTGCCCCAACCTTTTACCCACTAATGCTGGGAACACCAGGAGCCGAGGCCACAGCCCAGAAGGAAGGGACCCAGGGAGAATTATCCCCACAGTCGTCTGAGGGATGTGACATTTATGTCCTCTGGGTTTGCCTCTCTTCAAGCTGGCGGCTAAGGAAGAAAAAAGAAAAATAGGAATGCTGTTTGATGTTCAAACTTTCCATACAAACATCTAGGCACAGGATGTAGGTGTTACAGGGCTAAAGCGCCAAGGGCATTCTCTAGTCATCACGTGTTCATCCTGCACCCCGGTAACAGAGATGCTCGACGGAGGCGTGTCCACGTGGAGAAACAATCCATTAACATGATGGGATTAACTCAGGGCATCGGGAAATTTCTTCCTTAGTAAGAACAAGATTTACACGGGGGAAAAAAAGGCTATAGATTTTTTTCAAAAAGCCTAATGCTTGAATCTCACGAGCAGTTTTGTTTAACGGACCAATCCCTCCCTCAAGTAGCTACCTCCAAATTTATGGCCCAGATTTAAATAACCAGGACAGAGAGAGCCAGTTTACCGTACCACCACAAACATTATTAAAGAGAATATGGTAGCTTTCTCCCCGCAGTCTCTTATGCCATAAATTCAAGTATTCTGGGAGCAATGATCCCCGCTAAATATCTTGTAGGCATGCTATAATCATCCCTATAATATAATCATTTATCAAATATGTCACCAAGTTCTTTTCAAAGTCAACCCCACCCCGCAATAGACACAGCATCTGCAGAGGAGATGCTCACATTGAAATCAGCTACAAACATACTAACCCCTGAAGGGGTGATTCCCATTCCTCGAACACAGATTTCAGTGTAGCCCCCTGTGGGAAGCAGGTTTTTGTCAGTATAGTTGGCAGGTCTGGAGGACTGAGAAAAAGAAGGAGAATTACTACTCACTGTCCCAAGGGCTAGAGCCACATTGTGGTCCCAGAAGCGGCATCCTACAAAGAGACAGAACCGAGATCAAGAAACGAGTGACCCTCCCCCAGCCCACCATGGTTCAGGGGGCCAATGTGTTCGACAGCGAACCCCCTGGTTTCTGGGACCTGTTGGAAAACGGCGTGGCCATGTTCATTTTCTATCATTCTTATCCTCACCTCTGCATTAGGGGCTCCTGATTGGCCTGTGGTCCCAGCCTTCATTGGGTCTTGCATTTTTCTTGAACGACTGTCACAGTTTAGACAATATATTCTATAGTCGCTCTACTTAGAGGTCTCTCTGAGTCATCACAGCGTGACCATGACAGTAGACATGCTGGGGTGAGCAGCTCTATTCAAGGGACTAACACTGCGCCCTTGACCTGAGGGATTTACCGTACAGTGAGTGGGAGAGATGGGAGTGTGTGTCGGGTAGAAAATATTATGGAAGCAGAGAGGAAAGGGAAGTTAATCCTGATTAGGGGAAACTTACAAAGGACGTGAGATGGACCAAGAAAACTGGGGTGGGGAAGGAACAGCATTGATTGGCCTGGAACATAAGACACGTGAGGTAGAGAAAGAGACCAGGACAGGAAGGCTGGAGCTGTCGGGGGGACTTTGAACATTAGTTCAAGGGTTTAGACCTGTTCAGTGAGTGAGTAGGAGTCAGAGATATTTTAGCAGAGAAGTTGCACAGTCAGAAATCCATCTTGGAGAGATCTCTTCCCACAATGTCGCCCTGGCTGGAAGTGTGGTTAGTTGGAAGCACGGATGAATGTTCCTCTCTCTCTCTCTCTCTCTCTCTCTCTCTCTCTCTTTCTTTCTCTCTCTCTCTTTCTGTGTGTGTCTTCCTCTCTCTCTAAAATTAATCAAAAAATATATATATATATCTGTATTAGGGAGAAAATTACAGAATGGTTAGGAGGCTACTGCTATATACAAGGGTGAGAAGAGAAAAGCCATATTTAATAGCTTTTTCATATCAGGTCAAATATACACTCTTATTCTATCTCCTGAAAAAACTTTATGATGCAGCTGTTATTGTACCGATGTTGATGGTAGTAGTGGTATTTTTTCACAAAGAAAGAAACAGCATTAAGGAGGTTAAGCCAGTTGCCTAGGTAACAGCCAATGAATACAGAGCCTGAACTTGAATCCAACTCTGCTCTGACTCCCAAGCCCTTGCCCACTCTGGTCCAGCACTGAGCTGTCTCTGGAGAACAGAGGAGGAGCTTGGAACCAGCATTTAGAAGTCTCCGAGCAGGATTCCTGTTGTGTTATTTCAGGAAAACGGTGTGTGACTCATTACTTTATAGTCAATCAAATTCAGTAGAACTTTCTGATTTCCTTTTTTCCTTTGGAAACAACTATTTATGGAAATGCTGCAAGGAGGTATCAGAAAACGGTCATGCACACTCGCTGGATTTTAGGAGACCCATGAATTCAGTGTGCTTCTGAACAAACTCCACAGACCATTGGTATGTACAACACAGCTGGCGAGTCCAAGGAACTGAATGAAATAAAACTCAAAATTGTCAGAGTTTTCTGAAAGGGACAATGTCCACACTCAGTAAATGGCTTTTTTCTTTAAAAAAAATTTTTTTTTGTAGTTTTTGGGTTTTAAAGAGGGAGCGGAAAAGAGAGAACAAAAACAACCTGTTATTCCATTTATATCTGCATTCATCGGTTGATTCTTGCAGGTGCCCTGACCAGGGACCAAACCTGCAACCTGGTGTATCAAGATGAAGCTCTAACCAACTGAGCTCCCCAGCCAGGGCGTGATAGGGCTTCTTTCTTGCCTCCCTTTCCATCACATGAGTCAAATAACAACAACGACAGGAAAGAAAAACTAACAAAATTTAAAAGTAATAACAACAACAAAAAATCAATGAATCTGACATGGCAAGCTCAACAGGGAAGAAAACAAAAAAATAATGACTTTTTTTTTTTTTTTTTTTTTTACAGAAAGAGAGATAGATAGGGACAGACAGACAGGAATGGAGAGAGATGAGAAGCATCAATTCTTCGTTTGTGGCACCTTAGTTGTTCATTGATTGCTTTCTCATATGTGCCTTGACCGTGGGGCTACAGCTGACTGACTGATCCCTTGCTTGAGCCTGCGACCTTGGGCTCAAGCTGGTGAGCTTTTTTGCTCAAGCCAGATGAGCCCGCGCTCAAGCTGGCGACCTCGGAGTCTCGAACCTGGGTCCTCCGCATCCCAGTCCGACGCTCTATCCACTGCGCTACCCCGCCTGGCCAGGCAATAATAATGACATCTTTTTACGTGAACAGATTTAAAGCCTAAGAAAAGCCTAATGGACTCCTCGCCAATGGCTTCTCCAGGAAAACTTCTCTAAGAAATGAACGTGAGTCAACGTGAGTCGTTCATTTCTACGAATCTGTGTCTGGGAACGCAGAGAAAAAGAGAGGGAAAAAAAGAGACGTTTCGACCCTTGTGAAAATATTGACAGATGTTCCCAAAAAGGCCGAGATCGTGATCAATTAAAGCCCAACTCCTGGTGAGACTCACGAGTATTTACTGCGTCTTCCGGACGGGATGCCCCTTGTCAGACATACTCTGAATAACGCTGAGAGCACCTGTTTATTTTGCTCTCATTACAGAGGAGAATATTTTGGGCTGGAACCATTAGTTTCAACAACTCAAGTCCCTATTTTTATCCAATCAAACACAAGAGCTGTTTAAACGATCCTGCAAAAGGAGAGTGGACACTCAAGATGACAAAACTATGACAACAAATTATATAGACACTTTTAAGAAACCTCCGTTTTTTTACTTTCCCTCGAAACAAGATCACGGACGACACATTTTCATGTTGGTAATGTGCACACTGTTGGTTCCCCCCCCTCCACACACCTGGACTTCAAACATCTTTTGAAAATATCCCTTCTTTGTCCTAGAAATAAGAAACGGCTCTAAAATGAGAGAGGAAAAAAATATGCTTGCCTAACCATATTTTTTTTTTTAGAGGGGGATCAAAAAAAGGAATCCAGGCCACTTTAGAAACTCAAAGACAAAGAAAGTATATTTCACGATAAATTATTCATGGCACTCATTTCAGATCAATATTTATAGATATTCACAGGCTTTTTATAAAGCTGGGGAGATTCTTTTAAATGTCATAATTTCCTCCTCAAAGGCAGTGTCGGAGCCCAGCTTAGAGCTCACGAGAAAGAGCACTTGAGAGTCCGGCCCTATCTGCCCCTCCCGCCTTCCACATCGGGGCCGCTGGGCACACCGTGGGCGTCTGCCCCTGGCCCACCAAAACACCCCCCGTTACTGATCTAACCACCTTCTTCCAAGTAGCTGCATGTTATCAGAACCAGCAAACGGAAACTGATCACCACACCCATTGAGGAAGAATGGAAATGTGGCCACTGTTATAGAATACGGGGAGGGGGGTAGAATTTGCAGTCAACCCCGCAGACCCCCAGTCCATGAGCAGTGAAGGTCCCTAGAAAACGTGAGTGGGGGGTGACGTCCCCTGGTTACAGGGGGACGTCAGATCTTTCTGGGCGGTTGCTGGCCGGTGCTTTCAGGGGACTAGTCTGAGATGAGGCTTAGAAGAGAGAAGGAAGGCGTCAAATCAGAGCATGAGCTGCTGATACTAATATTACCTGCTTCACTCCTTTGAGAATAATATGAAAAACAGTGTTTTCTGTTTGTTTTTTAAATTGTCTACCCTTCCTAATGCAAAGCAATTGGGTAATTAAAAATTATTTTTTGGAAAAAATTTTAAATTATTAATGGATTTCAGAGAGAGAGGAAGGGAAAGAAGGAAACATTAACTTGTTGTTTCACTTATTGTTGCATTATTTGGTTGAGTCTTGTATGTGCCCTGACCAGGGATTAAACCTGCAACCTTGTCCTATTGAGACACACTCTAACTCACGAAGCAACCTGGCCAGGGCTTGGATTTCTTGGAAATTTTAAGCAGAGTAAAAATTCAAAGAGATTCTCACCATTATTATTATTATTGACAGCACAATTTTTCTTGTCTATGACTTCAAAGAAGCAGAGCCTGTGAAATTGTATAGTGGTGGGTGGCTTTGTAGGAACCAAGACTAGAGGCTAAATCTCAAATCTGGGGCACCTCAGTGCAGCCCGGTACCCTCCTTGACCTGGTTGTGTCACAAGTGCGGGACCCCAAAGTAAGGGTTGGGTTTCCAAGGGTTGGGTTTTCAAGGGACACACGAATTTAGCAATAAAGCCAGTGTTTACATTGACTGCAAAGTTAATGGGCCCCTCTGGCTTGGTCTTAAAATGGTCACTTTATTAAAATCATTCTTTCGATAAATGGATTGCTTTCCCAAGTAGTAGCAACAATTTAGTCATTGACCATATTCGAGTACGTCATCTAGAATTTCTTTTTTAACACTTTGAGCTGCAGAACTCTTTGCCAATCTTCAGGTTGAAGGGTGTCGGCAATCACACATACCAAATAATACCTTTAGACTAAGAGCACTGTATGCAGACTGGGTACGTACCTGCAGGGTCACAGCAGCCCACAGAGCCATCCCCCACGGCAGCTGTTCTTTCCTCCTTCTCAATCAGAAAGCACAGCACAAGCCCGCTCGGAGCTGATGCCAGCACCCACCCTCTCTGTTGCTATCTGAGCCCCGTACGCCCCAGGGAGCAGAGATGGACTCCAGCATCGCACTGGAAGCCTGAAGCCATTTCCTCGGGGTCTTCCTTGCAAGACTCCAATGGCTGGCTGACTTGCTGCATGAGCGGTTCCATCTGGAACACAAAGATTGATTTTCTCTCTTCCTACAAGCAAAGGTCCAGAGTGTCTGCCCCTCACTCTCCTCCCCCCCCCCCACCACCACCACTGCCACACGACCCAGGGGGACCGACAGGACAACCACCAGGATCAACTTAAAAAACCCCGTCTGGGGGTGGGGGGTGGGGCTTTCCCACCAAACTCAGCTTCTCACGAGGTCAAGTGCCTTGTGTATCAGTGAAGGCATGCCGGGCTAACCCCTGTTCCGACAAGAGCCGCGTGCAAGTGTTATCTGTAGCTGGAGTTGTGTAACCCTTCGTGTCCCGTGCATAGAAAGTCCACACATGAACCATCAGGATGGAATTTTGAAATGGGGACCTGAGAATCACCTCTTGGTTTAGGACTTCAGAAAAACAAAAATCGAGGTATTGGATTAGGTTAGGGAACCATTATTGTGGCTGTCCTTCTATGTGCAACTTACATGTTACTGACGATCATTCCTAGCACTTCAACAGCCGCACTGTGTCTAAGATGGTTTCAAAGTAAAAGTTTTCATTAAAGCAGGCTCCACAGTCTTAGGGAAATACTTGGATTTTTTATTGGGGAAAGGGAAGGCAAGTTTTAATGAACATCAACAATGTACGTTCACAGGTGGATTTCTTTTTCTGCGCTTTAAGAAACTACTTTTCTGTTTTACGCAAAAGGCATCTGAACGCACACTAGGTAAAACAGCCAGCTCCCGCATAGACCAGCGTTGCAGACCTGCGGACTTATCTAAAGAGCGAGCGCATTATATTCCCATTAGAGAAATCATGTGTTATTCGTGTCGGTGGTCTGAGCATAACAATGTGGCAGGCTTCCTTATTGCTAACGCTATACAATTAAAATAAATAATAATAATTAGAAGAGCCCAAGCTGGAAAGGCACTTATTTTCATGGAAATTACACCACGATCTTAGCTAAGAAGAGTATTTGTCATTTCTTCCTTACCCGTTACCCATTTCACTACTAACATTTTCTAGAAAAATAATTGCAAATACCCGCCACCTCCTTTGAAAACCCAATTAAGCAAATCAACATTGCCTTGAACCAAGGTGTGAAAATGGCTGATTTCACTTTTCTGAAATAATCCATATTGAATTGGAATTGAAATTGGAATTTGCTTATACCAGTATGATAGGGGAAATTGAAAAAAATTCAACGGTTACAATGTGGTCTGTCTTTCAAACTGTCATGTGTCTTGAAAACAATAAATCCTTTATCTTCCGATGATGCATTACTATAAAGTGTGGTTCATTTTATTCATAAAATGGTGTATTTGATTTTAGATTTTGCTTTCTATGCTATAAACCACCTTCATCCTTTCTGGCGCAAGTTTCTCAATAAACACTCCTTTATTGAGTCAAATGCAGAGCAATCATTTATATCCTGTTTATCAAGCCACCCTTGGTGAAGTCCCTCACACTTTCAAAAGAGCTTATTGGAATTAAATCTGAAGCAAAACGAAGCAGGAGAGAAATTCTCCAATGTCTAGAGCAGCGGTAGTCAACCTGGTCCCTACCGCCCACTAGTGGGCGTTCCAGCTTTCATGGTGGGCGGTAGCGGAGCAACCAAAGTATAAATAAAAAGATAGATTTAACTATAGTAAGTTGTTTTATAAAGATTTATTCTGCCAAACTTAGCGAAAATCCGACATAAAGTACTTGGTAAGTAATTATTATTATATGCTTTAACTTGCTGTAACTCTGCTTTATAAATTTTATAGAGCAAAGTTACTTCCCTACTTTATAAATCACCATGACTGTGGAACCGGTGGGCGATTAGAAAATTTTACTACTAACAGAGATACAAAAGTGGGCGGTAGGTATGAAAAGGTTGACTACCCCTGGTCTAGAGTTTTAAATGTCAGATTTCTATTGGAATTTATCGTTCTTCCGTGGAGGCACATAATCTTGCAAAGAAAACGAAGTACCTTAACTTTAATAATAAAAATAAATGAAAGAGCTGACTAGATTCACTTACCCTCTACTACCCTGATTTTTAACAAACTCTGGCCAGCAAAGCTACGTAAGGAATATTGACTTAATATTCGTGTATGTGTGTGTGTGTGTGTGTGTGTTTTGGGGGGGGGGCGTTAGGGAGAGGTGATGAAAGGGCAGATTAAAATGATACATGACAAATATTAGTGACCTCTTAAGAAGCCATCACCCAGGGCCCTGAGCCCTTCCTGAACAGCAAAACCAGGTGCAGAGAAAACGGAGTTAAGACGATGGTGCGTTGACAGGAGCGAGCAGACCCCAGCGTGCGTCCCTCCAGACACCAGGAGTGACATCACGTCTTTTCACAGTGACACATTAATGAGTTAAGCAACATCTGAACTTCTCCTGGCACAGGGCACCTTTGACACCGGCGGGGTCTTTCTTGTCAGTAATAACAGGATTCCACATCGTTCTTCTGCCTCTGTTATTTTTGATGGCAGTATTACGTCTGGGGCCCTAACAAGTTGACAGGGTTCTGTTTTGCTTCCTCTTTTAATGACATCTTTGCAGGTGAGCTGCAAATGTAATGACTTCCTTTTTTTATTTTATTTTATTTTTTTTTTTTTTTGTCTTGAAGGTTCCTAAATGTCACCGGGAGACCCGAGATGTCTCAATCTTGCCGGATGCAAACAAGAAGACAAGGCTTTCCAGAGGCGCAGTGGATCTTGCTAATGAAGAGGCGTCACACCGCGTGGGGGGCCTGCCACTTGTTAGTTTGAGGTAGGTAAGTATCCCAGGTTAGGGTTCAAGCATGACACAGGACGTCACTCCAGCAGTCACTTTTTATTTATTGCGCTTAAAAAAAAAAAAAAAAAAACCCAAAAAACTGTCATTGAACGGTTTGGGCAATCAAACAGGGAACAACACTTTCTGCATTTGCGAGCCGTCCAAACAGAAAGGTAATGAGCTCTTGCCTCAGAAATTCACGATGAGGGGCTCTCCCCCATTATGGTCAAGTTCAACTATGTGAACTTTAAATATGAGAACAGTAAAGTCACACTGTAAACACAACTGCCCATTCATGGGCAGCTAGAAACTCAAGTTTTCTGTTGATCTGGGTTTTTCAGTCTTTTTCTTCTTTCCCATGAGTGTGACTCAGTAGTTACATAGATATCTCTTTGTTTCTGAGTCCCTCTGCCACACAATAAAAAGGCAAGAACTACAATACATGAGGCCGTCATGAATCTGCAACACGGCCGGCCGGCCGGCCGTGGAGCCCAGAGGGGCCGGGGTGACGGAGGGGAGTCCTCCCGGATTGAAACGCTGGGCGGGGTCAGCACTCTCTACGCATGGCAGGCGCTTGGAGGTCTCTGTTTGCTGTCTTTTTCTGATATTACTCATCAGGCTGGCTCCCCCCCAACCCCATTTGGAAATATAAGAATGGAAAATTCGATTCACTAAATGACATAAAATCCATTGTGGGTGAATAAAGCCCGACCTCCCAGCGAAACCCAGCTGAAATGCAGACGTGCTTGCCCGGCACCAAAAGGGTTAAAAAGACCCCCTCACCCCTTAGCTCAGAGCTACCATCAGATTCCAAAGGCAGGCCCATAATAATAACGTCCCAAATTACCAAAACGATGACGTTTTTCAGGCCCTCTAAACGAGCGGACACGGTGAGCCTGTCTTGCTTACCTGAAAATCTTTCATCAGCAGGCCCTAGAACTTCCCAGAACCGGCAGATTTAGTTGAAAATAGAGGACGTAGGCCATTTTAGGAGAAGGCTCGCTTGTTAAAATAGCTCTCTGGTGGTGGAGTGGCTCATTCTGTTGTGTTGTTTCTTTCCTGAGGTTTAGAATCCTCCTAATTCTTCTTTTATTCTATTTAACTTATTTTTAAACTGAAGTGATTGGGGTGACCCTGCTTAAAATCATCAGACAGGTGTCAGGGGCCCAGTTCTGCAATGCATCCTCTGTACAAAGTATTGTGTGTTTACTCTGCCCCCCCCCCCAATAATTCTTAACTGTTAGGTTTGCCCCGTATGCCAAAAACGATGCATTGAAAGACAGAAATGGCCTGTCAGTTAAAACTCACGACAAGTCACAGCCTGCGTATCATTTTAGGGGGAAAAAAAAAAAAGCCCACGCACCATGGCGTCGGGTTAGAACAGGTACCACAGTGACTTTTCCACCTGTCAGCCGACGGCCAGCCCAGCATTCCCGCACAGGGCGGCCCTTCCCGTTCAACCCCTTTGAATCGCAGGCTACTTTGCTTTTCAATGGCCATCCGCTTCCCCGGTGTCCCCTTTGTGTGGCCGGCTCTCACACTGGGCTCTCCTTCTGAGGGGCCGGCTCCCCTTTCACAGTGACATTTCAACATAAACAGTCAATATTCATTACCTCAAAGGAGGCTTCCCTCCTATTGCTGACCAATTAAATACCAGCTGAGCGAGGCAGAGACAAAGGTAACAGAAGACAGGCTTCAAGCCCCACTCTCCACGTCCCTTCAAGAAAAAATTGTCATCGACACAAAGGGAGCCGTGGATTTGGGGACAGATACTCTCTCCAAGAGACGCAATTCCGTGGGATATTACGGCTCCTGAATCTTTTCTCATCTGGCAGGTTGCAGGGCGCGTAGGGAATTATTTTTGTTTTATTTTATTTTGCATTTGTGCGTGTGTGCATTGCTTTTAATAATTCAGTACCCTGCATTTTTGTGGTTTCACCAAGGACCATCAGCTCTTAATTAGTTCCCGACTGAAGATGGTCATATTGGCATAGGCTGTTTACTCAGATGCCACCAGACCTGACCTTTATTATTATTTTTTCCCCTCTGCTGACTAATTTGATGTAGCTTGATTTCTGTATTTCTCCACAACACGGGACATACTTAGGAAGGCATCACTTAGGACAGGGGTCCCCAAACTACGGCCCGCAGGCCGCATGTGTCCCCCTGAGGCCATTTATCTGGCCCCCACCGCGCTTCCGGAAGGGGCACCTCTTTCATTGGTGGTCAGGAGAGGAGCACATTGACCATCTCATTAGCCAAAGCAGGCCCATAGTTACCATTGAAATACTGGTTAGTTTGTTGATTTAAATTTACTTGTTCTTTATTTTAAATATTGTATTTGTTCCCTTTTTTTTTTTTTTTACTTTAAAATAAGATATGTGCAGTGTGCATAGGGATTTGTTCATAGTTTTTTTATAGTCCGGCCCTCCAACAGTCTGAGGGACAGTGAACTGGCCCCCTGTGTAAAAAGTTTGGGAACCTCTGACTTAGGACATCTATTGAGACTGAGCCTTTTAAGGTGAACTCTGTCCTCAGTGGGGAATGATTGTGAACATGGCTGTAACAGTCGTCAACTTAAGTCCTCTGAGCTGTGCGTCCACTTAGGGGGGAGGGGACACGTGTTCTCAGATATTTCCTGGACTCATTAAACAGCCCAACTTCTTTCCCAGCCCACCTGCCCCACCCCCCACTCACACCCTCCCCAAAATTCACTGAAAACCTTGAGGGCCTGTGGAAAACTGCCTCCTTTGGACGGCTGGTGAGATTTGTCAGAAAATAATAGTAATTCTGCAAACTTCGAACAATTTTGTTCTTCCTTTTTCGCCACTCAGATTGTTCCCTATACACTGCTCACAAAAGTTAGGGGACCAGGGAGCATGCAGATACTCCAGTACTTTCAGCCTTTTGTACAGTGCATTTTCACCCATGAAATACAAGTGGGTTTTGCATCTCATTTGTGTAATCGAACAACTTTTCTTTGACTTGTCGTTTGCTTTTCTGATGTTCTTGTTTAACCAAAAAAAAAATCAAATGCTTCTTTTTTTTTATCAATTCATATTCATTTTGAAATATCCCCTAATTTTTGTGAGCAGTATACTTGAAATGTGGCCTAGAGATAAAGGGTTGGGCCCCAACCTGCTCTCAGAACCGCCAAGCCTAAGGACTGATTTTTGATAACAGTCTCACGCCGAGCAGAAGTCGGCAGAGCGATGAACTGATGTGGCCCACTTTCGTTTTCATAAATGTACCTACATGTGCTGACTTCGTCCTCAGTCCGAGAAGCCGTCCTGATATTCCTAAAAACTAGCCAACCAATCTCCTCAACTCTCTCCAGGAGTCGGGTTTAAAAGCAATGATCAGTAATACTCAAAGCAACTTGTGGTCCAACATTTGTGAGTCAGATGAGCCCGCCAGCTGCCTGAGAGATGTGATAGTCCAGTTTAATTTTCTAAAAGCCCCTCCTGAATTATGACTCGGGCTTCCCTTGTGAAAATGAAAGTCCAATTAATTCCAGGAGGAAACCTTTTATTTATTGAGGGTTTTATTTTCCAAAAGAAAAAAAGAACTTGAGCTCATAGAAATGAGGTGGTGCCCCCTCCCCCAAGCCAGAGTAGGTGAATTTAATCATCAGAGAATTTTACTTCCCATTCGAGCTTCCGCAGCTAGAGGGCACAATAGAATGCTTTTACCTTGCCTGTCTTTTTTTTTTTTTTTTTTTTTATCACTAAGTGAAACTAGACTCAAAAATACAGGGAAGGCTTGTGGAGTTTGTCATCTTCTTTCCTTCCTCAGATGTCAAAATTTTCACATTTTTTTCCTCCAGCGGAATTTCAAATTTCAGATGACAGTAATGCAAGAACTTGATCTTCCTAAAATCAAGAGTAAGTCCCTTGGCCCTGGCCGGTTGGCTCAGCGGTAGAGCGTCAGCCTGGCGTGCGGAAGACCCGGATTCGATTCCCGGCCAGGGCACATGGGAGAAGCGCTCATTTGCTTCTCCACCGCCCCCCCTCCTTCCTCTCTGTCTCTCTCTTCCCCTCCCGCAGCCAAGGCTCCATTGGAGCAAAGATGGCCCGGGCGCTGGGGATGGCTCCTTGGCCTCTGCCCCAGGCGCTAGAGTGGCTCTGGTCGCAGCAGAGCGACTCCCCGTAGGGGCAGAGCATCGCCCCCTGGTGGGCAGAGCTTCGCCCCTGGTGGGCGTGCCGGGTGGATCCCGGTCGGGCGCATGCGGGAGTCTGTCTGACTGTCTCTCCCCGTTTCCAGCTTCAGAAAAGTGAAAAAAAAAAAAAAAAAGAAGAAGAAGAGTAAGTCCCAGGCCCTGGCTGGATTGTCCAGAGCATTATACTAATAATACGCTGAGGTCTCAGGTTCAATCCCCCGTCAGCGCACGTACTGGAAGCAACCGATGAGTGCACAACTAAGTGGAACAGCCAACGAGTTGATGTGTCTCTGACCCTCTTTTTCTCTTTCTCAAATCAATGGGGAAAAAAAGTTACTTAAAAATTCTAAGAGTAAATCCGAAAGAATGCGCGGCTAGGCTTTGCGCACCATTATTCCGATTCTGGCCCGTCTCGCCTGTTTCGGAACCATCCCATCCTGCTCTTTGTTCGAAAGCAAGATGGACACGAGGTTAGCCTTCATCATCCCAGCATCTTAAAGAGTCACATCGGTTGTGATTCTGCATTAACAGCATCGATTATTTAGGCACTAATAAGATGCTCACAAGAATAAGCCTGGAAGGTTTGGAGCGACCTCCCTGTCAATTAAGAAGCAGTCAGTAGTACTTCAAATCAACAGCTCCGACGGAGCGAGCTCGGAGTGGGGACGCTGGCTTCAAGAGCCACGGAAGAGGCTCCCACTGCGACTATAGGTTTGCAAACCATCCGCTGCGCACACGGACAGCCCCCACCCTGTCTTGTAAAGCGAGCCACCGTGACTCAGCAGTAACCAGCATTCTTTTGGGGGACCATCTATTTGAAAGCATTTTTTTTTTCTTTCCGCAAGAAACACTAATAATCGTCAGGAGGAGTCGCGTCTATTGCTCAAGTACAAAGTGGGTTGGGCCTCAATAGCATAATATATATAAACACTTTCCCCCCTAATGAACCGCGCCACCCCTTAGGCACAAATGAGTTGGATCCGGATGGGGTGCCATTTGCCAAATTGTAAATTGCCGACATTTATTTTGGGAGTGCACTAAACAGAGTGCTAATTGCCTTGTTTAGCGCCTTCCTTTTCTTTCATTTGCACTGGTGTAAAATCTTCATAAATTAACTCAAAGCTTTTATTATGTAGGTAGCATTGGAACAACCAAGAATTAGTGAGAAGGCGGCATGAAAGGACCGATAAAAAAAAAAAAAAAAAAAAAAAGACAGAGAGAAAGGAGTTGGCTGTACCCATAATGCCATTTATATGTCCCTTGAATTAAAAGGATGGAATTAACTTTTAATCCTTGGGCTTTTCAAGGGGCTGATGTTAACACGCAATGTATTACACCGCCGTTTCATTCAAATTTGCTCACTTAGAATGGGTAGAATGTCAACCTCTCCAGCGTACAGGGGGGATGCGTCTAGCTGTATTCATAGACACAAGTGTAAGTATTAAGATTCATTCGAAATAGCAATTTGTGGAGTTACCGTCAATGGCACAGTCAAGATTCAGGCTTATTGTCGAAGACAAAACACTCCAAAGTCATTAACGTCCACGGCAGCACGTTAGCCTATGGGACACTCGCTACGAGTCTCACTGCCGTCCCTAATAGACAGGCGCGCACTTCAGAAGAGCCCTCGTGGGGTTGGGCGCAGCGCAGAATGTGGGCTGGCCAACCGCAAAGCATAGGGACCCATGAGCCCCTGGACTGGAGGACGGAGGTCTTGGACTCTTACAGGTGGCCTCTCGCGGGGGTTTGTCCAGGTTGCTATGGAATCTTGCAAATGGACGTGGACTCCTCCAAGACTGAGGATGCACTCTCAAAATTACCCCTTCAAAAAAAAAAAAAAAAAAACTTTATCCAACAGTGGCCCAGTGCATAGAGCATCAGCCCGGGACACTAAGGACCCAAGTTTGAAACCCCAATATCGCCAACTTGAGCAAGGGGTCACTGGCTCAGCTGGAGCGCCCCAGTCAAGGCACATATGAGAAAGCAATCAATGAAGAACTAAGGTGCCACAACAAAAAATTGATGCTTCTCATCTCTCTCTCTCTCTCTCTCTCTCCTCTTGATAAAAAAAAGAAAAGAAAAAAATTGGCACAAATGATGATTTCAAAGGAAAAGCAATCAATAAAAACATTATCTTTGGGTGGTTTTTTTTTTCCTCTTCTGACTTTTTCCTTTAAACATGATGGAAGTTGTGTTGTAGGTAAGAAGTCTGCCAACACAGAAAATGAAGTGTAGAAAATAATGTTTCAGTTCCTTGTCATTGGCACCAACCTCTCACACGTGGGCTAGAGAAGACTCTTGATGTGATGACCAGTTCTCTGGCCTTTGGGAAGCTCTCTGGAGCCTTCAGCTTGGTTCATTCTAACTCTCAACGTGAGTTTCAGGGGCGGCATTATCTGTGTTCTGGGGGACACGAGCTTGCTGATTGAAGACAACAGCAGCAGAGGAATGTCTGGGCATCCTGAAAGTCAGCTGTATTTCGCCACGCTGAATGTCACCATGGAACCCAGGTAAGAAGATACACTCAAGTCTTGATCATTTTAGCAACAGGGAAGACATGCAAACAACAATCACGGTAACTTCTTTTCAGATGATATGTTAACGACAGAGAAGAACTGCAGTCAGACAGCTGCGGTGGACGCCAGCTGGCCCACGGGAGCTCGGAGCTCTGCGAGATCCTGTTTGTCTGTCTGTAAAATGGGATGATGAGAACAACATGGAAATGATGCTGTGTGGGTCACAGACAACAGTATGCTCCCGGTGAGTGTTCATTTCTTTGTGGACCACATTCTGTGGGTGTTTACTTCTGGCTGTACCTCTCTCTGTAGTTACTGAACAAACACTCCTGCTTGGGGATTAGAAGGCATGAACGATGGGAGTGATAAAATTCCTTCTGTCCTTCGAATGTAGAAGTTGACAATAGAGCTCCCTTTTATGCAGTATCCAAGGAAAGAATGAGTGAGGGCAAAACCTCCGATGATGTTTTAAGATTGCATCTGGAATCGTAGCTAATTCAACGGGATTGTTTGTTGCTCATACTGTTTAATAGTAATCTCCCCCTCCTCCCACTCAGACTTAAAAGCTGGTAGCTTTGAGTACGTAATTAACTCAGATATAGATATATAGATATTATAGATATAGCTTTATGATATTTATATACATCTTCACAATATTATATATATATCTTTATGATATTTGTGTATATATATATAAATGATGCTTATACACATGTGTGTGTGTGTATGTGTGTGTGTGTGTGCGTGCGTGTGTGAAACTTCCAGGCCAGAACGATGTGGAGACAATTAGATTGCTTACTGGAATCCCAGAACCCCACACACTTCTCTGGGTGCCATGAAGTCCTACCTGTTGCATGATACCACACTGCGGTTATGTGTTAGTTTTGCACGAAATAGGGTAGGGTATCATGTACAGGGTGGGGTAAAGGTAGGTTTATAGTTTGTATGAAAAATAATACAATAATGAATAAATATTAATTCAAGAAGAGACGGATTTCTCATACTCACAACTGTAAGCCTCCTTTTACCCGCCCTGCATTTAGGTAACTCGTTTCTTTGCCAGGCTAACAAATTGAGGTCTCACCTGCTAAACATGATCTGAGTTCCCATGGACATGGACAGCATGTTGGCAAATGAAAGCTGGTGAACAGTGACACGGTGCAAAACTGAAAAGGGACATTTTAACCTATGGGGTTTGTTTCATGTTCCCCGTAATACCAAGTGTGTTCTGACTCGGTTGAGTTTGATGGAATGGCCCTAATGGTACTTCTGCGAAATGATAGTTGCATATGAAATAATACAGGTTTCCCCCAAGTCATTCATTTATTGACTGATCTTTGATTTGAGCTACCCTGGGTTGATCGTTAGTTTTTAGATTCCGCCCTTAAAAACAGATTCCATGGACATCCAGGGCAGTGTTTTCGCTAATGGAGTTGGCCAAAGATTTCAGAGATGTGAGCTTCTGTTTTTCCCTGAGACTTTCACCAGGGCAGAGGCAAAAGGTGGCCATTTGTTTTTTAATGAAAGAAATGGAGATTCTGACTAACGATAGAAGTTTCTACCATTTCATCCCGATGTGGTTTTCTCCTTCTTAAATCGTGAGGCGAGCATTCTCAAAATGAACCTTTTGTGCTTCACACTGTCATTTTCACAAACCTGTCACTTTTACGGGCTTCAATTTTTAGTCTCCAAAAAAAGGTAACAGTACTCTGTGTCTCTGTTTTTTCTCTCCATCCTTCTTCCTTTTCTTTGATCTAATCGGAGACATTTTAATCTATTATCAGACACTGTTAAAAAGACACTTTAATAGAAACCATTCAAACAGATGAGCCAAGATCCCTCTGTTCGGAAGAAAAAGGTGTTCGTTCCTTCTAGGTTGAGTTCCTATTATCTTGAATCTTATGAATCCTTGGGTTCGAGTCTTTCTGTTTTAGAGCACTCGTAACTCTCATGACCTGCAGCCAGCTTCCATCTTGAATAAACCCACCAAATGTTTAATGAGTGTGTAATCTAATTTTACTAGCAAACCAGCCTTGGTACACGGAGTTTTGCAAGATCCAGAGGTATCCGAGACAATCAAATTGGGGAAAATCCCTAACAAAACAATAGATGTGGTCTTCTTGTTAAGACAGAATTCATAAAAATAACAGCCCTGGATTGAAATATAAAGGTGCTGTGCAGAAGTTTTCACAAACACCTCACTTTTCTTGCAGAATACATGTAGCATCAGCTCATCAAGAAATACTTGGTGGGAGGCTGCACTTGCGTGTTGGGTATGGAACTTGCTGTGGCCGAAGCTCTTCAAACATGGGCAGTTTTCACAGGTTGGGAACATTCCAGACATGCAACCTTAGCAAGACAGTGGATGCTAACCCAGGATCCAGCACGAAGGACGGAAACGGTATATATTAAAAGACTGTCTTGTCTGTTATGGTCTCAGGCTATAGTCATAGAATTCCAACCAAATATACTGTTACATAGGATCCCATGGGTTGGCGTCAATAAAGTCCCTTGTGATCCCAGAGTTTTCTGAGACATCTCTCATCACTCTTCTGGTAGAAAAGACCCCTATTCCCAGACTCATTAAAAAGTCACTTGTATAATAAACTAATGTCCAGAGACTGGGCTAGGCTAGCTCATTGGCCAAATTGTTCCCCATACTGAGACAAGAGGTTCCACACAGCCTGGTCTGACTACTAAGTGTGAATGTTCTCTTTAGTATTCACATATTTTTCTTTCTATTCTTGGAGCTAAAGCTAAAAACACTTGGGTAATTTTTATTCATTTGTGTTTTTTTTATTTTATTCATTTTAGAGAGGAGAGAGAGAGGGAGAGAGAGACAGAGAGACAGACAGACAGACAGAGGGGAGGAGCTGGAAGCATCAACTCCCATATGTGCCTTGACCAGGCAAGCCCAGGGTTTCGAACCGGTGACCTCAGCATTTCCAGGTCGACGCTTTATCCACTGTGTCACCACAGGTCAGACTGTTTTTATTTTTAAAAATTTTAAATTTATGTATTGATTTTAGGGAAAGAGGAAGGGAGGGAGGGAGACAGAGAGAGAAACACGGTATGTGCCCTGACCGGGGATCAAACCTGCCACCTTGACCTGTGGGGACAGAACTCTAACCAAGCTATCCAGCCAGAATAACTGTAACAAAGCTCTTTAACTAAATCTGTTGCTTTTATAAAGTTTATTCTGCCCTTCTAGTGGGAGTTTATCTATTGCTCACAAAAATTAGGGGATATTTCAAGATGAATATGAAGTGATAAAAAAAAAAGCATTTGATTTTATTATTATTAAACAAGAACATCAGCCCTGGCCTGTTGGCTCAGTGGTAGAGCATCGGCCTGGCATGTGGAAGTCCCAGGTTCGGTTCCCGGCCAGGGCACACAGCAGAAGCGCCCATCTGCTTTTCCACCCTTCTTTCTGCCCTTTCTCTCTGTCTCTCTCTTCCCCTCCCCCAGCTAACACTCCATTGGAACAAAGTTGGCCCGGGCACTAAGGACGGCTCCATGGCCTCCGCCTCAGGTGCTGGAATGGCTCCAGTTCCAATAGAGCAAGGGCCCAGATGGGCAGAGCATCACCCCCTGGTGGGCATGCCGGGTGGATCCCGGTTGGGCACATGCAGGAGTCTGTCTGTCTGCCCTCCTGCTTCTCACTTTGGAAAAATACAAAAACAAACAAACAAGTCAAAGAAGGTTGTTTGATTATGCAAATAAGATGCAAAACCAACTTGTATTTCATTGGTGAAAATGCACTGTACAGAGGCTGAAAGTACCGGGGTGTCTGCACGTTCCCTGATCCCCTAATTTTTGTGAGCAGTTGTATTAAGGGGGAAAAATATCTCAAACAGTGGAAGGCCTTATCCAAATGATTGAACTAAATCATTACTTATAGTAGTATTACTTTAATATTAAATAAAGCATTTGGTATAACCCAAAATGCCCGACTCAGAAGATAAAGATGAAATGTGTTGCAGGCAAATAAAAACTTGTTTATAAAGACTCTAGTAATAATAAGTAGTAATATTAACTGGGGAAATAGCATAACACGATTTCTATATGACATGATCTTGACTCTATAGGAAGGAAAAAAATAAAATGAGAAGAGAATGAACTGCATCAAAACAATGACTGAGTTGGGAGCTAAGGTTATGTCAACTTTCCTCTATTCGAATCTGTATTTCTCTGTAGTACAGTACTTGCAAAACTAGACAGCTGGGGGAAAAAGAATTTTTTTGTATTGATTGATTTGAGAGAGAGAAGCATTTATTTGTTGTTTCACTTAGTTGTGTGTTCATTGGTCGCTTCCCATACGTGCCCTGACGGGGTATCGAACCTGCAGCCTTGGTGTTTCAGGATGAACTGACTGCACTAACTGACCAGGGTGAAAAGAGCAATTCTCAACACTGGTTGTTCAGTTTCTGGGTGGAGACGGAACCACGATAAACAACATAAAAACACGGAACAAGCTTTGCTTCTCACCTGTTTATAAGTCCAGAGACTTATAAACACAAGATCCAATGAACCAGCAGCCCTGGACCCTAAGACCAGTAAGTATCCTTGTGGAACTAGAAAACACTCTTTAAAATCTCTTTCCCTCGCTTCCTTTTCCAAGTGATCATGCGCATTAGTGTATTTTCAATGTGCAGAACTCGCCGACCTCATATTTTACTAGGAGCAGTATAAAGTGTATGTAGGGAGAAGGAGAGGGGGCAGGAAATCACAAAATATCCAAAAGCAAAGAAACAAAAAAGACGTGTTAAAAAAACAACAACTCAACCCTTCCTCCTGAGGAATTCCAATTCTATTTACCACTTTCCTGCAACATTTTGAGCTCATGTCTTATTTTTATTTTTTATTTTTTTGCTGCCTGTGTGCCCAAAGATTTTTCTCACCTTCCAGAGTGCCTGCCCCCGTGCACACGCTTGTCCAGAAGTGCCTGTATGTTTGAGCATGCCGTTAGCAACTTTGATTTCCTTGAAAAGTACGCAGGCAGGTCTTTGTGTTTTTCAAGAAATTTCTCGAACAATATTTCTGGGTGTGGCTTCCTTAATTCTCAGCCCTCAGTCCTTCATGCTAACTAACCTCGCCTCCGAGCCAGGGAGCTCAGTGCAGAGAGATTAAGATTGCAAAGTCAGCAGCGGAGCCCTGGGCTGGCATACATTCCAACAGTGGCCCTTTGCAGAGATGCCTGTCACTTCTCATCTGCACGGTGAGCATTCCCCCCACACCTCTCCCCTAAGCCCTAAATCTCAGCCATCCGTGTGAAATGAATATTCGATAGTATGTTCACTGGCCCACGGTGTTAGGGGACCTCAGCCTCGCCCGTCTCAAGAAAATTAAGCTGATTTGAAGGCAGCCATGGTCTCTGTGCCTAAAGAGTTAAACACAGATTATGCAAATAAAGATATTGTCCTTTGTCCCCCTGTTCCTGCGGAGAGGGCTGCTTGGCTGCTTTTTTTTTTTTTTTCTCTCTTCTCCTCCAATTGAGAGATTAACCTGGCCCGATTGAGACGGCAGCCCGAGCGCGTACCTTTCCCGATCTCCCAGCGCGGCTGATAACAGCTGGGCCCCACCGAGCAAGCGCCTTTCTTCTCCCGTCATTGTTCCCGGCTACACATCCGTGAACCTTCAGCATGTTATGTCCTTAACCGTGGTCAGGTTGATGTCATTATTTTCTGATTGTCCGGGAGCTCCCGGGACACTGGCCCACACTGACAGGGAAGGCCTGGCGTCCTCTCGGTAGGGGGACCTTTGAAAGACGTGGCCGTGACCACCTGCGCGCAGAGCCCCGGGTCTGTGACATTGCACTCGGTCTGCCTGTAAGCTTCAAAACACATATTAGCCTTGGCTGTGCTGTTTATCCCGCTTTTTAAATTTTTTTTTCCCTGGGTCTTGTTAGAGAAACCTTATCTGTACCACAAGAAAATGCTTCACAGAGCAGATTTTTTTAAAGATCTTTGCAGGGAGATCTGGTACGTCTGGGCCACTGGGCTTTGTCTAAACCGCAACGTAGATATTCATCCATCCATCTCGTCACTTCTTTTTCGTGTTTTTCCCCCTGATGCCTGTCCACGTATCCAGCTAACCAGCCTGGCTCGCCTGCAGCAGACAGAACCGGGGGCCAGAGCCCAGAGTTGACAAGAACAGTGGAGTGAGATGCCCGCGCTGCATGAACGGTCTCCACACTTGGCTTTTACAATCCCATAAAAACTGGTCCCGTTGTTATCAGCGTGGAGGGGGGGGGGGGGCAGGGGCGCAACAGCCCTCCCCCGCCTGGGGCTTTGATGTAAGCACCCTGGAGTACCTCTGCTTAAACTCCAGCGGATGGAAGACACCTATAAAGATATTAATTAGCTCCAGTTGTCACCAGATGTGGTGCGTGCATTCCCCAAGCCAGCTCCGAGATCCTGGAATTTTCATTAGGCAAGGTAATGTTGATGGCTCTCATTGCAGTGTGAGCCCTAAAGAGCGAAGAGGACACGGGAGAGGGGGCGTCTCGTGGGCTGGGCAGTAGTTTTTTCTATGTTGATCAACTTTCAGAAATCCATGGGACCTGTGCCTTAGGTTTGAGTGGCATGCTAACTTGAAGGAATCTGGTGAGAGTCTTACGGCAACTACCCTTGGAGGACGCCTTGTGAATGAGCAGACATACAGACGGCTGGTTTGTATCAGAATTAGGAACTACAATCACGTACTTGTTTATAATAATGTCCACAGCATAGCACTGCAGTCTGCAAAAGAATTTGGTACTCGTGGTTATTAGCCTGGATACTTACTTATGGGCTATATTATGACAACACCAAAAAAAAATTGTGTATTCAAAATGGGTGAATGGTACTTAATTGTTGGGGGAGGGCAATAAGGGAAAATAATCCAAAAATATCTTCTGCATATACCCCCCCGGCCCCCTCCCACACACACACACACCAGCTTTTCTTTCGGCCCAGTTATGGGTATATCTTTAGGACTCTTAGAAAATTCTTTCACTAATTTTTCTCCCGGATAAAAAAGGAATGGCCAAACTCTTCTTTGACAAAAGAGAAAAATCTTAATTTGGGAAAGGGTGGCAGGCCTAAATGGCTGCTCAGTTTCTTTCAAAGTGTCCCTTGACCTCCTTTTGAAGTCACTCCCCCGTCAAACCTCTGCACATAATGAGACCACCCCCAATTCCCCTGCGGGCTCATGTGATGATCGTGGGCCAGGGATCCCCAAGTCGGACACGGCTCCAACTTTAAATCCCCAGAGGGCGATGTCCAATTTACAGTTTCATAAGATCTTTTGAGATTTTAAGTGATTATCAGAAATACGCTGATGCATCTTTAAAAAAAAAAAAAAGATTCCTTTATTCCTATCTAAACTCTTTTAACAAAGGTATGACGCCACGTACAAAAGCTGTCCAATTTCTTCCAACCTTTTGGTTCTTTCGAAAACACAGTCATTTTGTCCGACATTGAAAATGTCTTGATTTAGTTGTCTTGCTATTTTGGGCCTGTCCTGTCCCCTGCCGTGGTAATAAGGAGGGGGCTCCCGCTGGGCCCTGAAGAATACCATTTGACGGCCGCTACAGAGCCAGCAGCTTTTATTTATGGAGCCAAGAAAATGAATGGGTATTAGTGTCCAAACATTTCAACATGCTCCTGCGGCCATGCACAAAAGGGACTGATTTGCAGCAAATTTCCACTTATTTTCCAAAAGTATTTACCTTCCCGAAGCTTGGCTGATCACTATAATAGCAGGGCGGAGGGGGAGGGGGAAGAAGGACCATTTCAGAACCCAATTCTTTTTAATATATCTATATTTCTGAACCTTAAAAGTGCTCTCCTTGGCAAAGGCCAAGGCCACCAAACGCTTGTGCACCCGAGCACGTGATCACAGCCGCTCCCGTGAAGAGAAAATGCGGAGGCAGAGAAATACAACACAAATGAACCAAGAGATAATCCCCAGAAAAGGACCTAAGTGAAACAGATATAACCAAATTACCAGATGCAGAGTTTAAAATAACGATTGTTAGGATGCGCAAAGATATTAGAACAACCATAGATGGCCGTGCCCACCCCAGGCATGACAGTGCAAGGTATGCCGGGATCACGGACTTAAATAGCGACTAATCCACCGAGATGTCTTATTTAAGAGCAAGTTGTGGGCGAGTTTACATCCCAATGGCCTCTGAGGTAAGAACCAGATGCCGTTTACGACCCAGTTTAGAAACCCCCACGATTAATGGGCCCGGAGCAAGAAGAGTGCTACCATGTGGTGTCCGTCGGGTTGTTGGTTTCACGGAGGTTGGTGGATCAAAAGACCCCCTTTTGGATGAGGATAGTCCTATTGACGAGGATTCTAGCATACTCCTCAATCGCCCACATGGGATAAAGAACCTCTATTCTAACATTTAACCCAACTATAACACTACTAAACCTCCTCCTATATGTCCTAATAACAGCCACAACATTTATACTCTTTATGATCACTTCAGCAACAACAACCCTCTCCCTCTCCCACATGTGAAATAAAATACCCCTAATCACTACTAGCACCCTAACTATTATACTCTCACTAGGAGGCCTCCCTCCCCTAGCTGGCTTCTTGCCCAAATGAATAATCATTCAAGAACTAACTAAAAATAACAATATCACTTTGGCTACATTAATAGCCGTCACTGCACTACTCAACCACTATAAAGACTGCTGTCTTAGGGACAAATGCTGATGAACTATTTCAGCAGTTCCTCGTTCTTCAAAGACTTGTATGTCAACATAGAACTCCATGTTTCATAGGACATACTCGAGCTCACTCCATGCTCCCTGGAGCTTTAGCACAAGGGAATACCCTTTTTTATTTTCTCTCTTTTTTTTTTTTTGTATTTTTTCTTTTATTTATTTATTTTTTGTATTTCTCTGAAGTTGGAAATGGGGAGGCAGTCAGACAGACTCCCGCATGCGCCTGACCGGGATCCACCTGGTATGCCTACCAGGGGGGAATGCTCTGCCCATCTGGGGTGTTGCTCTGTTGCAACCAGAGCCATTCTGGCGCCTGAGGCAGAGGCCACGGGGCCATCCTTAGTGCCCAGGGTGGCTTTGCTCCGGTGGAGCCTTGGCTGTGGGAGGGGAAGAGAGAGACAGAGAGGAAGGAGAGGGGGAGGGGTGGAGAGGCAGATGGCGCTTCTTCTGTGTGCCCTGGCTGGGAGACGAACCCGGGAATCCTGCACACCAGGGCAATGCTCTACCACTGAGCCAACCGGCCAGGGCCTAGGAATGCCCTTGTTGATCAAGCTACCCAAAAGAAAATGAATTGGAGTAACCATGACAGGTCGAGCAATTCAGTCTCATACTATTCATCACCAGAACACTGCAGCCCGTTGTAAACAGTTTCAACTTTCTCGGGAAGCAGCATGGCAGATTGGGAAATCCTGTGCAAGGGGTCCTATACTACAATCTGCCCTTTCATTTGGAGTTAACCCTCAAGGACCCCTACCAGGACAACTTTGGCAAATGGATGTGATTCATATACCTTCATTTGGCAAACAGTCCTATGTCCACGTTACAGTGAATACATATTCCGGATCTATAGTAACCTCTGTCAGAACAGGAGAGGCTGCTAAGCATGCTATAGCTCATGGTCTGTATGCATTGTTCTATTATTGGGTTTCCTAAACTGGCTAAACTGAAAAGGCTCCTGCATATGGAGCAAAAGCATTTATGGTATTTTGTCATGCTTACAATCTTTAAAGTTAAGGTATTATTAAAGTGTACCCAGGAAATATTTTAAGGTCAATTTAAAAAAAATTTTAAAAGGGGGTAGTCATATCCTGGAACTCCTACGGATCTACCATATCATGCTTTTTACTTAAAAAAAATTTAAATTTGTTTTGAATGCTGATGAACAGGAGATACCAAATCTTTTTCGCATGCAAACTACTACCTTCTTTATTAGATCCAGCTAATACACTGTCTTGTCTTTTTCCAAATAACTCCAGATATATGGAAAAGATTTATATAGGCGGATGGGGATCCTCAAACCCGTCAGTGAGATCTTCTGAGCATAGCTTTTAAGATACCTAGAGGCAGAAAAAGCCCAGTAGAGATCAGGGGAACCACCAGCTTTTAGGATACACCCTTAAAGGCTCCAACGCCCCAAAGGGGTCTCCTAGGATGCCATCTGGGTCCTGCTTCAATAGTGGAAAGGAAGGTCATTGAGCTAAAGCCTGCCAGGCTTACACGCCTCTGCTGTGAGGAAACAGGGACACTGGAAGGTAGGCTTCCCCCTCGCTCCTCTAAGGGAAAGTTCAGTCTCTTCCAGCCCTGCTCCAGCCACCTATGACCTAACCTTGCCCAGAAAGCTGGGGTTTGCCACTGAAGGCTGATGGTGCCCAGGGCTGTTGGCCCCATCTACAACACTGTGGACAAGCCCAGGGTATTTCTTCCAAGAAGCAGGTAAACTGATCTCATTTGCACAAGGGCCACTTAACTATGTCTTGCCTGAATAGTCAGGTTTTTTATTCTTCCCTCAAAGATCTCTGTTGTGGGTGTTGACAATCCTATTTTCTGCTGCGTTCTTTAATATATAGTGTTTCCTTTATTCCTCCTACCTCAATGCCCCACTCATATCTCAGGCTGGGAGCTATCCCTAATTTAGAGCTTTCTTTCCCCCTTTTGCCAACTTCTATTATGAATCTACCTTTGCCACCCCGCTCAGTGTATCCCAAGGTTCTCTTTACCATGCCACAGTCACAGAGCTCCAGGGAAAAGCAACCTGGTCTCATCTCTCCAGGCAGAGGAGAACAGAAGCTCCATCTCCACACATGCTGCAGATGGCTTTTCCAGTCTACCTGAATCATTACCAGCTAGAAGCAGCGGTCATTGGGACTTGTCACCATTCTATAACTTTGCAACTCATGTCCAACAATTTCAGTGCCATGCGGACTTTTCCTGGACTCCTGCTCCCTGCGACAGCTCCTAACAGACTGAACTGGGGTTGGGTTGCATTTTTCAGGGATTTGGCATGGTGTTGGGGCCAACTTGGACTTGGTGAACATGTTAAGGACACTACTCTTTTATGAATTCTTGCTGTATTGGCCAAGAGTTTGCTTAAAGGCTTTAATCACTGTAAAAAAAAAAAAAATAGAAGACTAGATAGGGAAGACGAGGCACATCTACGCCGTGGTATACCATTCAGCTAGAAGGGATGATGACATCAGATCACTTACAACAAAATGGTGGAATCTTGATAGCATTGTACAGGGTGGAATGAGTAAATCAGAAAAAAAACAAGAACTGCAGGATTCCATACATTGGTGGGACATAGAAACAAGACTAAGAGACATGGACAAGAGTGGGGTGGTTACAGGGAGTGGGGGGAGGGAAGGAGGGAGAGGGGGGAGGGGGAGGGGTACAAAGAAAACTAGATAGAAGGTGACGGAGGACAATCTCTCTTTGGGTGATGGGTATGCAACAGAACTGAATGACGGAGGACAATCTCTCTTTGGGTGATGGGTATGCAACAGAACTGAATGACAAGATAACCTGGACATGTTTTCTTTGAATATATGTACCCTGATTTATTGATGTCACCCCCATTAAAATAAAAAAATTATTTAAAAAAAAAAAAGAAAAGAAAAAAAGTGCTCTCCTACTTCCGAATGAAGATAATCCCTCTGGTTGCCAGGCTTTTATGGATACGGGGATATGTCTGAGGTCCTGGATATGTCTGAGGTCCTGGGGCCTTGTACTTCTCATGATTGTCTTTAAAAAGGGATAGACCTCGCACAGCCCAAAGGAAGATAGTTTTTATGGGCAGATAGAAGCTAGATGCTCCGTGAGCCCAAGGTCATCTTTGGGCTTCTTCCTGTCTGGGATTTGGTCCAGGAATTGAACGTGCTCTATAGCAATGTTCACTATTTGGCCTCATGCAGATTCATTGGTTGGCAATTCTGAGATCCTATAAAGTTGCTTGATCTTTTTGCATTGTGCAGTTCACCCAGTATGTCAACAGCTATTAGCTGAGCACCTACTACATGCCACATATTGGAAACCTCCCTCCCAGAGATGTGACAAATGGCTTTAAGTATTGCTTCCCCACATATTTTGAGTCCACCACTTACGAGACCTCCTTAAATTCATTCATTTCTTTATTCTGTATGTATTACATTTTCCTTTTTTCAACTCTGGACCTTGGTTCACTCTGCTCTGCCCCAGACATGTTAAATGTCATAATACCTTGACATTTACAGAGACCTCCCGTCCTGTCCTGTGTGCGGCCGGGAAGTGACTAGAGTCCCTTCTGTGTAGAGGTGAGGCAGGGCCTCTAAAAACCTGTAGGTCCTGTATCCCATCCCTATCCCCCTTCTGTCCCCTGGAAACAATAGGCTTCTTTTATTTGACAGGCAGAGAGAGATGATAGAGAGATGATAGACAAGGAGGGAGGGAGAGGGAGGGATGGGAGGGGACAGGCAGGATGGATGGAGGATGGATGGGTGCAGGATGGACGGGTGCAGGATGGACAGGGAGGGATCAGGGGAAGATGGACGGGAGGTTGAGGAGAAGAGGAGAGAGTTGAAGTTGAGAAGCATCAATTCATTATTGGCGGCACTTTCTTAGTTATGAGAATCATATGTGCCTTGTGCCTTGAATTGCCTTCTCATGTGCCGTGACCAGGGGCTACAGAGACTGACCCCTATGCTCTTGCTCAAGCCAGCCAGCGAGCCTTAGCTCAAGGCAGATGAGCCGCGCTCAAGCCGGCAGCCTCGGGGTCTCGAACCTGGGTCCTCCACATCCCAGTCCGACGCCCTATCCACTGCGCCAGTGCCTGGTCAGGCAACAGAGAGGCTTCTGTGAGCGCTCTTCTTCCCTAAGTGGTGGGAGGAGCAGCAGGCCACTTACTGAGTTTGAATGGGGTTTCTTTGCTGGCTGGAGCATCTTCTCAAGACAGGTGTTGCCTGACACTGCACTGCCTGAGTCCTGGGGGACTATCGGGGTCATCGGCCCTCCTTGGTGACCCCAACCAGGATGAGGATAGGACAATGACCCTAATATCTCACTCACACTGCTTTTTACCTGTAGTTGTCTGTGGCCAATTTCAAGCTTACAGAAAAATGCTAACATTTACGGTAAGACCAAAGGAGCTCCGTGAGCAGCAAGCCCCCTTCCCAGCCCACACAGCAGACGGCCTGGGTGTGACTTTTCCTCAGAATTCACCACTCCTCCAAAACAGGGCCTGATCCCTAACGGCCACTGGTGCACCGGGCCACCTGCCCTGAGTCCCCTCCCCGAGAAGCCCGGGGCCCTACGCAAGACCCTCCCAGCCACCAGATTCCCAGGGAGCCTCCCGGCTTTAGAGGCACTGCTTGTGTGTTGGTACCTGACGGGAAGGTGTCCGGGTAGGTCGGTGATGGTGGCAGCTTTCGTCCCCTAGCTTAGCGAGAGCACCCTGGTCTCCACACGAGGACTCCTCAGGCGCACGTGTAGACCCTATGAGCCAGGCTTGTGTGTCATGGCCTGGTGGATTTCCACCGGTCACTCTGGTTGGTTACTCAGAACTATCAAGGTCAGCAGCTCTCGGGCATGATCGAGTACTAGGTATTACAGCTGTGACAGGGACAGGGACGTCTCAGCGCTACAGCCAAGTCTAAACCAGAGGGGATCTCTCCATCCTGGGGAGCTCTGCATTTCACTACGCCAAAGTTAAAAATTAAATTTTATATCACATCCTCATAATTTATATAGCTTCAGATTATTCTTCAGATAAACACCATAATGATACTTCAGAGCAGGTGCAACTGTTCTCTTTTGCATTCAGGTGCAGAAAGCCAGTGATGAAGGCAGACTATCCCTGGTTCTATTTAAAAAACAATCATAGAATATTTAAAGAACGATCCAGTAAGGACTGGAACCAAACTTACGGCTTTTTTGAACAGAATAGGAAGAAAACACTTTAAATGATTGAGTTGGTCACTCGATTTATCTTAAAGGCAGAAATGTATAAACCCAAATATGTGAAACGGGGAATATTGATTGCTCAGGTAGAATACATTTAAAATCAGGCACCCTCTGGTGAAGTGTTACCACAGTTACAGCAATAAACCAACCTATCATTTTGCAAGTGAGAACTTAACATTAGAAGATCCAGAAGAATTCCTCGGCCATGTTTTCATCGAATGATTGGTGCTGATCAATCATTTGTCACCGTTGGTCGGAGTTTCACAGTAGCAAAGGGGTTTTCTCCACTGAGGAAGGGATGCTTTGCAGTCCCGTTTGTATTATCAGGAGGTGTGGTTTCCGGTCCGGACACCGGGGCTTTGAAGGTGGAAGTAGCTTTGGAAACATCCCTCCCTTCTCCGCAGCTGTTCTGGTGGAGAGGCCCTCCAGGTAGTCCGGCGGCGGGATGGCCACGGTCACGGCCGCGAAAACCTTCTCGGACAAGACCACCCACCGTGCTCACGCTCCTCACGGGGGCGGGGCTCGGTGAGGACGCTCTCACTGTCTCCTCCGCGTTTTCTTCCAGCGGTTTCGTGTAGGAGGACGGGAACCAGCCCCTCGCTCTGGCGGTGTCGTTCTCCCCGTAGAGCCAGCCATCCTTGTCCTGCGCGCAGCTCAGCAGGGTCTGGTTGGCGCCGGCCGTGTGCGGGATGATGGTTCTCACCTTCTTCTTCTTCATCATGTTCAGTCCAGTGGCGACAGAAACCGACCGCTGCAAACCGGGGTGTCCTCCGAAGCAGCTGAATTCTGTGCAACTGTTGCTGGGTTATTAAACCTATCAATCAAAGGACTGGTGTTCGCTCTGGCTGACGGCGCCGGGGGGCACCACATGGCTTCTCTCGGTCATTGGGGGGAAGGCTGAGGCGTCCAGGAGGTTGGGGTAGGGAGAGGGGGGGTGTCTTTATTTCTTCTATCATGTTGATGATTTCCTCTGGTACTTTGGTGGCATCGCAACAAGTTTTCTGCCACCTGGGCAGTTTGGAATTGAGTCATTCTGCAGACTGCACGTGGTGGCGCTGCAGCAGGCTGGCCACGCTGCGGTGCTCGTCCACTAGGAAGCAGAAGCGCCTCTTCTCCTCCAGCAGCGCTTCTCTGGCGAGAAGGAACTCTGGTTTCTATGTACTCAATTTCTGGATCTCACTCTGGCGAGAAGGAACGGTTTCTATGTACTCCATTTCTTTGTGTTCGTATTTGAGTGCATTGCGTCCTCCTTGACTTTTCCTTCTGATCTTCTTCAGTTCGGCTTGAGATTTCTCCAAAGAATCTAACTTATTCCTGTGCTCTGTTTGGTATCTTTTCAGAGTGGCGTTCTATGTATTTCACATCCAGTTCTGTCTTCTTCTCCAGCTTTTGTATAATCTCTTTATGGAATGTTTTGAAATTTTCTTGAAAACTCTCATCCAGTTTCCGGTGGGTACTCGAAATCTCGATGAGGACATGGCCCCCAGCTCTGTCGACACAAGGGACCCGGTGGCGATCTCACCGATCTTTGGCCACTCCATCGTAGTAGGCTTTTTCCCGCCAGGATCATAGCATTAACAGCTTTTTCATAGTTTTTCCCTAGGTTATTTAAGTTTCGTAACCGCGGATTGAATTGTTCCATAACATTCCGGTAGGTGCTCTCTCGGTGATCCGGTTCACCTCCTCCGGGCCCTTCGACATGGCTGAGGCCGCCGGGCGGCGCGGGCAGGACGCGGCCGGGCCTCGTGGCCGCCCGATCTGGGATGGTGGGAGCTCCGGGGCGCGACGAAGGGGCCCTCGAGGGTCGGCCGCCGCCACAGCCGCGGGCCCGCGAGCGCCGGCGCGCGCGTCTCCGCCGCCGCAGTCGCTGCGGAAGACCCGGAG
Organism: Saccopteryx bilineata; assembly: GCF_036850765.1. Classification (NCBI taxonomy): domain Eukaryota; kingdom Metazoa; phylum Chordata; class Mammalia; order Chiroptera; family Emballonuridae; genus Saccopteryx; species Saccopteryx bilineata. Next base: position 63,841,498 of record NC_089496.1, read on the forward strand.
GAGCGCAGAGGCGCGGCCTGACGCCAGCTGGACAGGCGGCCCAATAGAAATTCTTGCTATTCAAATTCCAGCCAGCAGGTCCAGTCTTCTACAACCAGTCCCCAAAGCCCCTAAGATGGATGTGAAGGTCTTAGTTCTCTCAGTTCCTTCTCAGTGCATTCCTCTTTTTTGTTTATTTCTGTGCATGGACTTCTGGATAATGAACCAGCCTAGGGGGACGGCTTGATGACAGTCACATTCCCGAAGTCTCATGTGTATCATCAACCTTTGCACATTGGAGGTGGCCTTTGAATGGGGGGAGGGGCTTTGATGAAAGAATGAGCTTCCCTAATGTCACATACTCTGTGGTCTTCTTCCTGGCAGAACATCTCACTCCACCAGCGTCAGAAATACACGTGTTGTTCTTCCTTTTCCTCCAAGGCACGTATTTGCTTTGCTAACACGTCAACTCTGTCGGTGGTTTTCAACCTTTTTATACTTGGGGACCAGTGACAATGGAAGAATTATTTGGGGGACCACAAAGGCAAAAATCACCCTGAGCATAAGTGAATTCAACTGAGATCATTGAGTTTATAATCTTCATACATCATCAGGGTGGTTGGCTCTTGCAAACCAGCACGATATTTCCAATAGACCAGTCCGCAGGCTGGCAGTTGAAAAACACTGAGCTCTACTTCACACAATTGTTACCATTCTATTGCTCAAACTTCCACGCAGATCAGCACAACAATGTCAGGCTACCTCTGTAAGTCCAGCTCTAGAATGCTAAGATGTTGCTCACGGTGTAAATAGAAGTTATTCTAATGCAGGAGATGTGCAATAAAGAACAAAATTGCATCCTGTCTCCATAACTAGTTGTGAGACTTTGGGCTGGTTACTTAATTCTCCATTACCTCAGTTTCCTCACTTGTAAAATGGAGATAATCGTAGCTACCTCATGAACTTATGTGCAGATTCAGGGAGTTACGAGAAATAAAGTGCTTAGGACCTAGAGATGGCTCAACTGTTGAGAGATTTTCCAGGTGGAAAGGGAAGAGGGAACAGCATAAGCAAAGATCCAGAGGCTTAAACCAAAGGAAAAGCATGGATCCATTCATAGAAAAATGAGTCTGATCTCAGGGTCTCTCCTCAAACTAAAGGGAAGTCGGAGTGGGTACCAACTATTATGCCTTTCAAAGGCCTCCCAGGAAACAAGCTACTTCACTCAGTTCAAAACATCACTACCCAGAGGCCACAATGAAATATTGTTGGTAGTGACGCTTCAAGAAAAATCTGCCCATTATTTATGACAACACCTCTTCCCAAATTTATTATTTCCAATAAAAGCCTTCAGTGAATGGGTAGAACTTCCAGGCTTGCTGGCACTTTGTAGAAGCTCTCCTTGCTCAAGCAATCTTACCTGTATGACAGGGCCTGAGGAATTCTCTAGAAGCTGTGGAGCTATGTCTTGATCTCCCTTTTGCATGCCTGTCTTCAGAAATCTCAAAAGATTCAAGGCATGAGGGATTATATATGGAGTTAAAGACTGAAGTAGTGACCAAAATGGCTATAAAAATCAAGACATTTTGTCCTGGCTGCATAGCTGGGTTGGTTAGAGCATCAGCCCAAAATGTCAAGGTTGCTGGTTTGATCCCCAGTCAGGCACATCCAGGAACAGATCCGTGTTTCTCTCTCTCTCTCTTGCTCTCTTTGCCTTCCTCTCTCTCTCTAAAATCAATAAATTTTTTTTAAATCAAGAAATTTTATAAGATGGAGTAGGAATCTGATTGAAAGAATCTAAGACCTATTTAAAATGGAAGGTAGTTAGCGGTGTCTCAAAACAAAGAAACATTTGAATGTCTCTTGTCTAAATTAAATAGCCTGAGAGACCAGGTTTAACAGTCATTCCATAATGTATTTTTTGAATATAGTGCATCAACAAAACAAGAGGAAGTTCCTGGAAAAAGCTAGTAGAAAGCTACCCATCTCACATACCACATTTTTTGCTCCATAAGATGCACTTTTTTTCCCCCAAAAGTGGAGGGGAAAATGCCCATGTGTCTTATGGAGCAAATGTGTTTGTTTGTTTTTTTAGCTGCTGCAGGTTCCCGAACAACTAGAAGAATATTTGAACATTAAAGTCTCTTCTCCTTTGTTAATCACAGTGCTAATGGCTGTTAATACTGCTGTTGAGTTTACATTGTTAAAATATTATTGTCATATATTTTATGAAATATTTTAACACACCATTTGGTACAGAATATTGTTTTTTCTTATTTTCTTCCTTAAAACCCTAGGTGCATCTTATGGAGTGAAAAATACGGTAAGTTAGTTCCCTTGAATCAAAGGGACTTTTAAAGTGAATAGCTTTTCTCCTTTTTCTTCCTTTTTAAAGTAGTATATATGCAAATTTGGCCAATGATCGAAACATACAGCCCAACCCATTCACGATCCCTTCTTCAACCCTCAGAAGTGAACCACACAGAAGCCTCGCTTATTCAAGGGTCTTAATCCGTCATGTAACCAAAAGGAAATTCTGCTTTTTCTTTAGGTGAACAATTACTTTTATGTGACGATAGCCCTACACGCGGCGAATCACACCGCAGAGAGCCGGGGTTACACTGCTTGACCAAACTGTCTAACCTGGCCAGACCCCTGGTTAATGAATAGTTGTTTTTTTCATTTTGTACAGCAGGGCTTTTCAGAAAAAAAAAAAAAAAAAAGAACTGTGTTCAGAGAGATCAAGAGAGAGAAAGAGGAGAGGGAGAGGGAGAGGGAGAGGGAGAGGGAGAGGGAGAGGGAGAGGGAGAGGGAGAGGGAGAGGGAGAGGGAGAGGGAGAGGGAGAGGGAGAGGGAGAGGGAGAGGGAGAGGGAGAGGGAGAGGGAGAGAAAGGCTCAGTGCAATAGCATTTTGTTGTAAACCATACAACTTCATCCGGCATCCTTGCTAAGTGTTGGCAGGACACGTCTTAGAAGCATACAGTTCACTTTGAAGCATTGACTCCAAATATCAGACGCTCCCCTCCACCTTGGGGGGAGGGGATCATCATGATGCGGATTGTTGCCCACCAGCCCAAAACCACCTTGGGCGGCAGCTACTTACCAGCTCTAATCCAGTGGTGGTCAACCTGGTCCCTACTGCCCCCTAGTGGTGGTCAACCTGGTCCCTACCGCCCCCTAGTGGGCACTCCAGCTTTCATGGTGGGTGGTAGCGGAGCAACCAAAGTATAAATAAAAAGATAGCTTTAACTATAGGAAGTTGTTTTATAAAGATTTATTCTGCCAAACAGCAAAAAATCCGACATAAAGTACTTGGTAAGTAATTATTATTATATGCTTTAACTTGCTGTAACTCTGCTTTATAAATTTTATAAAGTTACTTCCCTACTTTATAAATCACCATGACTGTGGAACTGGTGGGCGGTTAGAAAGTTTTACTACTAACAGAGATACGAAAGTGGGCAGTAGGTATAAAAAGGTTGACTACCCCTGCTGATCTATGAGAGACAGTGAATGACTACTCGGTCATCAAGTCATTGAGATTCTACCACGTATGGTATGCGGACACACAAAGATATCGTGGACGGGTTCACAGGTGAGTGGCGACCCCCGACAAGGGAAAATGATAATACAGCATGATTCTGAGGGGGTGGGCTTCGAGAGCAGAGAACACAGGCGCAAGGGAAACCAGGCGGCTATTGACAATGACCCCAGCCTGTGGGGACGTGTGCGTGGAGGAGGGTGAGTGGTGTTTGGGAAGATGCCACCAGAGGTTTACGAGGCTAATGTTTCTCTGAGCTTGAGCTATTTATTCTTCCCTTTCCTTTTCTACATATTTCCTGCTAGGTGCCACTGCTCGATGTAACCTATACAAGTTTTTGATTATTCCATTAGAACTCAAGAAAAAAAAAGTTGCAAGGAAATCCATCTAAGCAGCCACTGCTAAGGACTTGAACTGCCTCTCAAGTGTGTAACACATTTTTGATCCTTGGGTTTTTCTTTCTAACAGGTGCAGAATGTGCTGGCTTGCTCTATGATTTTAACCAACTCATGATGCTGTAGTAATTCCATCAGAACCCATCAACGTTTTTGTTCACAAATGTGAACTTTTCTGAGGGATCTTCAGAACAGATGAGCTACCTTCCCTGAATCCCAGCTCTGCCCCCTTTCTCCCTCCCTCCCTTCCTTCCTTCCTTTCTCCCTAGCCTGCCTGCCTCCCTCCCTCCTTCCCTCCTTCCTTCCTCCCTCCCTCCTTTCCTTCCTTCCTTCCAGTTGTTGGCATCTCTGGATTTCAGATTCCTCACCAAGGACAGAATAAGTAACAATAAGTGTTACTTATAATAATAACAGAACAGTAATAAAAATAATCTCTGAAATAAAAATGAGGCCACAATCATAAGATCAGCTAAAAAGAGTCGCCCCAAGGGAAATGTTTATCCAAAATTTAATCCATTCTTATTCTAACATTTTCTAGTTTGGAATCGACTCGTTTCATTGTAGACACTGATTTTTCTAGCAAGAAAACAATCCAAAAATTCTCCATTTGTCCACATCCAACTCAACCTCTAAATCGATCAGTCTTCTTGCATATTTTGGTTTTCCCACCGATGAGAGTCTTAAGGTAATAAGTTTAGGCTGTTAGTTTAGTGTGGTTTTATATTTGACTTCAAACTTAGGAGAATTGGGGAGGAGTTGGGCTGTTCGGCCAATGCATTCGCTTAGTACCGCTCTGCGAGCGATTGCGTAGACTCTGAGATGGGGCAGGTCTCAGGGGGCCTGGCATCCAGACGGTGAGGACAGTGTAGGCGTGGGCAGACTGACCAGGGCTGGGCCAGGGAGCAGGGATGGTGCTACCGAGGTCCCATCCCCATTCCAGGCGAATCAGCCTTAAAATTCATGGATCCATACTAACCACTCCAGAGAGAAAAACACCCACTTTTTGTTTCGCTTATTTATGCACTTATTAGTTGTTTTTTGTATGTGCCCTGACCAGGGAGCGAACCCGCAACCTTGATGTATCAAGATGACTCTCCAACCAACTGGTTCACCTGGCCAGGGTCCAGAGCACTCTTCTCTTCTGCATGTCTATTGATATATTAACATGATCAACATTCCACTAATCGCTTTCAGTCTAAGGATGGGACGTGATTTTCTGTGTCAGATGATTTTCAACTTCTAAAGCATTGCTACCTTGGCTAACTCACAGGAATTTCTCTCCTACACCTAGAACCTCCTTGGGGTGTGATCCACACTGATTACATATGTGCTGTTGGAGGGCTTTTGTGCAATTTTTATTTCATAAAGGTCTGAGATGTTACTTTTACAAGTTTGGGTCGATAGGAACAGGAGACAAGATTATGTTGGTAGGAAGCCCGAAGTTTTCTAAATGTAGATGAGCGCAGATTAAGAAAGCGGTAATTAATTTCCTTTGACCTCATGCTGAAATTCCTTTCTAAAGCTGTCATAAAGAGAAAGAGGCCAGAGAGTAGAAGTGAGGCTGTGTAACAATGCAATTAAACTCTTGTAATGAGGTCGGGCCTTGGACTTGTTGCGACTGATATCATTATAGCAAATGAGAAGGCCCTGTATGGATGGTCGGATTATTTTTTTTTTAATTCATGCCTTTTTTTTTTTGTTTAACTCTTTACCTCCATATATATATACTCCTTGGACATATACAGCTATCGTGCAATGCACATCTTTTCAGAAGGATCATTCAGTTGGCTCAAGTTCTTTTTTTTAAATATACAAAGCAGAGAAGTCTAAGAGTAGCAGAAAGAACTCAGAATTAAGAGTCAGGACAGTAAACTTGTCTCTTGCCTATTGGCTCTTCATTTGAAGTGTCTCCAGTGGGTTTTCAAAGGAGGGCGTGGCTAGGGTAGCCATCCTTGTCTTGCCCTGCCTCTTGGTTGCCTAAGGAGAAATAGATGGGAGGGAGAAAGGGAGGGAGGGAGGGAGGGAGGGGGGGGGAGGGAGGGAAAGCCTAGGGTGCCCTGGCTCTTGGTGGCCTAAGGAGATGGAAAAGGCAGTTAGGTAGGTAGGTAGGTAGGACAGACCTAGAGTGGGCACACTATGCCTTCTCTGCCTCTCAGTGGCCTAAGTAGACAAAGACTGAAATGGTAGGTAGGTAGGTAGGTAGGTAAGTAAGCAGGGCAGTGTTGGCCTAAGGTTACCTGCCTAGGTCTGCCCAACATCTTGGTGGCCTAAGTGGATGGAGAAGGCAGGTAGGCAGGGCAGGCCCAGGGTGTCCTACCTCTTGGTGGCCTAAGGAGACAGAGACGGTAGGTAGAGAGGTAGGTAGGTAGGTAGGTAGGTAGGTTGGTAAGGCAGGTAGGGAGTTAGATATGTAGGTAGGGCATGGCAGGGCAGTACTAGTATAGCCACCCTTGTCCTGCCCTGACTCTTGGTGGCCTCAGGAGATGGAGAAGGCAGGTAGGTAGGACAAGCCTAGAGTGGCCACACTATGCCTGCTCTGCCTCTTGGTACTAAGTAGAGGGAAACGGAGATGGTAGGTAGGTAGGTAGGTAGGTAGGGCAGGGCAAAGCGAGCCTAGGGTGGCCAGCCTAGCCTAGCCCTGCTGCATCTTGGTGGCCTAAGGAGGCGGAGACGTTAGGTAGATAAACAGGTAGGTGGGTAGGTAGGTTGGTAGGTAGGGCATGGTAGGGAAGGCCTAGGGTGTCCACACTAGCACTGCCCTGCCTCTTAGTAGACTAAGGAGACAGACACGGTAGGTAGGTAGGTAGGTAGGCAGGTAGGGCAGGGCAAAGCAAGCCTAGGGTGGCCACCATAGGCCAGCCTTGCCTCTCGGTGGCCTAAGGAGATGGAGACAGTAGGTAGGTAGGTAGGCAGGTAGGTAGGACAGGCTTAGGCTGCCCTGCCTCTTATTGGCCTAAGCCAGTGATGGGCAATCTTTTGAGCTTGGTGTGTCAAAATTCGCCAAAAAATGCCCTGGCCGGTTGGCTCAGTGGTAGAGTGTCAGCCTGGCGTGCAGAAGTCCCGGGTTCGATTCCCGGCCAGGGCACACAGGAGAAGCGCCCATCTGCTTCTCCACCCCTCCCCCTCTCCTTCCTCTCTGTCTCTCTCTTCCCCTCCCACAGCCGAGGCTCCATTGGAGCAAGGATGGCCCGGGCGCTGGGGATGACTCCTCGGCCTCTGCCCCAGGCGCTAGAGTGGCTCTGGTCGCAGCAGAGCAACGTCCCGGAGGGGCAGAGCATCGCCCCCTGGTGGGCAGAACGTGGCCCCTGGTGGGCGTGCCGGGTGGATCCCGGTTGGGCGCATGCGGGAGTCTGTTTGTCTGTCTCTCCCTGTTTCCAGCTTCAGAAAAATACAAAAAAAAAAAAAAAAAAAAATTCGCCAAAAAAACGAGCATAACTCGGGTGGTGTGTCACTTCGAGAAAAAACCATAATTTCGCGATATTTATAGTTTAAATAACAAAAATGTATAATTGTAATATATAACTGTATTTAATAAGCCAAAAACTAATTTTTTAACTTACCTGCTTAGTGACTTCTTTGTTTATCTGTCAGTTGGTTTCTTTTGTTGGTCTTGATATTATTTAACTTGTGTGGGGTGCCGTGAACTAAGGTAGGTGAGGGGGAGGGGGAATTCTTTAACTAACCAGCCTGTTAGTGACTTTTTTGTTGCTGAATTTCATTGGCTAAATCTTCAATTGAAGCTTGGTATTTTGTACACTTCAAGCCCAAGCAAGCGCTACTAACTTCATCTGTCAATCTGTTTCTTCTGTTGGTTTTGATATTATAGAATGCTGAGAATAAGGTCTCACAAAAGTACGTAGAGGGAAAAATTGTGAGTAAAGCCATTGCTATATTTTTCAGGGCGCTAAAAGTGTCTGGTAATCAGTTCCAGGCACTCCAAATTTCCTGTTCGTAGTGGCACTCCTCTTGATTCTCCAAGCGGCACATTTCCAGATTCTCAAGCTTTGACCTCGAGTCGACAAACACCTGAGCCCAGATGCTGTCTTGAAATTCTGCAAGTTGCATCTGATGTAAATGAAGATGGCTGCTGCTATTTCTAATGGCAGGAAACGGCACCCATAGCACAGGCCCTCGCCTCTCCCAGCCTGCCCTCACTTATCTCAGTAATGACGGTCAATTAGAAATCCACGACACCCCAGAACAGTGGATTGGATGATGGTCGCTGTGGTTATGTGGTTGCTGGTAAAGGCGATCACAGGGCCCCCAGAGATGCGTCCCCCCGCGGCATTCCGCTGCTCCCTGCTCCGCCGGCCAGAAGTGAGGTCAAAGGTCCCCTAACGGCCTAACCGGAAGTCCCAGAACTAGATGCTCTGGGCCAGAGTTCTGTTGTTCTGGCCTCCAGACCTCCAGCACAGAGTGTCTGCACTACAGCAAATGTTTTATCCTCGGCTACTGCACCTGGCCGTGCAGGAGCCGACGATGAAACGTCCTTCTCGGCATGCAGCCCCATACTTCTCTGGTATGCGGCCACGTGTCATTGAAAATGGCTACACGTGTCAGTGCTGACACACGTCATAGGTTTGCCATCACGGGCCTAAACAAACGGAAACGGAGATGGTTAGTAAGTAGATACGTAGGTAGGTAAGGCAGGGGAGGCCTAGGGTGGTTGAGTTGGCTTGCCCTGCCTCTTGGTGGTCTAAGGCAGTGGTCCCCAACCCCCAGGGGCCGCGGACCAGTACCAGTCTGCAGAGAAAGAATAAATAACTTACATTATTTCCCTTTTATTTATATTTAAGTCTGAACGATGTTTTTTTTTTTTTTAAGTGACCAGATTCCCTCTGTTACATCCGTCTAAGAATCACTCTTGTCGCTTGTCTTGGTCACGTGATACATTTTCGTCTGTCCCACCCTAAAGGCCGGTCCGTGAAAATATTGTCTGACATTAAACCGGTCCGTGGCCCCAAAAAAGGTTGGGGACCACTGGTCTAAGGAGCAGAGACACTAGGTATGTAGGCAGCTAGGTAGGGCAGTGTAGGCCTACTGTTGCTACCCTAGGCCTGCCCTGCATGCATGTTGGTGGCCCAAGCAGACGGAGACGGTAGGTAGGTAGGTAAGTAGATAGGGGAGGGGAGGTCTAGGGAAGCCACCTTTATCCTGCCCTGCCTCTTGGTGGCCCGGGGTGCAGGTCACCCTGCTTGAGGCCCCTGCTGGGAAGGCAATCCTAGCAGTCGTTGTGGGTTAGTGGATGGGTTTACCTTTGACCCTCCCTCTGTCTCTGTGCTCCCTGCTATTCCCAGGCTCTGGCTTCTCGGCACTGATTTCGCTTACGTTCCATTCTCAGGGGCAGTCCCCTTCCCTTCCTGTCCTAGCAGCGCCGTCCGCCTCTTCTCACTGCTCATTGTTTTTGCTTTATTTCGTTTGCAATCTTCTCCATCCATTTTCATGTGGGAGCTGCCTTCCCTTCCCCGGAGTCTGAAAAAAAACTCTCCTCTTAACATTTCATTAGCATTTCATCTCCGGTCCCTCCCCCAAAGGATGAGGGCCTTTTGCGATGACATTTCAAAACTTTTCAGAGGCGCAGTTACTATGTGGCTTACAGGGCGTAAAATTCTTCAATTAATAAAATTAACTCAGAAGTGCATTAAAAAAAAAAACAAAAAAACACATGTTGCAGCCAACAGGAAAATACTAGGTGGTACTTCTTCAATGGTACCCCTAGTTTAATTTTAGAATACTAAGTAAATAAATGTCCTTATGTGCATATAATTTATGGGAATAGTCACTGAGTTAATGTCCTGTCTCTGAGTTAATGTCAACATGTAGAAATTACCATAACTGGCTTCTCCCGATCATTAGATGCTGTGCATTCATAGGCTGCACAGCGATTCCAGACTCCGGCAGCATGTTAGAGAAATCGAGGAAGATATCTCTGCATGGGCCCTGGCCAGGTTGGCTTCGTCCATTAGGGTATTGTCCCGAAATAACAAGGTTGAGGGTTTGATCCCCCGTCAGGGCACAACAAACAAGAATCAACCAATGAGTGCATAAATAAGTAGAACAACAAATCGATCTCTCTCTCTCTGGAATCAATCAATAAAAAAAAAAAAACTATTCCCCAGGAGATCTTAATATGCAAGCAGAAATGGAAACTACAAAAAACAAACAAAAAGCCATGTCCATCTATCTTGGAAAAACACAAATTGTCAAAGATCTTTGCCACTGAAAAATAGGGAAGCTGGGACCCGCCACTGTGGGGGGGGGGGGGCTCAAAAAATCTGCTCAAGACCTTAGAGAATCTTATGTTACACCCCAGTCCCCCCCCCCCCCGTCCCTCTCCCTGAAAATGTTTCCACAAATGCTTTCTTGGAAACAGTAGGCCTGTTCTGCTATATAGGATGCTGAGGGGTATTTAGAACCCCATGCTTCCTGATAGACACAGTGGCCACTGGGCCCTCCCCAGGGGCCCAGCTCAAGGAATTATCTGTCCATTGTCACCTGGCCTCTCCCAGTCCCTGACCCTCTGACGTCCTTAGCTCGGAGTACTGTCACAGGATGTCACTGTGGATTACAGGCTCTGGGCTTCCTCAGATCTACATTCAGATCCACACTTGACCACTATGATCTCTGGGACCTTGAGTTATTCCTTAAAATCAAAAGGTCTCACTTTCCTCCCCTGTAAAATTAAAGTACCTGCTTGATTGTATTGTTTTAAGGTGAAATGAAGGATTATAGGCAAAAGGCCACACCTTCTTCCTAACTCCGTTTCACCAGACTTTCCATCAGAACAAACCTACCTGTTGGATACTCTTGTCCAATCTTACGTCGAAATCAGTAGGCAAACATAAAAGATTTCACGCAGGAAAACTATACCATTCATGCTCTTGTCATTCCCCAAGTGATAGGAGAGGGAGAGATGGTGATTGGAAGAAATGATTGACGTGTTGATGCTTGCAGTAGTTTTGCGCTCATCCTTGTACAAACCTCAGCTTTCAGAGTTGGATCATTCATTCAGGAAACAGCGTCTTCCCTGATTGGCCCAAAAGACCTTCGGGAACAAAGAAAGCACAGTTGTCACTCAATTAATTGTTGTTGCAACTTATAACTAGTAATGCAGAAACTAAATAATATATCAAAGGACACCCTTTTTATGACTATAAAAATAAGAGAGTGACTACCTCAGTGTTCACAATATTGTGGGTACAGTTAATGGAGTCTGAATGCAGACGCACCCCAAACCCAAATTTTTTCCCCAATAGGTAACCATTCTAACGCGGTATGTGGATGCTTTGGAATCGGGTATGGAGATTTTTTTTTTTTCCTCACCGACATTTTCTGGCCAAGGATATCATGAGATTCTGCAGGAACAAGCATTCTTCCGTTCAAATTTATATCAATTAGTTTAAGACAGTAATTCAATCGGATGGCCCACTGGATTTTGAAAGACTCGCAACCATGTCAAAGTGACGACCTTTCTCCTTCTCTCTCAGCCAAAAGCAATTTTTTTAACAAGGAGCCCTGGAAAGAATTGCTGGCTTAATAATTAGTTATTGATCACGGCCAATGCCATGGTGAGACCCTTGGATTAGTCGGAGACCAGCAAGTCAGGAGGTGGGAGTTCCCTTTGTCAGATCAGGAGAACGGAGGTGGGCATGGGAGTGCCGGGCAGAGAGAAAGCAAAACGTTGACACAGTCAAAAACAGCTTCATTAGGTAGGTTTCATCTTCCATGAAGATTCCTTTCGTCTGCAAAAGCAGGAGTTCGTCTTGAACCTGGGTAGAGGTGAAACCAAATTATTCGCAACTCCTAAATTAACATAAAACAACTTGGTAGTATTGCTCCATTTAAAAAGCCTGCAAGAGACCAGCTATGAGTTAAGTAGGCTCAGAGACCGGGAAAACTGCTTTGGAACAACACCGCACAGTTATTTTGATAAATTAACCCTGCTTTGGCCAGCGTTTTGCCTCGCTAAAGATACCATTAACCCCCCTGCCCTGCAGTGCCCATTAGAAACCATTTGGACACATGCACAAGGAGACCATAACAATTATAGACAGTCGCTTTAAAAGTATAATTGACTTTTCTGAGTGCTAATTTAGGCGTCACTTTAGGACTGCATAAAAATTTCCGCGTATGAGCCGCTTAATGGAAGAAGAAACTTAAAAGAATGATTTTATTGTACTTTGACGGGGGCTGGGGGAATGATTCCATTAGTTGTACAATTTCTTCCTAGAATAGAAAAATATATATATATATATATATATGAAAATGTAGAGTCAGATGACAAGGAAGTCACAACTTCTGGGGAGTGTTGAAGGTGGGTTTGCCTGGTCCTACGGCTGACAAACATGGAGGTTAGGGGGTAGGCTCCATATTTAGTGACAAAATTTAAGTTGAAATCGCCCAGATCCAAGACAATGCATGGCCATAGTATAGAAATTTTTAACAGTGTGGCGATTGCCCGGAGTTGGGGTGGGGAGAGGTCGGGGGGATAAATGGCGACAGAGAGCTCAGTCGTGGGGGAAGTGACCACACGACCGTGGACAGAGATGTGTTGCAGAATCGTGCACCTGACACCTGTATAATTTTGTTGACCAGCGTCACTCCAATGAATTCAATAAAAAGGAAAAAATGGTAAAAAATTTTAAAAATAGAGTATATTTTTAAAAAAGCATTGAAAAATATATATGGGTAAAAAGCAGATGGAACAAATCACTCAATGCTAGCTCTAGGGTTCTATCTTTCTTGGAGGCATCACCTGTTCCCCAGAAAAAACAAAAACAAAAACCATCTATCTACCTATTTTGCATCCAACCTTAGAGCGTTCTGATGGTTTGAGAGAGTAGAATCACATCTGAATGTCGGGATGATTTTGTGGCAATATGAGAAAGAGATATACAGCATTTAGCTCACTGTCACAAAATGCAAAGCGTGTCCTTAGCACCAGTCATTTCCCTACTTACAGAAGACGCTCAGACCAAACCCGGGCAATGGTTTCATTGGGATGTCACAGCCCTGATTCAGGGTCTCTCCTGGCTTCCAGCTGACTTCCAGGTCCCCAACATAAGAACTATTCACCTCTCACCAGACCTGTGGTGGCGCAGTGGGTCAAGCGTCGGCCTGGAATGCTGTGATCAGTGGTTCAAAACCCTGGGCTCGCCCCATCAAGGCACAGATGAGAAGCAACTACTACAAGTTGATGCTTCCTGTTCCTCCACCCACCTCTTCTCTCTTTCTCTCTCTCTCTCTCCCTCTCTCTCTCGTCTCTAAAAAAATCAATCAAAAAATTTATTAAAAAGGAAAAAATTATCCAGCTCTAGAAGTGTGACAGGACCCTGGAATTCTTAGAAGGTGAAGCAACTACAGTCAATTTCACTAGCTCACTTGTGTCTTTGTTTCTACGTCAACCTGACCTTAGACATTGAAAAGAAGTCGGTGGTCATGAGAGTGATGTATATCGCTATATACATATGAACTATACGCTTCTCGAAAAGAACAGCTCAACACTTTCTGTTCACATGTAAGAGATTAAAAAAAAAAAAAATTAAAAGCGGCCATATTGGGCTCTAAGAGCCACGGGCTTCAGAGAAAGTGAGTGTTCTGGGCCCGTTTGACCGGTGATGGGCTGGCTGACTGTGCTCGTGTCACATGCCCTGACTGGTCTCTGTTCTCATGTGTAAAAGGGGTGGGGCCTCCAGTCTCACTGGTCAGTGTGGTCCCGAGGCCAGCGGCCCGCGCCTCACAGGACAGCTTGTCAGAGACGCAGAATCTTAGACCCTCCTTCAGACCCACTGGCGCAGAGTCTGAATGTGAATAGGATTGCCAGGGGAGAGAGTCTGGTCCACAGGACCTTTAAGCCCTGGCTGGCCAGCTCGGTTGGTTTAGTGTGTCATCCTGACAGCACAGAGGTTGCTGGTTCGATCCCCAGTCAGGGCACATGCAGGGGGCAGATGTTCCTGTCTCTCTCTCTCTCTCTCCCTTCCCTTCTCTAAAATCCATAAATAAACATCAAAACAAATAAAGAGGACCTTAAAGATCACTTCCAACCCTGTTCTGGTTGGGAAGTGGGAAATAAAATGCATAAGTTGAAAGAGACAGCCCCCCTTCTGTTGTGTTTGTGTGCATTTGTGCACACATGTGCACGCAAGGGTATGTGCGCGTACTCACGTCCAAATATTTAGCTTCTTATGCCACATGGATGCCTGAACTTGCAAAATCCATTTTTTTTTTTAGTTTCAAATGGTCTGAGATAGAGCAAAATGAGAGGGGACCCCTAGTTTCGCTGTGTCATTGGTGTGACTCAACTTTCCCACTGAGGACAGGATCCAAAGACTGAGACCCCCACTTTACCCCGAAAGCCCCTGCGAGCTCACATCCAAATTAGGAAAGTACAAGAAGTCATCTTATCTTTTATCTCCCCTGCCAGCATCACCTGGTCTGTCAGGCCCGTCTTTAGTAGCCCCGTGCCAAGCTGACAGCTCTCTGCCCCCAGCTTGGGAGCGGTGGGGACAGCCGCCCCTCCTCCGGGAAGAGTCACTTACAGGGGCGGCTGACGCGGAGGCAGAGGGCGAACAATGGAAGCCTGTCAGGTCCGACAGTCCGTCCTGGATGTATGGGTGCCGGGCTGACAGCACAGGGCCTCCGAGGGGAAGCTGCTTTGCTGGAACTAATTAAACAGATGAAATTATTACATGAATATGCAGGTGTTGTTTACATTTTACCATATGGTATTATTTCAGGTAATAACTCGCAGGAGGATCCCTGCCCCTCATCAGGAGGACGTGGGTGGAAATGTGGGTCCCCTGTGTCACCTTTCGGTTGCTAGGCAGGCACTGAGGACACAGGTCTGCTCCCTGAGTGGCAGGGAGCGCTCAGCCCGGATCCCCGGGACCCTGCAGGGGAACGCCAAGGCCCCTCTCGGGGAGGGATGGGAGGTGTGGGGGCGGGAGGGGGGCTCTTTAGTGGAGCTGCAATGGCTACAGCGGCCAGAAAGCCCACCCTGACATTGCACACGGACCCGCCAGCTGTCTACAAGGTGAACCTGAGAGCCCCCCCTCCCCCAGGGCCCGGGCGCAGCCTTCTGCTCGGCATTTCCTCCCAGACGTGGGAGCGTGCCCATCGGGCAACTGATTTGCAAAGCGACACATCAGAACCAAGCGAGCCCTCCAAAGGGGGGCTGCGTCCTCCAAAGCAGGCGACCTACGGAGGCCGCAGAGGCTGCGCGGGTCACGGGAAAACACGCCCAAACAGCCGTCCTTCCTCACCCTCGGGACCCTTCCGTGCCTCCGGTAAGCACTCACGGCAAGCCACGTGGCCAGTCTAACTCGGACCTCCTCTGATCGCTCGTCACCTGCATCCGACTCGTGGTGGAGCAAGGGCCGGTAGGTTTCGCCTCCAAGGCGATCGGTCGTGTTCTCCTGTGGCCTCATCGCCAGGGGGCCGGCCGGGCCCTCAGCACTGTCACTGAGCTGTGATGGTGAGCTCTTCTACTCCGCCATCCTCAGGCCGCAGTGGGCCCCACTATCAGAACCATCTCTAAAATTCTCACTCTGGCTTGCAAGCACTCACTCAACACTCAACGTCTTCTCCCCGGTTTAGTCCCAAACCCCCACCCTGCCAGCTGCTGTGCCAGGCCATCCCATTTCCCACTCCTTCCCACTCCCAATGTCCTTCCATTTTCATTCTAGGCTGTTCCCTGGGTTGTCCCCCTTCCCTGAAACATTACCCCACTTTCTCTCCTCAGCTTAAAGCCAATCCTCCTTTTATGTTTGCATCGGGATCCACCGTGATGACTGTGATTATCTGAAAGAAAACGTGACCATCTCATCTGCTCTCTCAAACGGTGGCATTAGTTCCTCCCAAGAGATAACTGACCCAGAGAGCCTTCCCGGAATTGACTCACGCCTCTGCCCAGACACAGGCAGGTATGTCTGCAGTCCACACACACTTTCCTACAGACCTGAGCTCCCGTTATCTGTGCCAAGCTGCAACCAGCTCTTGCTGCTGAGCAATGCCAGGGACATTATCTAGATCAAATGACAGAAACAGAACACATTCTTGTGAATCCTGCAAAATACTCCAGGCTGCCCAAACCTTATCCTTGACTAAACGATTTGGTGATTACTGAATATTCAGGATTTCTCTCTTTCTTCCTTTCCTTATATTTTCCGTTGTTTTTTTTTCCTTTCTTTTTTTTTTTTTGCAAGTGACGATAATGCACTTAGACCATGTTTCAAAGGTTCTTGTATGCAAAGATGCCTTTCTTTCAAAAGCCTAGATTCCCTGTCGGGAAACAGTTGGGTCTGAAGGAACACATGCTTCTCAATCTAATGGAATTTCTAGATCGTTTCCACCCCCCCGCCCCCAAAAAAGGTGGTGATGATCTAGACTTCAATCAGCAACCTAGAAAAGTGACATCTGCCCGCATCCTTTATAATGTTATGTTCTCCTGCCTTTCATCTTGTTTTTGGTCGCCGTTTTCATTTGGCCGGGAAGAAGGTTGAAAACGTCTTTGTTTCATTTGCGGTTTTTGCTTTTTCACCAGGAGAGTTCAGCCTTGTTTACCATGTCCGCGGTCTTGCCAGACTGCCTCTTGCTTGGAACCGATGCTAATATCTGTTCCCTATTTTTCTATGAAGTTGTTTGTCTTTCTTATAAATGTGGAGGCCTTTGTAGATTAATTCTTTGTTTGTGATACGTGTTGCAAATATCTCTTCCCAGGCTATGTGTTTTCCTTTAGAGCTTTTTATACTCTCTTGACTCTCTTGAAAAAGGCCTTTTCCCATGCTGAGGTTATTCAAATACCCATCGAATGTTTAATTAGTTTATTTTTAGACTTCCTTTTTTTTTTTCTTTTGGAAAATTTTCTTGGCTAGTCTCAATATTTATTTTTTCCATGTGAACTTCACATTTCTCCTGTCACACTCCTAACTCATCCTCCAAAAAAAAACTGGTTGCAATTCTAATGAGACTTATATCAAAGTCCTTTAATAACTCGAAAACATGTGGCATTCTATAAGCCTGTCTAGTAAATGGATTACTAACTTTTCTTCTTAGCTTGTTTCATATTTTTTTACCTTCAATAAGATTTTGAAATTTTCTTCTATTAAATCAGGGGTCCCCAAACTACGGCCCGCGGGCCGCATGACGCCCCCTAAGGCCATTTATCTGGCCCCTGCTGCACTTTCGGAAGGGGCACCTCTTTCATTGGTGGTCAGTGAGAGGAGCATAGTTCCCATTGAAATACTGGTCAGTTTATTGATTTAAATTTACTTGTTCTTTATTTTAAATATTGTATTTGTTCCCGTTTTGGTTTTTTTACTTTAAAATAAGATATATGCAGTGTGCATAGGGATTTGTTCATAGTTTTTTTTAATGTCTGGCCCTCCAACAGTCTGAGGGACAGTGAACTGGCCCCCTGTGTAAAAAGTTTGGGGACTCCTGTATTAAATCCTATAACTTCTTCTTAAGCTCAGTTGGTTAGAGCATAGTCCCCATGCGCCAAGGTTATGGGTTCAAACTCCTGGTCAGGGCACATACAAGAGTCAACCAATGAATGCATAAATAAGTGCAACAACAAATTGATGTTTCTCTCTCTCTCTCTCTCTCTCTCTCTCTCTCTCTGGCTCTCTCCCTCTCCCTTTTTCCCTTCCTCTCTCACTAAAATCAACTTTAAAAACTTGAAACGTACACACACAGGCCAGTTTTTAAAAATCCTAGGACTTCTTGTTCATTTTCTTCTTGAAATTTTACTTTCTATGGTATTATTGTGAGTCCCTTTTTTTTTCTATTCTTGTACTGTTAATTGAAAATCTATAAATATCCATAATACCTCATTCATTCTAATGATCTTATTAATTCTAATAGACACTTATGGGTTCTCTTAGATTTACCAACTACACAATCATGCCTTCCTCCAATAATAATACTTTTAGCTCTTCTTTTTCAATAAGTAATGAAACATTTCATTTTCTTGCTTTATTGCAAGGGCCTAAGAATGCATACTCCCCAGCCCTCATCCCAGAGGGTCCATTTCAGTACATTTAAGGAATCTCTTAAAAGCACCCCAGATGCCAAGAACAGGGGAAGAAACCTTCCCTGCGCTAGGGCAGTTTATCAGAGAATCACGGATCAACTCCAAGTTTTTACTTAGATTCATCTAGTTGTTGAAAAGCCAAGGATGGACTTCCATATCTGAACATTTTCTTTTCCTTTTTTTTTTTTTAAGTTACTTATTGATGTTAGAAGAAGTGAGAGAGGGAGAGAGAGGAGCATGGCCTTGCTGTTCCACTTATTTACACACTCCTTGGTTGATTCTTGTATGTGCCCTGACCAGAGATTAAACCTGCAACCTTGGTGTAGGGCAGCGGTTCCCAACCTGTGGGTCGCGACCCCAGCGGGGTCGCCTAAAGCCATCGGAAAATACATAATGCACATCAGGTATTTACACTCCGAATCATAACTGTAGCAAAATTACAGTTATGAAGTAGCCACCAAAATTATTTTTTGGCCTGACCTGTGGTGGCGCAGTGGGATAAAGCATCGACCTGGAACACCGAGGTCGCCGGTTCGAAACCTTGGGCTTGCCTGGTCAAGGCACATATGGGAGTTGATGCTTCCTGCTCCTCCCCCTTCTCTCTCTCTCTCTGTCTCTCTCTCTCTCACTCCTCTCTCTCTAAAAAATCAATAAACAAAATTATTTTTTGGTTTGGGG
Source organism: Saccopteryx bilineata (assembly GCF_036850765.1). Taxonomy (NCBI): domain Eukaryota; kingdom Metazoa; phylum Chordata; class Mammalia; order Chiroptera; family Emballonuridae; genus Saccopteryx; species Saccopteryx bilineata. The sequence goes on from NC_089496.1 coordinate 63,860,123, forward strand.
TCACTGCAACATGAGGAACTGTATTGCGGGGTCACGGCATTAGAAAGGTTGAGAACCACTGGTGTATGGGTTCGACGCTCTAACCAACCGAGCTACCTGGCCAGGGCTGAACACTTTCATAAAATATTGTGATGGAAACATTTTCCCCGTGATAACCAATTATCCACAGTGCGCCTGCTCGTCAGTCATGCCAAGAGAGTGCACACACTGGTGCTTATCTCTTCAAACGCCGAAATGCATTTTCTGAAGACTCACCCACCGGGCCTTAAAATAGAAATAGGGATGTGGCGTTTAAGTAGGATTTGAATTTAATCCCAAACCTTCGCAGAGCAGCGATTAAAATACATACTGTCCCGTTTGCTACTTAAGATAAACAAGGCACACCTACCAGGGGTCCGAAGGTTAGCGCGAACGCAGAAGCCGTGTGTCAGCCTCGGAGGGAAGTCGGGGTAGCCGACATCCAGGACACACTGTTGTCTGCAACAACTGTCCATAAACCTGCTGTTGACAGTCTCCGGAACCCTGTGGCACGCGCCCTGCCAACGTCCCACCGTCCTTGGCTTATCTGGGGGCTTATGGAATTAATGTCCCCAAAGTCCTGCTAACACAGGAGTCTTGGCTTGCTTAACTGGAAAGAAATGCATTCAAGGCAACTGTGATTAGCAACTCACTGTGTCCGGAAGGTATCATTCTTACCTCTCTCTTCCGAATGTTTATACGCCGCGTGCTGGAGGCGTTCATCTAGGTGATAACAGGCCCTTGTCTGCAGCCTCTGATAAAAAAAAAAAAATGCCATTTTAAGTCACTGAAATTGGGGACTAAGAGGAAGAACCCTTGTTAATGCTTTCTGTCTTTTCTTTTTTTAAGTCTTCTTGCAGAGAATCCCAACCTAAGGCAAATTGGCATACTCTCTAGAATGCTTTTTTTAAATGTTCATAGTTTCAGTTGCACCCCAGAACACAGAAACAAATCTCCTGGGGCAGACCAGGTGACTCAGCTCTCCGCCTATGAGCTGGGGCAGCGGTGGGTGTTGGCCACCACCATCCTGTGCGTCTGAGGGCCTGCCCGCCGTCGTCTCACAGGGGGGAGGCTACCTCTCGGTAGGCACCTCAGTAGCTAAAAACCTGAATGGGACTCACAGCAACAGTTCCCATCAAAAGGCGAGCCACAGTATAATCACAGGGGGTTCCACTAACCAGAGCAGACAGTGTAAGAGGAAGAGGCAGCTCTGAGCTGTTGCACACAAGGACCGCTTTTATCTAAGTGGTGTTGATTCTAGGAATTTTTTATTAAAATAGAAGGATCCGTTTGAATCCTTCTATTTGAAAGGTGCCGTTTGAATCTTGTGCGGCTGGGGACAGAGGGGGACCTACTCAGAGTCCCACTGAAGTTCAACAAATGTCCTCTGGACTCCTTCTCTCTAAGCAGCAACAGCAGGGCCCCCACCGCACAGGGCTGCCGCCATTGTTATGCAGGCTGAAGTCCATTTGTATAACAGAGCTGGACATTTAGATAGCTCTCCTCCTAGGTTTTCTGTGTGAACGAACGTCTGCAGTTAGTTCTCGCCATTCATCGCTAAGCACTGGGTCACGTGGTCTTACCTCGCTAAGCACTGGGTCACGTGGTTTTACCGAGGTTTGGAGGACCTCGGTAGACGTTGGAACGGAAGCATTTCTAGTCCAGCACCTGGAAGAGGTACTCAGTACATGCAGGTGGGCGCCCCTGTCATCCCACTCCGGTGGAGTTGAGATATAGACAGGGTAACTAACGATGGAAATAAAACAAGGAAACAAAAGCACTGCCTACTAAGCGGCGTCCCTCCCGGAGAACTAAGGTTACAAAGAAAGATAAACCCACCACTTCAATTCCAAGTCCGAGTCTCCAGCTCTGGCTGGGTAGCTCAGTTGGTTGGAGCGCTGTCCGGATTGGCCAAGGTTGTGGGTTCAATCCCTAGTCAGGGCTCATGCAAGAATCAACTAGTGAATGTATAAGTGAGTGGAACAGCAAACTGATGTTTGGGTTTTCTCTCTCTCAAATCAATAAATAAAATTTTTATTTTTTTAAAATAGTCTCCATTGGTTTCTAGTAGAACCCGGGTCAAAACAGGGGGCTATTTTTATTTTATTATTTTCCCAGTCCAGGTAAAGTGACAGCTAATTTTGCGCAGACGTTCTCCAAGGCTTTCGTTGTGTTCAGCGCCGTGTTCTGCACAGAATCAGTCATAAGCGATCTGAACATCTCCAGATGTTGGCAAACTCAGCATCAAAGCAGTGGTTGAAGCCGCTGTGGCTTTTCCGGAACCCACGCTCAGTGGACTCCACGCGCATCCTTGTGAAGGGGGAGAACCCTGACGCTCCGGTCAGGGGGTGGTCCGGTCACGCGTGGGACTCTCGAGGAAGGCAATCTCCTGCTCCAGGGCAGGTAGGCATCCAACCCAGTGCATGACGTATAACACACGTCTCGGGGCAACTCGTGACTACAGGCAGCAATACCGTATTATATGCTTCAAAACTGCTAAGAGAAGAGCCCTCACCTATTCCCACTACAGCGCAGGAAGAAAGGGTAATTATGTGGTTTTGATAGGAGGTGTTAGCCAAAGCTACTGTGATCATCACATCATGTCAGGTGAACGTATCCAATTGACACACTGTACACGTTCAACACACCGTTTTATAGGTAAATTATCTCTCTCTCTTTTTAAAAAACAAACAAACAGGCTAAGCAGAGTGAGCAGATATTGGCCAAGCAGATACAATAAAGAGGTGAGGTTTTCTACAAACTCATGTGGTAACAGCATGAGCAGAAAGAGAAAATGACATGCAGACCATTTGTGTATTGAGATGTAAGCATGCGCCATTGTGGTTCGGGTCACAAGTATTTTCCCAGTTCTGATGGCCCTCTGCCGGTTTGGCTATGCAGATTAACACACCAGTGGGCAGGTAGGTGGTAATGAGATGCCCAAAGATCCCGAAAGATCCCCACAGTTTAGACAAATTCACTGCCGTTCTTGTCTCTCCTCAGGTCAGGCACACATTCAGGGGGAGGGGGCATAACTACCCAACTTAGAATGTTGAAGTGTTTCCGACCTCATCAGACGACTCCTGCTTGCTAAATTTCTAGCAACTAGATTCTATGGCGATGGCTCAATCCATCTGATTTTCCAATCCGGCGTGTTCTGGCTGGAGTCTCAAATATCATCCTAAAAGTTATTTAACTTGAAATTCAGAGATTTCAGAACTGATCTGTTTCTGATCCATTTCACAGGGGCGGGGGGGGGGGCATACGACCTCATCTTGTTCCAAATTGCATGATGAGGTCCACGGAAAAGCAGGGGGAGCCCCTCTTGCCACGCGGACCTGGCACACCGCGCTGAACTGCATGGGAGGAACTCCAGTTAGGGACGGTCGGGTCAGCGTTGCTGGCTCCTCACCAATCAGTCTCTCTATTAACGTACTGCCTGCTTTTAATATGCATGTAAAACAGATGCTACAATTTGCATTTGTGGCTTTTCGATGGGAAAAGAATCCAGTGAACATTTTTTTTTTAATATATGACAGCTCCAGCTCCCCCTAAAAGCGAACAATATGTTCAATGCATCAGAGATATAGTTACTGTCTGCGGTGAACAGGGTGGTGTGCTGTGTTTTAGAAACTTCTCATTTGCGTATTGACAGAGTTACTGGGTTATATATTGCGGGCCGGGAATAAGGTGTTTTTCCAGCCTCCGCAGGCGGTAGGTAGGTGGGATGCTTCTCGTCTTGTGGGTTCTATCGAGCGACACCCGTGCACCAAGGCACTGACGTGTGTAGCAAGCAGCCAACAGTCTATCTGGGAGGACAGGCCACCGTAAGGAGTAACAGGGACGTGGTCCAATGAGTCTCATGCTTGGAAGGCACTTCGCAGGGACCTCTCCCCAACAAAGAGGGCGGGACTTGAGACAGTTCTTCCAATGGTTGTGACTTGTAGCTCCAGCCCCAGCCCCGAGCTGCCTGGACTGGGTGATAACACAGCACGTGACAGTGAGGCTCAGACCCGGGCTCTGCGCCTTAGCCAGGGCACGTTGCTGCTCTGGCACTCACTGTCCACATCTACGAAATGGGACTACTCCAAGTTCCTATTCCACGAAGGTGGTTGTAAGGATCACTACACATCAGGGATTGAGAAGAACACCAAGCACACATCGATACATTTTGTGTTAGAGAATTTTTCTACTAAACAAATATTTGTTCAATGAAGGAACGAGTGAGCTGGTTTATCTAGTCCTTTCCCGTGAGCCGAGCAGGGAGAGCTGTTAGGAATAACATTTTGCAAAGAGAGAAGAGTCAAGGAGTTCTTTCGGTTGCTCATTGGTTTGTTTGTTTGTTTTTTAAGGTTAGCAATTATAAAGTTTCTCTCTCTTCTTTAATGGAGACAGAGGCCAAGGTCCCCACTGGGTACCAGGCAGGACCTCACTGCTAAAAGCAACCCATGGGGAAGGAGCTGTGATCTTTATTTCAGGGGTTATGTGGCTGAGGGAACTGACCCTGCGAGAGGCGGAGGAACTTCCGTGAGGTGCCAGCGCTGGGCAGTTGCGGAGCCGGAATTCAAGCTCAGGTCTCTCTGGTCCCCCCTCCGGAAGTCCATCTGCTCTACTGCATGGGAGTTCAGAGAAGTGGCCTAGAAGCCCAGTCAGAGTGTAAGGAACTAAGCCCACCGCTCTGTGGCTGCAGTCAGACCAAGCATTATCTTTTCCTGACTGAAATCCCCTTCCAATCTTATAAATAACTGCTGGCTGATGACGCAGTAGCTTGATGACTCCTCCAGAAGAACACGGAATTTTTCATGAATCTGACTCAGTTCTGGAAATACACTGTCTTGTTAGGTTTACACACTTGCGTCCAAGCTTGGCTTTTCAAAACAGAGGGCGTTATTATAGCTTCAAAACAATGCCTCACGGTTGACTGAGAATAGATGAATGTTTACACTGTGGCACCCAGGAAATATTTATTGAAATGAATCAGGGCCCTGGCTGGGTGGCTCAGTGGATAAAGCATCGTCCCGGCACACCAAGGTCACTGGTTGGATCCCCCGGACAGGACACATAGGAGAAAAAACAGTGAGTGCACAACTAAGTGGAACAACTAAGTGGAACAATGAGTTGATGCTTCTCTCCTTTCTCCTCTCCCTTCTCTCTCTGATCAATCAAAAATTTAAAAAAAAGAAAAAGAAAAAATAACTCACAATGGAACACAATAACCAGAACTACTTTATTTTAATGAGAAACATCTAATATCTAAAAAGATAAAAACGCAGCCATTAAAAAAATTCATGATTATATAATTGAGAAGGCAAATACAATAGAAAGCTTCTAAAATAAAATCCAAGGGTGATTATGTATATATTTTTGTATTTCGTAGTTCTGTTTATTTGGGGGAAGTTATATTAAGATAATCGTGTCATTGGCTTCAATTCTGGGCCAAAAGATGAACTCTGATCGTAAGTAAATTTCTAGGCTGCCCAGAGCAGGATGTAAATTTCAGGAAGTTGGGGAAAGTTAAGACTCATCCATTTGAAAGATTTCCAATCTGCACATTCACGAAATAGGGGAATGTATTAGGGATCCCAGAAACACATATTCATTGAGTATATGAAGAAATGCTGACTCCAGGTCAAGAAATAAACACAGAAATTGAAGAGTAACACTTTTACTATATATTCTGGCTTGATCTTATTTTAGAACATGCTTTAAAATACAGTATAATTTAAAATAGCCGTGAGTTATCCTCAGAGAATAGAAACGTATCTTGGAGCATTCTCTAAGGCTATATTTTTCTAATCCTTCACGTATTAGACCAGGGGTCGGGAACCTATGGCTCACGAGCCAGGTGTGGCTCTTTTGATGGCTGCATCTGGCTTGCAGACAAATCTTTAATAAAAAAAAATAATAATAATAATGTTAAAAATATAAAACATTCTCATGTATTACAACCCATTCATTTCCTACCTCTCATGTTCATGGTTTTGGGTGGCTGCAGCCAATCACAGCTGCCCTCCAGGACAACGCCAAAATTTTATTGGATAATGTGTAACGTACACAGGTCATTATATGGCTCTTATGGAATTACATTTTAAAATATGTGGCGTTTCTGGCTCTCTCAGCCAAAAAGGTTCCTGACCCCTGTATTAGACCATATGAAGTAAATTAATTACAGGTTTTTTGGAAGCGTAAAAATAAATGTATTAAACCCAGTTTTAAAGTTGATAGTATGTCAGCATCTCAGTTTGAGGTCTCTCTGGTTGCGATTCTCTGTGAGCAAATGAAGGAGAGAATCGGCATCCACACGGCCAGCATTATTTTAGAAGAGAACATTTATTTCGACATCTGAGATTTTGCACCTGTAATTATTTTGGGGTACAAAATCGGCTACACCAGTAATTGCTCCTATAAACAGCTAATTGTAGCTGCTATTAGCCACTTGTGGGTATAATTAGCTGCTTGCCCTTAATCTTCATGAAATGCCTAATTCTCTCTGTAATTAGTCAATTGTAGATGCTGTTCCTTTCACAAGAGAGGAGAAACTGGATTAAAAAAAATTTTAGAGGAAATCTTTACATTTGAATCTTAATTTATGGAACGTGTGAAAAGATTCCACGTGTAACGTGGTCCGGAAATGGTTTCATGTCCCCGACAACCTGTATGTAAGAAACTGCAAGCCGGCCATGTGGTGGGGACCTCGTTCCAAGAAAAATCTATTATTTTCATCTGTGTATTGTTAGCTGGCATTATTTTTATTTTTAAAACTGTACTCTTCAGGGAATATAGTCAATAATATTGTCATCACTTTGCACAGTGACAGATGGTTACTAGTCTTAGGGTGGTGATTACATTGTAAGGTATATAAACGTCGAATCACTATGTTGTGTACCTGAAACTAATATACTCTCATAGGCCAACTATACTTATATTAAAAAACAAAAATTAAGCCCTGGCCGGTTGGCTCAGTGGTAGAGCGTTGGCCTGGAGTGCAGGAGTCCCGGGTTCGATTCCCAGCCAGGGCACACAGGAGAAGCGCCCATCTGCTTCTCCACCCCTCCCCCTCTCCTTCCTCTCTGTCTCTCTCTTTCCCTCCCGCAGCCAAGGCTCCATTGGAGCAAGGTTGACCCGGGCGCTGAGGATGGCTCTATGGCCTCTGCCTCAGGCGCTAGAATGGCTCTGGTTGCAACAGAGCAACGCCCCAGATGGGCAAAGCATCGCCCCCTGGTGGGTGTGCCGGGTGGATCCCGGCCAGGCACATGAGGGAGTCTGTCTGACTGCCTCCCCATTTCCAACTTCAGAAAAATACAAAAAAAAGAAAACTAAACAAACAAAAAAAATTAAATGCATTGAAAAAAAAGAAAATTATATTTCTTCTAGCCATGTGAATAAAATGTTTAAGGTTCTTGCATAACAAACTTCTGGTATAAAAGGCCTCAGCATTTAAAATGTTTGTTTAGACAGTGGATTTATGAAGCTTAATAAAATTAAGGGCAAGATATTTGAAATTCTGAGTTTAAATATAAGCCCTCTCATAGGCTAAGCACATGGCTTTGGGCATATTCACATTACTAACCTCAGTATTCCCCTTCATAAAATTTTAGGGAACAATGACCCCTGTATTTTTCCAGGTTGTTGGAAGAATTGCACATAGGCGTGAACATCCTGAACACTTGCTAAATATTTCCCAATCTCACTGCAGTGACTAAAATTCAGTTCTTCGTGTTCATTGGAAAGCGTAACATCTTTCTCACATAATGCTGAAATGTGCTTTTGATATTCGCACCTGAAATGAAGGCTCCCATAGAAAATATAAAATTCTCCCTAGCCATCGCCGAAGAATTTTCAGAAGGTCCGTCTCATATTTAAAAAGCATGAATATTTTTCATGGTAGATTTTAGTGGAGTATAGTGAATTCTAAGACACTATCCTGACATGATCATTACACATATACAGTGTGTCCATAAAGTCATGGTGCCTTTTTGACCGGTCATAGGAAAGCAACAAAAGACAATAGAAATGTGAAATCTGCACCAAATAAAAGGAAAACTCTCCCAGTTTCATACCTATTTAGTGCAGTTCAATGTGGGCTCATGCACAGATTTTTTAGGGCTCCTTAGGTAGCTATCCAGTATAGCCTCTACAGTAGGGGTCCCCAAACTACAGCCCGCGGGCCACATGCGGCCCCCTGAGGCCATTTATCTGGCCCCCGCCGCACTTCTGGAAGGGCACCTCTTTCATTGGTAGTCAGTGAGAGGAGCATAGTTCCCATTGAAATATTGGTCAGTTTGTTGATTTAAATTTACTTGTTCTTTATTTTAAATATTGTATTTGTTCCCGTTTTGTTTTTTTACTTTAAAATAAGATATGTGCAGTGTGCATAGGAATTTGTTCATAGTTTTTTTTATAGTCTGGCCCTCCAACGGTCTGAGGGACAATGAACTGGCCCCCTGTGTAAAAAGTTTGGGGACCCCTGCTCTATAGACTCGTCACTGACTGATGGCCTACCAGAAGGGGTTTCTCCACCAAACTGCCGGTTTCCTTCAACTGCTTATCCCACCGAGTAATGTTATTCCTATGTGGTGGCGCTTCGTTATAAACGCACCAATATTCACGTTGCACTTTGGTCACGGATTTTAATTTAGCGAGCCACAGAACACACTGAACTTTCCTCTGTACCGTCCACATCTCGACTGGCATGGCCCTGGGCTGCTCCGCTGTATACACGGTGTTACGTTATCATCTGTGCATGCGCACATGCTGCCACATCATCCTACAGAAACTGGGAGGGTTTTTCTTTTATTTGGTGCAGATTTCACATTTCTATCGTCTTTTGTTGCTTTCCTGTGATTGGTCAAAAGTGCACCATGACTTTACGGACACACTGTATATACATACAAATGTGACCTGTGTTATATGAGCAACGTCACAAAGGATTTTTAGCCTTCTAACCTTTGGAGTATCTTCATGGGTCAAATGCTTGTCCTGATGAAAGAGTAAGCCAGGCGGCGGAGAACTGCGCAGACAGGACCCTGGTCTTCAGCTCGAGTGCAGCCTGTTGGTATTACCCAGCTAGCATTTCTCCATCATTTAACAACAGAAGGGAAACTCAGAAGTGTTCTGGGATCATTTGAATTTTACCTTCTACCTAGAACATTTCCAGTTTGGGCATAGATCTATCTCATTCTTTGCCTACCACTGCCTCCCAAATTATGTATGTCCTGATTAGCCTAGGAGCAGTTACATAGTTACATGTCAGCACATGCATGCATGTGCGTGTGGATGTGTGTCTACGCACAGGTGTGTGTGTGTGTGTCTGCTGTCCGTGTAGACGTGTGAGTGAATAATGTTGTCATAAACCAGACAGGAGGCTTTGGGGGCTTTGCAGCAATATCTTTCGCCACTAAAGTGCTTTATTACGGCCATCCCCTCCCTCCTGGGCAGGCAGTCAGCTGAGACCAGGCCAAATTGGCAGTCATTTTCAGAGAACCCATGATCTCGGGCAGGTCCCAACCGGCCGCCCTGTCCACCAGCCTTGCGAAGGGTCAGCGACAGTCGCAGCTCCCGAGTTGCTGTCTGCCTGGGCTGCACCGGGAGTCAGGACCAATATACATCTCTCTCTGAAAGTCACCCCGTGAAGGCGTCCTCTACCTACCCACCCCCTCCCCACCCCATAGTGTTTACAGAGTGGCAGCTGTCTTCCTAAGTCTCCGACTTCACAGCACGACCTGCCAGAATTCTCCCAAAAGCTAAGGCGCCCTTTGGTGACCAGGGGGTTAAATTGATAACATAGTTGTTCTAAAAATAATAATAATAATAACTGAGGGAGATGTGTTTGACTTGTCGATACAGGCACCGGAGACAATATTAGCCAAGGCTGTGGATCACGGCGGGCAATAGTCCTATGACAATGTTTCGACTGGTGAAAAAAATGGGGACAGAAATGGATAGTGACAGGACCGGGGCAGATGAGCCACAAATCCGATCCCAAGTTATAAAATACAGACTTAACCCAATAAACGCATGCTAGCTTTATTGTATTAATATTGTTAAAAATATCATAACACTTTAAGAAATGGAATTGAAGGTGGAGAAACACTTTTTTTTTTTTTTAGCGGTAGTTTTCACTCAACGTGGCTTCGAGGCAGACGATCTTTTTTCTTTTTCTTTTTCTTTCTTTTTTTTTTAAGCTAAAACTATTTCAACTCTTAGCACAGTGAAGTGCCCGGCTAAGATGCAGAACAAACCCAAAGGTGATCACATTTCTCTACAGAGAGGATGGAAAATGGAAGTAATAATTATGGAAGATTTTTGGTTTTTTGAAGTGAGCCAAGCATTTTATAAGTGGGATTTATTCTTGTATTTTTTTCCCGTTGATTTTGAGAGAGGTAGAGGAGGCGAGAGGGAGGGGGAAGGGGGAGAGAGAGAGGGAGAGAGAAGCATCAACTTGTTACACTTAGTTGTGCATTTGTTTGTTGCTTCTCATATGTGCCCTAACTGGGGGGACCAAACCCACGAGCTTGGTGCCTGCTAGGTGGACACTATCCACTGAGCCACCTAACCAGGGCCAAGGTGGGACTTATTCCTGACATTTTGGAACTAAGGAGACCAAGAAGAGTTAAGTAAGTCATCTAAAGAGACATGGCTATTCGCTGGCATCCAACTATAAGTCTGCCTGACTTCACACTAGGGTTTTTTTTTGTTTTTTTTTTAAATCAGACACTGCAGCAAACAGACCCTAAATATAAGAAGAAACAAAAATTTGTGGCTTGTCTTCTGGAGTACGCAGGGCTGGTCTAAGGAAGACTGTTGTGACTCAAAACCACCTGAATGTTAGCCTTTCCAGATTGACTGATTTTTTCCTCCAAAGAAACCCAAAATGAAATTTTAACATGAAATCTCACCTTTTAAACATTAGCATAACGAATGAGGCTGTGGCCCACCTCCAGCCCGGGGTGGACATTTCGGAACCCCCACCCTGTAGGCTCTCCCCAACCTTTTCCTACCAAGAAAAAACAATCAGAAACATTTTTGTTGTTTTCTTGAGATTCTTTGATGAATACCTTTTCCGCTTTGACTATTGACCCATCAAGAAATATTTTCATTCCAGATGCTCTTGGTATAATATTATAATTTAATATTTAATTTAAGTGTTTCCCCCCCTAGAAATCCTTAATCGTATCACAATTATGGATTGCAGGTCAGTGAGAGGTGTATTGTCATATGGGGGGGGGGGACAAACACTAAGTCACTGAGAATTTTTGAAATGTGGTCTCAGCCTCAGAACCTTGTTGTCTTATTTAGAAGCTCATGTCAGTAACATTGCTGGACTTTCATTTTTTTTATTTATTGACTTTTTAGCAAGAGAGGAAGCGAGGGAGAGAGAAAAAGACAAGAACACAGATCTGTTTCTGTTTATGTGTCCTGACCAGGGACCAAACTGGCAGCCTTTGCAAATCTGGGCGATGCTCTAACCACCTGACTATCCCACCAGGGCAACAGCATGGCTTGACATTTAAAGTCCAAATGACCAGATAATGAAATGCCACCCTTTTCCCAGGAAAAAGGCTGTTAAATTGGAGAAGGAGACTCCAAGACCAAGTGTGCACAACCTCCCAGACACAGGCAAAGGCACCTTGCACACTGGCTCAGGTTGGCTTCTGGGAATTTGGTGGTGGCCTTTGAACACGCGTGCTAAGGTGGGCTAAATTAAGGTGACCAATTGTCCTCCTTTAGGGAGGACAGTCCTTCTTTTGTAAGTTCCGTCCTCCCTCAAAAAGTGTCCTCCCACATGTCCTCCTTTTTGATATTGGAAGACTCATCTGTAAAGGTCCATATTCGATTGATGCAGAGTGGATCCATTGCGTGTGATGTGACATATTTGTATCTAAATGAGTACTTTTTCTTACAATTATTATTAAAAATTAATAGGCATGTAAGCATAATTACACTATAAAATATTACAAATGTTGGCCCTGACCGGTTGGCTCAGCGGTAGAGCATCGGCCTGGCGTGCGGGGGACCCGGGTTCGATTCCCGGCCAGGGCACATAGGAGAAGCGCCCATTTGCTTCTCCACGCCCCCCTCCTTCCTCTCTGTCTCTTTCTTCCCCTCCCGCAGCCAAGGCTCCATTGGAGCAAAGATGACCCGGGCACTGGGGATGGCTCCTTGGCCTCTGCCCCAGGCACTAGAGTGGCTCTGGTCGCAGCAGAGCGACGCCCCGGAGGGGCAGAGCGTCGCCCCCTGGTGGGCAGAGCGTCGCCCCTGGTGGGCGTGCCGGGTGGATCCCGGTCAGGCGCATGCGGGAGTCTGTCTGACTGTCTCTCCCTGTTTCCAGCTTCAGAAAGATACAAAAATAAATAAATAAATAAAATTTAAAAATAAATAAATAAAATATTACAAATGTTTTTATTATGCATTTATCATATAATAGTGTATTATTGTTGTAATGCAATGAATAAAATGTTTCTTTTATTTACAATATTGTTTTCTTCTATTTATTTTTGTCCTCCTTTTTATTGTTAAAAAGTTGGTCGCCTTTGCTACATAGCCTGATAGCTTTGGCCATGGCCCGATAGCTCACTTGGTTAGAGCATCATCCGGAAGCTCAGAGGTGGCCAGTTCGATCCCGGGTCAGGGCACATACAGAAACAGATCAGTGTTCCTGTCTCTCTCTCTCAAATCAATAAAATAAACATTAAAAATGAATGAATGACTAAAACACCTTTAGTATCCAGAACGCCCTGTTTCCCTAGTTTAAATACAACCAACAGGGTAGAAAAGTCATTCATGTATATATATATATATATATATATATATATATATATATATATATATATATATATATATATATATATATATACGTTTCAGGAATTCACGTGCAATTGACCAAATACAATTCTGCAATAGTTTCCCTCTTCAGCCTTGTCAAGAGCAGAAACGGAGTTCACCCCCGGCAGGCCGGGGTATCCCTCCCCTCCCCCCTGCGGCCACCCCCGTGTCCACCCCCCTGCGTCCAGGCTGATGGGCTTTCACTGCGGACAGGTCATCAGAACCTGACTTAACAGGCAGCCGGGTGGAAAGCTCCAGCCTTTACAGGGTGTCGGGCGTCCCGAGGTTCGCGCTGCCCTCGGTCTGTGATGTGATAACGTCATCTAGAGCCCGCCCGGGCCTGTCAGTTCAGGTCTAAAGGGATTTGATTCAGTGTCAGCACCTTTGGCTCGCAAGGTCACTTTTCTGTTCTTGCTTTTCTTCTAACAAAAGGGGGGAGGGGGGCATGCGTGCGCGCACGTGTGCGCAGGCGCGCACTCAGGTGCTTTCTTGTTTTTGTTGGGTTTTTTGTTTTGTTTTGTTTTTTTAAGCCCAAAGCCTGTATTTCGGCCCTGCTGAAACATCTTCATCAGACACAGGCCTCTGAAGTCGACTTGGAAACGTGGATTGTGCAACTAAAAAAAAAAAAAAAAAAAAAAAAAAAAAAAAAAATCCAGGAAAACAAACCGCAGCCCTCTGCAGCAGCGGCCCGATGGAGAGATGATGTGTGTCGGGCTGTCATATCTCAGGGAAGACATAAAACACGCGGCAACATCAATAAGCAACAAGCTCCTGACAGCTTCGAGAAGTCGCAGCTGACAAGGAGGGAGGGGGGCGGCGAGGTGAGGGCTCAGGGGGGACATTTAAAACGCCTCACAGCCTGCAGAAATGTTGGCAGGCTTCAGGGAGGCTGGGGGAAGACAAGATAAAGTCCGTCGGGTCATCACCTGGTTTCGAGGTGTCTTCCTCCTTGCTGGGCACCGCCACAAGACAGTGACAGCCCTGCCACCAACCCCCCCCCCCATACACCCCCACCCTCTATTTTAAAATGTTTCCCAGAACCAAGCTGTCTTGAGAGTGTTGCCGGGACAACGTTTGTGCAATAAAAAAAAAAAAAAAAAAAAAAAAAAAAAAAAATTTTTAAATGTTTTAAAAAGGAAAAAAAAAAGGGTGTGTGTGTGCACGCAGAAATCTGGGAGTTAAAGAATTCTGCTTCTAGCTACAATGTACAGAAATCAAAAAGGATTAACAAAGGTTTTTTTTTCCCCTTCGTTTTCTTCTTCATTTAATTTCCTGTACATCAGAAGCTTTTGTTAAGAGATCAGAGATATTGCTATTTATTGAATTTTTAATATGATCTTTATTAAAAGGCAGCATGTGTATTTTTTTTTCTTTTTTAAACATGCATGGATATAAAAATCAAAGGGCAGGAATGAAGCATGATTGTTTGATTTCAGTGGTTCTATAATATGCAAGAGGATCTGGTAAAATGCTCATCTATAGTATGTATTTAAATTTAAAAAAATAAGAGAGAGAGAGAAATAAAAGCCCTCTACTCTTTTTACCGGTTTTGGGTCTTACAATGAAAGAATTGGTCATTCTGCGTTAACCCTTCCAATGTTTTAGGCAGGAGTCATTTGACAAATGTCCCCTGGTTTAGTATGTCCTATTACAAGAAGTTAAATGAGAGAAAACGGCGATAATACTGGCTCTGGCTTTTCCCTCATCGCGGCCTGTGTGTTCTTATGAACAGACTCCTGATTGATTTTCAAAGGAAGCTCCTCCCTTCATTAGAAACGGTTGAGATGCATCAGAGGGGGTTAAAAATCCATAGACATGTATTCTAGACTCCTAGGTTCCAGAGTCAAAGGCAGGGAGCTCCTACTCCCCGGTGAACTTTAAGACTGAGTCCGTTTTTTAGATTCTAGAGAATACTCCTCTAGACCCCACCTGCATGTGCCCACTCCGCTATTTCCAAACTCAGATTTTACTCAGTTGAAGTCAATTATTATTGCCTGCTTCCACCTAAAACCAACCCTCTTCAAAAAAACGTCAAGGACAGAGAGAGGCGGTCAACAGTGCCCTGTGCAGAGCCAGGCAGTCCGACACCATTGTCTGAATGACCGGAGGCAATGTTCCCATGAGCACTCAGCTTCTGGGTTTTTTTTGTTTGTTTGTTTTTATGTCAATAAAATAAGACTAATGAGGCCAGGGTTTGTGAGGGTGACCTGAGATCCCGTGTGTAAAATGGCCTCGCACAGTGTACAATACTATTCATATCTGTCATCATTTTTTTAAAAGGGGCAGAGGAACCGAAAAAGAGTCCAATAAATAGGGAGAGGGAATTAATAGTGTAAAAACTTTGACTACAGTGAGCAACACTGTTGGACAAAAACGAAGCGCCGAGCCTACCAAGGCGGACTGCTGACCCCGGGTTGGGTCAACAGTAGAAGCAAGAAGGAGAATCCAGGTCACTGTGGACGACTAATTATAATAAGAAGACAAATAATATCTGATGGCCAGTACCTTTGTCTGTAGTAAGTCCTCTGACTCTTAAAATGATCAGAGGAGAAAGGAAGTATTTATTGTTAGCCCCGTTTTCCAGATTAAAAACTCCGGATACAGAGAGTTTAAGTTGCTCTGCCAACGCCCCACGACAAGAGTTCTGGATTAGTAGAAATACACCTGCACTGGCCAGTGGCACAGTGGATACGAGTGTCCTCCCGGAGTGCCAAGGTCGCAGGGTCGCTAGTGCAACCAGAGGGCACCAACCAGTTAGGGCCCTGGTCAGGGAACATACGAGAAGCAACCAGTGAATGGATACACAGCTCTCTTGGATCATGCAGCTAATAGGAACCGGGAAGGAAGCCCGATGACAGAGGAAGAAGACACAGATACCAGGTCTGAACCAAGAATCCCCGTATCTTGTAGAGTTTTCAAAGCTAACCCGACCTTAGTCCCCGTAGGGCAGGGGTCTCAAATTCAACTCAGCATGTGGGCCGCAGAGCAAGATCACAGCCGTTCAGTGGGCCGCACTAGGTCTACAAAAGGCAACTGTTACACAACACTTTTCAGTGTCACAAAACGACCAGAAACTGTAGTTCGCATCACAACTGCTGTTGACTAAGCTAATATCTAGCTAGGATGCTAGAGAAATGAAAAATACAAGTAGGCCCCTAGGCTTACTTAATTTTATCCAAAATATTTTGAACTTCGTGGATTTGTCTGCGGGCCGCACAAAATTGTTCGGCGGGCCGCATGCGGCCCGTGGGCCGCGAGTTTGAGACCCCTGCCGTAGGGGCTGGGAGTCCTCACTCTCCGGAGTCCTCTCTCTAAGCCAGAGGCTTTTTGAGTTAGTTGACTAAAACCACAACCAAACTTTAGCCTGCAGCGTGAGAAACCAGGGAGGCACAGGGAACTGGGGCCACTCACGTACTGGCCCTCTTTTCTGATGTCGTTTTCTTACCATGATACCTACTTGATAATCTCCTAAAATATTCATATTTTAGGCTCATGGGCAAATAATCACACTGTTTCTTGGGCCCCGTGAAAAGGCTTCTCCGAATGTTAAAAGAAATGAGGAATTTATGTTGAAATAAAGGGGTGGGAGTTTGATATTTACTTGTGAAGAAGATGTCATCCTGGGAAAATTACAGTTGCCAACTCTTTTGAAAAGGAAGGGACCCCCGGTGAGACCAGGTGATAAGTAAAGAAGCGGCTTCCCGGTATTAGCCAAGCAGTAATTCCAGACACTCAATATATTAAGAGCCTCCTATGATTCTTCACTATCCCATAAAGTTTAGTGATACTTTTTCCAAGTCCTAAATGTTGATTCTAGCATTTTTGACACTATTGTCTCTTGATTTTGATCAATGTATCATGGCACAGAATTTGAACATGAATTTCAGTGTCGAACAGCTTACACCATTCCGTGACTGAGTAAGGAACTAAAATCTAAGTAAACTTGAGACAAACAAATACAAAAATACAATAATTAGGTCTTTTTATCAAGAAAGTGACGTGTGGACCCTGGCCGGTTGGCTCAGTGGTAGAGCGTCGGTCTGGCATGCGGAAGTCCCGGGTTCGATTCCCGGCCAGGGCACACAGGAGAAGCACCCATCTGCTTCTCCACCCTTCCCCCTCTCCTTCCTCTCTGTCTCTCTCTTCCCCTCCCACAGCCGAGGCTCCATTGGAGCAAAGATGGCCCGGGCGTTGGGGATGGCTCCTCGGCCTCTGTCCCAGGCGCTAGAGTGGCTCTGGTCGGGACAAAGCCACGCCCCGGAGGGGCAGAGCATCGCCCCCTGGTGGGCAGAGCGTCGCCCCCTGGTGGGCGTGCCGGGTGGATTCCGGTCAGGTGCATGCGGGAGTCTGTCTGTCTCTCCCTGTTTCCAGCTTCAGAGAAATACAAAAAAAAAAAAAAAAAAAAGAACTAAAATCAGAAATTCACTTTTCTTCCCTGGCTGGGGTGCTTTCTCGGTTCAAGCATCATCCCTCTATGCGAAGGTTGCAGGTTCGATCCCCGGTCAGGGCACATACAAACATCAACCAGTGAATGCATGAATAAGTAGAACAACAAATTGATGTTTCTCTCTCTTTCTCTCTCTCCATCCCTCTCTCTCTCAAATGAATAAATTAAAAAAAAATTTAAGAAATTCATTTTGTAAATGGGTACAGTTACCTGGCGTAACACCAGTGGCCAAAGCCAGTCAGGTCCACCTTGGATTTGGGCAGATGGTAGAGAAACTGTGGAATCGGAAAGTGTCAGGCCATTCCCGTTCAATACAATCTCCCAAAGGCAGACGAGCAAACTGGCAGGGAAAACCGCTTCTCGGGCAAACAAACAGAAGGAAAGATGGTGGCCATCCGCCACCCGCCATCCGCCCTGAGCACAAGCACCCACTCACGCACTCATCAGGCAACGTGCTTGCAGCCAGTAAACCAGCGAGCAAGCCTAAGACAGCTGTTGCGATATTTACTTGTGAAGTAAATATCGCAACACCTGGTCTTAAAAATTGTTCTACCTTCTCCCTGCTTATCTGAGAGATCCCAGGAGGCAAAAAATGGTAATTATCTAGACCCAGTATCTATCACAATGAACGACACCGTAGAAGCCCCATGACTACTTTCGAAACTTCAAGTATGGGTTATCAAATATTCAGATATCGGATTGAGCTGGACCTAAGAAAGTGTTGGAGACATGGGCCAGAGTTCAGCGGTGGTTAGAGGTCTGGACTTAAAAACAGATGTGCTTTGAAACCCATGAAACCGCCCATCTTGGATGTAAGAGCTGGGGTTAGGAGACCTGGCTTACCTCTCTGGGAGGCCTCAGTTTACCCGTCTGCAAACAAGGAGTAATGCTAAATGCAATGGGAATGAAGCTCATGTCAAGCGCTCAAGATAAAATGAGCACCCCATGGAGAGTCATCATTAGTATAAATCACTTTTTAAATAACATTTTCAATATTGTGTTAGATACTTGAGCTTGAATGGACGCTCTTGACTTTGGATAGCTTTTTAGCACTTGTTCAAACCCAAGCTCTGGGAAGGACAGGTCTCCTTCTTAACAGGATTTCACTTGGTATTTATCTAGGAAATATCTAATCCGTTAGCTGAGTCATGGCACATGATGGCAATTAGTAGAGCCCAAGAATCTTTTATTCTAGAAAATAAGTAGAATGTTCTTTTTTTTTTTTCCAACTGATTTTTTAAAAGATTTTATTTATTTGTTTTAGAAAGAGGAGAGAGAGAAGTGAGAATAGGAGAGATGGAGAAGCAAATGGATGCTTCTCCTGTGTGCCCTGACCGGGAATCAAACCCGGGACTTCCACAAACTGTGCTGATGCTCTACCACTAAGCCAACTGGCCAGGGCTCAAACTGGTTTTTTTTTAACATTCACAGTTATTAATTTCATTTACCCCTAAAATGTTTGAATAGTTTTAGTAATGGCTAAAACTATCTAATTCAGATTAAGATACATTCAGACTAGACTCTTCTGGATACCTGATAAACAGACTTACTATACGACAGTGGTTTTCAACCTTTTTACACTTGGGGGTGAAAATAGGAAAATTATTTCAAGGACCGCAAAGGCAGAAATCACCCTGAGCATAAACGAATATATTACCCATAGTATAAGTCACCAAGTATGTTTCTACTTTTGTTTCTTCAACAAATACATTTTTAAGTTTGCTTCCATCCCAAGAATACCACATTTTAACTTTTCTATTTTTTGAAGCAAGTACAAAATGAATCTAATGATGGGATCTCTACCTCAAGGACTTTTGTGATGTGTAAGTAATTCCTACAAAGTACTTCTTCCAGAGCCTGAGCCTTAGCAAGCTCAGTAAAACTTGCTATTTTTAAATGTTACCGTTTTATTATAATAAATCTAAGTGTCTAGTTTTTAAGAGTACTTTGTTTTAAAATAGATTTAAAGCTCTTATCTAATTACAATTGCATGGTCTGCTGTTAATTACTGGTTTAAAAAATCTTATTAAATTTTGCCCCTGAAATAAAGTATATCTCTGATTTTTTCCCCCCACATACTTATAGGAAAATCAAAGGGATTGATAAATAATTAACACCTGAATGATGAACCCGTTTTTAGCATTATTTTGGAATGATTATCAAAACTATAATAGAGAAAAACAACTTCTAACTCTCTACAGGAATGAGGACAATGAAAATAACCTCAAACTATTAGAATATATTAGCATATATTCATTCTAATTATTTATCAGGAGTATTATTGGGAAACAAAGCAAACCACTAAGCACTGAATTGTCAATCTCATTTTTTTTAATACAAGATATTATGAAAAAGACTTGTACTCATCCATACAGTATGGAAAGCAAGAGAATGAGGAAGATGTTAAAATAAGGCTACTTTTTTAAGGTTTTGATTGATTTTAGGGTGAGAGAAGAAAGGAAAGAGGAAGGAGAAGAGAGAAACACTGATTTATTGCTCCACTTACTTATGCATTATTCATTCATTGATTCCTGTATGTGCCCTGATGGGGAATCGAACCCGCAACCTTAGCACAGTGAGATGATGCTCTAACCAACTGAGCTACCTGGCCAGGGCAAAGATGCTGTTTAACTCACCTGTCCACACAAGAGAGCGTGTATGATTCTATGAGAAATTGAGGATGCCACAGTGCCATGTTAATTCAACTTTCTGACCATTTTACTCCTCGCTGCCTAAATTTACATGCAAATCGCTGACTGGAAAAAGCAGGTGGCAAGACAGTGCGTGTAGTGTAATCTCATTTTACTGGATAAAAAAGCTTTTGCACACAGAAAGATCTGGAAAAAATATGTCTGAACAGCAGTCAAGGCTATCATAATAAAAGTTTTATTTTATTTTTTTTCCTAAAAAAAAAAAAAAAGGCCCCTACTGATTTTTCTATTTATCCGGCTAAAAGAGGCTGAGCATTGCCTTTTTGTGTTTTATCAATACATGGACTCAAATATCAAGTGGGGAAAGTAGATGCGGGAAGGTGACCACTTGAAGCCCACACATGCAAGGCAGCCTGCAATCATCGTCACACGCACTGCTTAAGAACCTTTTGTGCTAGTCAAAGTCAAGTCCACTGATCACTTCCTTTTATGTTTATCTGACAGTCAGTGCTATTTTTTTTTTTTTTATGAATTTGAGGCAAGCAGACAGATTTCTCCTCTGCCTGTAGTTATTAAAAGACGCACTTATAAGCCCTGATTTGAAACTGTCTGTGTCATGAGATACTGAGCTGTTCCCTAGTGAACAAATAGAAAGCCTCTTGGGAGACACTTGATTCCTAGGACTTGAGCAGCACTGTGCGGGAATGCTCCACTTCAGCCCATAACTTGTGCCGGCCATGAATTCTAAGCCTTGGAGAGCTAGTCCTCCCATCCTACCCCACCCTCCGCACACGTGACTGCTTATCATGACAATGACTGGAAAAGCATCTACATTTATAAACACACTCAAATGTTCTTGTCCCCCCCCCAACCCCCCCACCCCTGCCCTGTCTGCCAGTGCTTAAGAATTATTTTTATTAAAGGTCATCAATTCCTAGTCAAGTTCATTCTCTCATTGTTTTTATTGTATCACATGTACCCATTTTTAATTAAAGCACCCTGCACTAGAATAAGTCAGCAATTCATTCGCATTCAATGCATGAGTTTTGGGAAAGAATCCTATCTATACAACCTGCTTTACCCTTTTCCTTTTCTTTTTCTTTTTTTTTTTTTTTTTTTTTTTTTTTGTATTTTCCTGAAGCTGGAAACGGGGAGAGACAATCAGACAGACTCCCGCATGCGCCCGACCGGGATCCATCTGGCAAGCCCACCAGGGGCGATGCTCTGCCCACCAGGGGGCGATGCTCTGCCCCTCCCAGGCATCGCTTTGCCGCGACCAGAGCCACTCTAGCGCCTGGGGCAGAGGCCAAGGAGCCATCCCCAGCGCCCGGGCCATCCTTGCTCCAATGGAGCCTTGGCTGCAGGAGGGGAAGAGAGAGAGAGGAAGGAGGGGGGGGGTGGAGAAGCAAATGGGCGCTTCTCCTATGTGCCCTGGCCGGGAATCGAACCCGGGTCCCCCGCACACCAGGCCGGCGCCCTACCGCTGAGCCAACCAGCGAGGGCCACCCTTTTCCTTTTCAACTGAGGCAAAGATAATTATTTGGGAAATGGCAACTCCAAAATCAAGAGTTACAAAACCACTTCAATTGTACTTTTTTTTTTAAATCACCCAAAGCAGATGTATGACTTCCCTCTTCGCAAACCCATACAGGTGCAACCCAGATAAGTGGGCACCTTCAGATTGCTCATGAAACGGTGACTGCTCAGCCTGTCAAAAAAGAGACTCCCATTGAGGTTTCCTGAAAATTTAAATTTTTATCTTTTTCCCCTTAGGATACTTCGGTATTAATTCTACCGCTTTGCGCATGTCCTTGTTCAATATTATTATTATTATTATTTTTTGCACATCGGTTCATCAATGAGTTTTTCTTTTATTTTAACTCAGTTACCTATGATTTTAAGTGTATCCCAACTGGGTTTTTCTTTTGTGAATTTGGAATATTTCACATTATCTAAATCTCTCCCTCATCCTCTCTCTCTCTCTCTCTCATGAGAGGAGAAATCATCTCAAGATTCCCTTTTCAATTTTTTGATGTGGCATTATTCTCTCCATGGCGAACGTCATCTTAGTCAGTAATCCCTTTTTCTCTGCAACAAAAGAATCTAGACTTTTTCATTCAAGTCCAGTTGAGCAAAATGCAGCCATCTGTTTGACTCCATGTCTTCAATGTCACGTTGCCTTGATGCGAGGACAGATGCCCCTCTGACGATGATACGGATATTATTGGACGGGGACCCAATGTCTAAGTTCAGAGCCACCCACAAGTAGATACTAGGACCTTGCCCTGTATTATCCTTAATGGATGAACACCAGAAAAGTGCTAGAGTCACGGCAATATCTTTATTAAGCTGCGTCTTCATTGGCTTTTTTTTTTTTTTATGGAGATTATTAATATGGGTCTTTGCTTAAAAAATGTCTCCACTCCGGCCCTTCTGAAGACCCTCGCCCTGCCCTCAAGTTTGCCTCTGTTCTCTCCAAAGGAAACATCTTGGGTGTTCGTCCCCATTTCTGATTTTACACTTCCTCCCTGCAGGTTCTGAGACCCCGGGGTAACGCCTTCCCTTTCAGGTTGGCCCCGCCCCTCGCTTGGAATCCCGCCCCCTCACAAAGCCCTCCTTGTGCACCTGCGTTTGGAGTGGTGGCGCGGTTTAGGGAATGAATGTCTTCACATAGGTAGTTGGTGAGGAAACAGAATGGATCATTGGATTTTGAACAAACAGGCTCATTATTAAGGTGACCAATCGTCCTCCTATTTAGGGAGGACAGGCCTTCTTTTGTAAGTTCTATCCTCCCTTGAAAGTGTCCTCCTTTTTGATATTGAAGATTCATCTCTCAATGTCCGTATTCGATCGAGGCAGAGTCGATCCATTGCGTGTGATGTGACATATTTGTATCTAAATGAGTACTTTTTTCTTACAATTATTATTAAAAATTAATAAGCATGTAAGCATAATTACAATATAAAATATTACAGGTGTTTTTATTATGCATTTATCATATTCTAGTGTGTTATTGTTGCAATGAATAAAATGTTTCTTTTATTTTTTTATATTTTCTTCTATTTATTTTTGTCCTCCTTTTTATTGTAAAAAAGTTGGTCACCAGCCTGACCTGTGGTGGCGCAGTGGATCAAGCGTTAACCTGGAATGCTGAGGTCACTGGTTCAAAACCCTGGGCTTGCCTGGTCAAGGCACAAATGGAAGTTGACGCTTCCTGCTCCTCTCTCTCTCTCTCTCTTCTCTAAAATGAATAAATAATATATAAAAAAAAAGTTGGTCACCTTACCAGTATCCAAACTAAAGACACCACAACATGAAATTCAAGTCAATGTTCTATACAGCACTGAGTTCTGTAATACGTTACAAATTCTACAAAAGGGAGGGGGCGACGGTTTTTCTCATCTGTGTCCAGCCTCTTTTCACCAAGAACTCAACAACTACCTATGACATCTCCTGAAGAGAAGGCAGCAGAATGACAAGATATACATTTTTTTTTTTTTTTTTTTTAGTTTGAAGTGACCTTGGAGAACATTGGAAGACCCTCCAGTTGGATCCCAGGAGGGTGACCGAGCACTTGTCACTTGTCCAAACCTAGTCAGAGTCAGAGGCCCATTTGTCCCCTACTGGGTTGGGCTTGGCTCCATCTTAACGAAAATAATTAGATAAGATTAGATTTAGCCTATGGTTCATCTTGGCATCCATACCCTGCTGGCTGTCCTTGGGTTCACACTGTCCTTCTGGTCAGTAGTGAAGTGTTCATTGAGTTCTACAGGAAGCTGAAATGTGTGTCCGAGGAAGAAATTGTTGTCAGTATCTTATGTACTATAGCAGGCTATAAATTACCTGGAAAGTTGCGAGACAACCTATAGGCATTTTACCATATTTATGGCACAACCTATAGGCAAATTGGTCCATAATATGGACAGTTGTCAGCTCTAACTGACACCATTACCTGTATATTTTTAATTAATTAATTTATTTTAGAGAGAGAGGAAAAAGGAGAGATGGAGAGAGAGAAACATTGCTCTATTGTTCCACTTATTTACACATTCATTGGTTGATTCTTGTTATGTGCCCTGACCGGGCATCGAACTCTCAACCTTGCTGTATCAGGACAATGCTCTAACCAACTGAGCTGCCCAGCCAGAGCCTCACCATTATGTTTTTGTACCTGCACATGCATATGGATGTTCTGTAAAGCAGAAGACACACAAAGATGCCAAATGCATTGTTTGCAAGTTACCTCCGAGAAAGGTATAGGTATCAGAGGACTTCCGTTTTAACTGCATTTTCATGTGTTTATTTTTTTATTATTACTATTATTTTTATTTTTCTGAAGCTGGAAATGGGGAGGCAGTCAGACAGACTCCTGCATGTACCCGACCGGGATCCACCCGGTATGCCCACCAGGAGGCAATGCTCTGCCCATCTTGGGGCGTCGCTCTGTTGCAACCAGAGCCATTCCAGTGCCTGAGGCAGAGGCCATGGAGCCGTCCTCAGTGCCTGGACCAACTTTGCTCCAATGGAGCCTTGGCTGCGGGAGGGGAAGAGAGAGACAGAGAGGAAGGAGAGGGGGAGGGGTGGAAAGCAGATGGGTGCTTCTCCTGTGTGCCCTGGCCGGGAATCGAACCCGGGACTCCTGCGCACCAGGCCGACGCTCTACCACTGAGCCAACCGGCCAGGGCCTCATGTGTTTATTTTTAATGAGCATTGTTCCTCTCGTAGGCAGAGAAAGGCAATTCGAAAGAGAGGTTGGGGAAAGAGGACAGGAACAAGAGAGGAGGCGCTGGCCGGTAAATGATGAACACTGGAGGAGCCCATGTACATGGTCTGTGCAGAGGTGAGGGAGAGACTGCTGTCACTGAACTTGCTGCTTGAAACCCCATTGGGTCAAGAGCTTGCTGACTGTTAAACTCTCCATTCTGTCTCCTACGGACTGCATTTTAATTCCTGATGCCTCCAGAGCAGAAAAATGTCCAAGCGGGCATCCACAGAAATGACTATTAAACACTCAGCTCTTGAAAATTACGAATAACACTCCCTGCCATCAACTGAGCCACCCCGTTGGGTGAGAGCCATCAAAGATTCCTCCCCGAGCAGCTGGGCTGCGTGACCCACGTGGTCTGCTCACAGGCCTCCGCCACCTCTTCTGCTTTGATTTAAGAGCATTAGGAAACTGTGCAAATTTTTTTTTAGGTCCTCTTTTTATTTCCATGGTAATTTATGTCGGTGGGTAAGCATTTTATTTTATCAGAGACATGGGGCTGGAGTTATTTTCTGGGGCGCTTGAGTTTTCCTTTGATGCCGTCGGAATTAAAGGAAACATGACAAAGAGGGACCCGCGCTGCTTGTCGCAGAGTCAGGAGTTAGAGAGTTACCTCCGCTGCCATCTCCTGGGACTCTTTCACGCCAGTCGTGAGGGGTAGCGCTTCTCGTGGGCAAGGCAGTGTTAGTAATATTGCAGGCGTCACAACATTTGCGAATGGCATGTAATTGAACTTGTCAGTCACATTAGCAATATCTGCTGTGGAAGAACACCCTACCAATGGCGGCGCATAGGTTCCTGGGTTATTTACTTCTGACTCTTCAAGTCTTAACCCTTTGAAAAATTCTGAAAATGTGAGCTCTGATGCATGATGAGTGACTATATGTGTGTGTGTGTTATATACAGAAGTTGATGGCAAAGCTTACTGCTCGAGCTACTAATACATATATCTGCACACAGGGGTTGTTTTCGATCAGTAAGACTCCAACCATGTGAAAGCACGCTCCAAAATCTTACATGATTTTTGAGAAGAATTAGAGTCCTCTAAGGTATGAGATTATGGTACCAATCCATAAATGTTTAATGACTAACTTCTGATTAGAGATATGAAATAATCCTTGAAACTTGAACTGAACTAAGGCTTAAAAGATTTTATGATGTAAGAAGACATAAAAAATCCTACGTTAAATATATACTTTGAAGAAAATACTCTCAAGAAGGCATTAGCTAAAACTGTCAAATTTGAATGTGATTTAAAATTCTACCTTCCTATTAGCAGGTTAAGATTAATTTTATCTTGCAATGGATCCTGAGGCAGGAGATATTCTCTAGCTAAAAATAAATTTTAAGGCTTCTGCTGATTGCACTGTGAAATTAATAGGGGTTAGGAATATATATGTAAATACATGAATATCCAGATCACAGGAAAACTCAGAGGTATTATTAGAAAGTCAGGTTTAAAATGGTATAGAGCATTTGTTTTACAAGAACATTGGTTATTTTAAATGAGCAAGGCATTGGCCTGACCTGTGGTGGCGCAGTGGATAAAGCGTTGACCTGGAACACTAAGGTCACTGGTTTAAAACCCCGGGCTTGCCTGGTCAAGGCATATATGGGAGTTGATGCTTCTTGCTCCTCCCCCCCCCCCTCTCTCTCTCTCATTCTAACTCTCTCCTCTCTAAAATGAATAAAAAATAAAAATTTAAATAAATAAATAAATAAATAAAATGAGCAAGGCATTGATGTTTGAGGAAAGGAGAGAAACCTTCCACAAAGTCAAGTGTTTTTCTAATTAATGGGACTGTGAATATTTTTTACAGTGAGACATGCTGTTTTGTTATTCACATTTGTAGTTATAGCTAATACAGAACTAATAACAAGCCATTTTATTTACATAAGAGTCTCTTGCTTTAAAATATTTTTTTTCTTATTTACTAATTTTAGAGAGGAAAGGAGAGAGAGAGAGAGAGAGAAAGAGAGAGGAACATTGATCTATTCCTGTTTGTGCCCTAACCGGGGATCGAACCGGCTACCTTTGCACTTCATGATGCTCTGACCAACAGAAGCATCTGGTCAGAGTAAGCCTTCCGCTTTTTATTTTACCTATATTATCTGCCCAGCTCAGAAAGAATGCTCAGATCTCATGGCCTGAGTCCTTCTACGCACATAAATACACAAAAGGTTACTTTAGGGAAACAATTCACTGATATTAACAAACACATTCTGCTCCAAGATGCCTGGGGCTTTCCTGAAGCCTCCTTGCTCTTTTGTCTACATCAGTGTCACCGGTAAAATACATTTTCAAGAACTCTTTGAAGATATGTTCCATAGAAATAGAGGCTAAGATTAACTAGCTCCTGTCTAAGGGCTCTTCCATCTGGAACAACCCACTGGTCTAAAGTCTGTAGACAAGAACACCCTTGAATCATTTAATAGGCCCCTTCACGCTCCAACAAAAATGTATTGAGCACCTATTTTGTGGCAGGTTCTATGATAGGCGCTGAGGATGCTAAGGTCAGCAACGCTAGTGACATGTAATATTTATCAGGCAGATGTATAATCACAAACCTTATGTAAACCATGAAGAAGAGACTGTAATGGTTTGTTCTACTCAGGGGATCAGGAAAGTGATGTTTAAACCTTGGAAATGACATGGGAGACATTAGTACCATGTAGATATCTTTCAAACCCGTTACTTATAACCACTCTTTTAAACAAACTATACATGCTGAGGCCAAAGGGGACCTTTGTGTGGTGCTTAGCTGAGCTTTTGACCTTGGAAACCATGGGACCAGCGCTGAGGATCCCATAGCTCTTGCAAGCGCCAGTGTCTGAACTTGGGCTGACCAAACCAAATTGTAAGATGACAATTCTATGTTTAAGTGGCCCCTGTTCAGACTCTAATAGCAACTACTCACACTTGAGAATAAGACACATTGCTGAAAATTTCTCCAGGTTCAGACTTGTCTTTCTCTGTAGAAAAACGTCTAAGAGCCTGACCAGGCAGTGGCACAGTGGATAGTGCGTCGGACTGGGATGCCGAGGACCCAGGTTCAAGACCTGAGGTTGCCAGCTTGAGCACGGGCCCATCTGGTTTGAGCAAAAGCTCACCAGCTTGGACTCAAGGTCGCTGGCTCGAGCAAGGGGTTACTCAATCTGCTGTAGCCCCCTAGTCAAGGCACATATGAGAAAGCAATCAATGAACAACTAAGGTGTTGCAACGAAAAACTAATGATTGATGCTTCTCATCTCTCTCCGTTCCTGTCT
Source organism: Saccopteryx bilineata (assembly GCF_036850765.1). NCBI lineage: Eukaryota > Metazoa > Chordata > Mammalia > Chiroptera > Emballonuridae > Saccopteryx > Saccopteryx bilineata. The sequence continues at coordinate 63,888,096 of NC_089496.1, forward strand.
GTCTGTCCCTGTCTATCCCTCTCTCTGACTCTTTCTCTGTCTCTGAAAAAAGAAAAAGAAAAAGAAAAATGTCTAAGAATCCTGGTTTATTATTTTTTTACACAACTGTAATATACTATGCCCAAGCAGATTGCCAAAATAAAAGTGCTAACAGAGCTCTGTTGACCTTCCCAGATACTTATTTTAAAATCGTGACAAAACACCTATGGCCAGATGGCTCAGTTGGTTAGAGCATCATCCCAAAGCACAGAGGTTGCCAGTTCAATCCCCGGTCAGGGGACATACAGGAACAGATCTATGTTCCTGTTACTCTCTCTTGCTCTCTCCCTTCCTTTTTCTAAAATCAAGAAAATGATAAAAATAAAATAAAAATTGTGACAAAACAAACAGCTTTTTCCCTTTAACCTAGATTATTTCAAATATGAACAACGTATATTGGAAAAACAGTAGTGGAGAAACAAATAATAATCTAGGAAATTTTATTTTCAAAATTTACTAATGCTGAAATGAGATTCCCTCAAAATTAAATAAACATTTATATTTATATATATTTATGTTGTAATTATATATATATTGTAATTATATATATAAATGTATGTAAATTACAAGGTTGCCAGTGTTCAATCAAACCTTTAAAATAACCTCTGCTTGGCCTGACCTGTGGTGGCGCAGTGGGTAAAGTGTCGACCTGGAACGCTGAGGTCGATAGTTCAAAACCCCAGGCTTGCCTAGTCAAGGCACATATGGGAGTTGATGCTTTCTGCTCCTCCCCCTTTCTCTCTCTCTGTCTCCTCTCTCTAAAATGAATAAATAAAATCTAAAATAAACAAAAAAATTGAAAAAAATAAAAACAAACTAAAATAACCTATGTTTGTTGATCATTTTTCATGAATTGCAGACAGATTTTATTTTTTCCTTAGCAATTCTTTGAAGATCTGAATTAACATCCCAAATCTTCCAGTATTTTGGCTTATTTATTTAATGACCTTTTATATCATAATCCTGAAAAAACAATTCTCAGTAAAATGAAACATGTAAAAATGGCTCCAAGGTGGAAAACGGTCATTTCACAAAGGAACAATGCTCCCACGTTTTAGCCTGTGGTATTTTAAATAGGTTGTGATTGATTAATCCAATAACACCTATGTCCTAAAGCTGGACCTTTTCATGTCCCTTAAAAAGGGAAAGGCCCCCAAATTATGAGGCACATTTGGGGCATATTTGATCAACAACCTGTGTTGAAATGAACAATACCACCATGGCATTAAGCAGGTACAATTTTTGTTTAGCCAGACTCACCATTGCCAAATATAGTCATCTTTTGTAAGGTTATTATAGTGGCTTAATTTAATCTTTGCCATATGCACACATGAGTATGATTACTGACAGATAACAAAACTAGTTATATTCATTAAGTATTGCTATAAATATCTCTTCTGAAACACCTATAATAGAGTCTTCCTATAACTATAATAATGTAATTTTTTTTTTAGGACAGAGGAGGGGAGAAAGGCAGACTGCCGGATCCACCCAACACCCTCATCTGGGGCCAGTGCTCGAGTACTGAGCTATTTTTAGCACCTGAGGCTATCACACTGTAGTGAAGCTATCCTCAGCACCCAGGGCTAAACTCAAACCAATTGAGACACTGGCTGAAGGAGGGGAGGGGAAGAGAGAGAGAGAAAGAGAAAGGGGAGAGGGAAGGGGGAAGAAGCAGACGGTCACTTCTCCTATGTGCTCTGACTGGGGATCAAACCTGGGACGTCCATATGCCTGACCAACGCTCTATCCACTGAGCCACCAGCCAGGGCCAAATAATGTAATTATTTGTCATTCTTTTTACACATAGGATTGCACTGTAGATGTCAGGGTGGAGTTAGGTCTTTGCAGTCCTGTGGCAGGGTGGCATAAGATTAGAAACCCAGGGATCATTGAAGGAAACTTCAGAAACTAAAAAAACTTAGAAGTGAGCTAATCTCTCATCTCCTGCAGGTGAAGAAATAAAACACTTCCAAATTCCTAAAATACATCTTAAAGCTCTCTTGTCAAGGTGTTTCTTTATATTTTCATCAATTTACTTTTTTTCTTTTTTTTCTTTTCTTTTTTGAGAGCAGCTGCCTGTATTTTTTTCTTCCTGGGGAATAAATCAGTGACTATTGAAACCAGCAGGTATGTGATTCTCACATCGCTGATTTTAGGGTTTAAACATTAAGCATTAAAGTCTGCAATCTCATTGAGAGCTTCGTTCGGCTGAAACCTGTAGCATTTTTTTTTTAAAAAAGCATACACATCCAAATATATTTCACCAAAATAGCACTCTTCTAAGAGATTTTTCAGGGGTCCTAATCTCTGCAAGCACGTAAGCGTTTCAGATAATCAAGTCACATTTTTGTATTTGGGAAAAGCCAGCTGCACTTACTTTAAAACTCCCTTCTGCCGCAGAGAGTCTTGAGACGGAGAATTAAAAGAGCAAACCTGCTTCTGAGATCTGAGGCGTGGGCAGGGGGTGCTTCCTTCTCCCACACCAGCGGTTCTAAGATTAAAAGCCTCTGCAGGCTTCTCAGACTTATCAACCTCGTCCAGCGGCGGGGTATTCCCTGCAGAATTTTCCCCTGCAGAAATGTTCTCGGGATAGCTCTGTCTCTACTTGGGTTTTTTTGTGGCCGTGGGCATTTCTGAAGCCTGAAAATAGAGCTCTCCTGATAATTTTCTCCTTTTGGAAGAAGACCAGGAAAGGATGGAGCTTAGGTAAGCACTCTACGTGCCTGAGATTTCTCAGCCGGTCACACCAAAGAGTTCTCACAGACTTAACCCTGGATGCTGCAATGAGGGAGTCTGTAGAGTTCTGGAACAAACAACCGTCTCTCTCTCTTTTTTTTTTATTTCATTTTATTTTATTTGTGGGAGACAGCTTAGTAATGGGCAGCTCAGCTGGTTAGAGCGTTGTCCCGATATGTTAAGGTGGTGGGTTTGATACCGGGTCAGGGCACCTACGAGAATCAACCAGGAAGTTGGGGGGGCTGAGTAAAGATAAAAAGGTGAAGCTATTAAGCAAAAAAACAAAACAAAAAAAACCCGCATAGACAACAATATAGAGATTACCAGAGGGAAAGGGGGTGGGGAGGGAGAAGAGGGTAGAGATGGTGGTGGAGGGAGACATAACTTGGGGTGGTGAACGCACAATACAGTGTACAGGTGATGTGTTATACACCTGTGCACCTAAAACCTGTATCAGTTTAGTAACAAGGTCACCCCAATAAATACAAGAAAAAGTTTTTTAAAAATTAAACTAAAAATGCCTGACCTGTGGTGGCGCAGTAGATAAAGCGTTGACCTGAAATGCTGAGGTCGCCGGTTCAAAACCCTGGGCTTACCAGGTCAAGGCACATATGGGAGTTGATGCTTCTTGCTCCTCCCCCCTTGAGTCCTCTCTCTCTCTCTCTCTCCTCTCTAAAATGAGTAAATAAAATTTTACAAACAAAACCAAAAACTATTTTACATATATACACAAAAGAATCGACCAATGAATGCATAAATAAGTGGAATAACAAATTGATGTTTCTCTCTCTCCCTTCCTCTCTGTAAAATCAATAAATACATTTTTAAAATTTTAAAGGAAGCAACTAGTTTTCTCTGGCCCTCCAACTGAAAGCAGGCTCTACCCAGTCAAGTCAAACGGAATCATTGTGAGAAGAGGTTTATGATGTTTAGGACCAGCCTGGAGGGTTAAGCTTCCCTACTGCCAACTGGAAACCCATCCATCCTGGCTCGGCTGGTGAGCCCTTGTATCAGGGAAAGGGGGCCGCTCTGAAATGGGACGTCACCCATGAAGACTCAGAGGTCTCCCAAGTGGCCGCCATCCTTCCTGCATTTCTCAGAAAGAAGTGAAACCACCCCCACTGTGGCCTGTTAACAGACATCAAACGGGTCTTGTTTCTGCAATATCCAACATGCAAACACGCAAAGTGACAAAACTAGAAGCAAGGATGCTGATTTGCATAGCACTGGACCACTTCTTGGACTTGGAGTGCATCCTCCCACAAATGCACCAAATATGTCAAAAATATGAAAAAAAAACAACCACCTTTTGCTTTTCACAATGATTAAAAAATCATATACGTTTGCTGAACTATATATATTCTGATTACAAACTTCTGAATAACATTGTCGAGTGGAAATTCGCCGAGTCTTCCCGCTTACTCCCTTCTCTTGCCTCCAGTCTTCCAGACCCCCAACTAACGTCTCCTTCACACCATCCTCCTGTTCACAGAACCTGAAAGGCCTCAGAGGGTCTTGTTTGAACCGTGACTTGAAGAACATGTGTCATATGCCTCTGCCTTCCTCTTCAGTCCCGTTTCTGCACCTCCCCAGGAAGTCACACATTCTGTCCTCCACCGACACCTACTGACGTCCGGTTCGGGGGAGCTCTGTCAACCTCCTAACCCTTGCGTCTGCTGGTATCTGTGTGTGGATCCCCCCACTGAGTGTGCCCCATCACCACCAACTCCCTCCCCAGCACAATCCCTAGTCAGCTTCCAAGTCTCAGCAGAGAAAATACTACTTGTTCGGATCTCCCTGTCCCAGGGGACTTAACTGCTTCTACATGTTTCCGTGGTGCCTTTTGTTCCTTTCCACTGTTGTACGTGTCTCATTAGCTCCTGATACCCGTTTCTCTGTCTGTACCCCACAGTGAGAACAGGGACCACGTCTGTCTTCATTACAGAGGGAACCCCAGCACCTGAGGAGATGCCTTCGAGAAGTGGTGACTGATCACATAGACGAGACTGAGGCCCCAGCCTTTCAGAACTAAGCAGTTAGATCTCACAGCGGACTCACTGACTTACCGTCTTGCCCCAAGTTCAATCCTCTTAATAAAAAAAATAAAAAAAAATTTAACCTACAGAAACTTTTCAAAGAGATGCTTATTATGCAAATTCAAGATCTTAACCAAAAAAAAAAAAATGAACAAGCAAAAAATCCACACAAGACCACAGTTGAACGGTTAGAGTCCTGAGTGCACAGGACTCTCCCAAGAGTGTGCTGATCAAATCGTAAGGCAACTTAGATGCATGAGTCTGACCTTGCTCAGAAGGGAAACTGAAGGAGTGATCTCAGAATCATACACGATACTTCTTGTTTCTGTACTATATTTCCTTTTTCAGAATGTAACTGAAACTTGCATCTCTTTTACACTTGTGTACACAACTATGTGAGTGATAACATGGATATAGTCTCAGAAATTTATATCGTCTTAAAAAGTACCGTATTTCCCCATGTACAAGACACACCTTAATTTGGGGGTCTGAAATTTGGAAGAAAAATGTATTACATGAAGTTATTGAACTCAAGTTTTATTTACCATAAAATTCATACAACTCCTCATCACTGTCAAAACTCCCGTCCATTAGCTCATCCTCCTCTGTGTCTGATGATGAATCACTGTCTTCAACAATGAGCGCAAAAATGAGCGTAAAAAAGTGGGAAATGGGCCCTGGCCGGTTGGCTCAGCGGTAGAGCATCGGCCTGGCGTGCGGGAGACCCTGGTTCGATTCCCAGCCAGGGCACATAGGAGAAGCGCCCATTTGCTTCTCCACCCCCCCTCCTTCCTCTCTGTCTCTCTCTTCCCCTCCCGCAGCCAAGGCTCCATTGGAGCAAAGATGGCCTGGGCGCTGGGGATGGCTCCTTGGCCTCTGCCCCAGGTGCTAGAGTGGCTCTGGTCGCCGCAGAGCGACACCCCGGAGGGGCAGAGCATCGCCCCCTGGTGGGCAGAGCGTAGCCCCTGGTGGGCATGCCGGGTGGATCCCAGTCAGGCACATGTGGGAGTCTGTCTGACTGTTTCTCCCCGTTTCCAACTTCAGAAAAATACAAAAAAAAAAAAAGGAAAAAAAGCGGGAAATGCAAGTAAAAAAACCTACAACCACTCTGTAAGACACACCCAGTTTTTAGACCTCAAATATTTTTAAAGTGTCTTATACATGGGGAAATACGGTAACTTGTAAAAAATGAGAATCACTCTCTGCTCCCCCATATACAAAACACCTGTTCATTTGCCAATGACGTTCATACTAGCTTGATATCAGGCATTGACAGTTTTTTTTAATATAAAGAAATGCTGACTTGGATGCAAATGTTGCTTGGAATCCTGGTTACCGAACCTCTGGGAGTTTAACTTAATAATCTGTAAAATGGGCATTTTAAGCACAGTACCTGTGTCTCAGGGTTATTGTCAGGATTAAATAAGCTGTGAACTCGATGTGAAATGCCCTTGAATGTGCATATAAGAGGTCTTGGATAAATATTACCATTTTTTCCTTTATCTATAAAACTCCCTTTTAAAAGTGTGCCTGTTGCCTGCCATCCGTCTGGCTGCTCACTGTGGACTCACACCTGCATTTCTGTAAGGATCATTGCAAACGTTCACTGAGAGCTGCTAGGCATCAAACACGGTGCCTTAGGACGGGAGAACAACGCTGCAAGGCCACACGGATTGGAGTGCACATTTACTGAGGTGAAAACACAGGTGCACAAAGATGAGAGCGACAGAGGCTATGAAAGGGCCCCAACCAGGCAGCTCAGGTGGTTAGAGCATCATCTGGATATGCGAAGGTTGCAGGTTCAATCCCCGGTCAGGGCACATACCGGAATCAACCAATGAATAAGTGCAACAACAAAATGGTTTCTCTCCCTCTCCCTCTCTCTCTCTCTCTTTGAAATCAATAAACTTAAAAAATAAAAGAAATGATACCAGCCCCCAAATTTTAAATGAATGAGAGCACCTGAAGCTCACCACAAGGAGAGGTTGGTGAATCGCTTCACCTTCCTGAGACTATTAGTCACTATTTTGAAGGACAGGAGAAAAATGGCGAGTGTAGCAGATATTAGCAAAGCATTTTACAAAGTTAAGGACATAATCAAGAAAGAGCCTATGACAAAGATGGTGAAAACAAAGTACGCGTCCCAGCACATAGCAGGCGCTTGAGAAATCTGGTGGTCCAGAGCTAATACAAAGTCTACGCACGTGGACACACCACTCATTGACAGCGTGGGTCCCTGCTAACTTATCGGTACTTCAGTCACCGGTGTCAAATATGTTCAATATCACACCAGTTGAATGTTCACCTCAAACCTATGTACTCATATTGATCAATGTCACCTCATTAAATTTAATTTCTAAATAAAAAAAGAATACCTGTACAGTGGTCCCTCGTCTATCATAGGGGTTAGGTTCCAGAACCTAACATGACAGGAGAAAATTCGCAAAGTGGCAACCTTATATTTATTTTATTATTTATATATATATTTTTTTAAGGCTTTATAAACCCTCCCCACACTCTTATAAACACTTCCTATGCTCTTAAACACTTTCTACACTCTTCAACCTATGTAATTCTAACAACATATAAAATTCTATATGGGTACTCACCAGTGAATATACTACAACTAAATACTGCAAAATCTCGCAATATAGCGAAAAATCCGCAATACAAAGTTATATACACACACACACACACACACACACACACACATACACACACAATTTAAATATCCGCAATACAGTAAAACCCTGAAAAGTGAACCACAATATGGCGAGGGACGACTGTATACCTTCTTCCTTCTGTGCAAAGCACTTTAATGCAAATTGGAACATATTATAATCTCTTTTTTATTTCACACAGAGAATTTGATTTTTAATTCTCTTTCCAGGTTTTGGATTCAAGGAGAAAGCCTCAGCTTGAAGTGACCATTTTTAACTGCATCTTTATACATACATGCGAAACTTCATTTTATTTTATTTTATTACAACATAAGGATTTATTTTGGTTTAGAAAGTTAGGTTTATGAAAGTCCAGTTTTATCATTGGAAAATAGATATCATTGTTTTTATTATTTGCCAACCTTTGTTTTGTTTACGCCGCTGAGGAGCCCTGAGGAGCCACTGCGCCACCTCACCCGCAGGGGGTGTAAAGTACCAAAAGCTACAGAATCGATATTAATATTTTAAGAGGCTTAAAGAACATTTTATTAATTTGGGTTAAGGTGTGCAGAGGAATTTTGTGAATAGTCTCTGTACTGTGTGATTAGCATAAAACCAGGATGGCCCTTGGCATTGTATTGTAAATGCAAAGGGGAGGAAAACATGGATCCCCTGACATTCCACCACACCTGTGGGGAAAGGGGTGAATGGCTAGCCAGGTGCAGGAAGAGAAAAGCCAAAATAAACCTTTTCTTATAGTAATGAGCCATTTGTGGGCAGTTGTCCCCACGGAAACTACCTCTCCCATATGAATGCATATAGTAAATGTGTGTGACTCTGGACAAAGAGATGGCGGATAAACATTAGAAAATATAGGAATGTCTCTTAATATGTAAAAAGACATTTTTCTAGCATTGTGTTGACTTGTAAATTTTGTTTTCTCCAAAATGATGTATGGCTTGCAAATTGAACATGGTCCTATCATGTTAAAGGACATATGACTATAACCAATAGTGGTAAAGGGCACCTAACTGCAATTTTTGCTTCTATACTTCCCGCTTGCAAAACTATAAAAACTAAGTAGAACAAAGGGCCGGCGCGCTCTCCCTCAGATTTCTGTCGGAGTTGCCGCCGCTTGGCCAAGCTAGACAATAAAGCTTTGGTGTGTAATCGACGAATTTTGTTCATGTCTTCAATGTTTCGAGTCCCTCTGAATTAGGCTTAACCCCGCCTTCATTTTTCCCCATCTTAGTCATTTGACTATTTCAAAATGCACGGAAAAGTTGAAGGAATAGACTACAACATCTTATTTCAATTTCTAATTTCAGGAAGTAAAAGAGAGTTGAGTCATGTCACGTGATCTGAAGTCAGAAATCTAAACTCCCACCATCCGGATAAGTCAGCCACAAAAACCCATGACTTGCCTTTAGAAATTTCTCTAGTCTGTTTCCTACAATATTAATCAGGCATTGAACGGAACCAATACCGTGGACTCTTATCTAGTTCATGCGAGTTCTGAAACTCAAGAGAGTTTGTGTAAAACGTTTTGAATTTGTGGTTATTAAGAATGCAATTTATCAGGCCAGCAGCAGTGTTTTTCCAGAGTGAAGATTATTATAGATAAAGGTGGTATTTATGAAAAGCGTTTCTTAAGAGAGTTGAGTAGGATAGGTGAGGAAAAACACAACGGGAGTAAAGAACCTACTTTTAGTTGGAACAGTGTTGGTTTCTTCATCTTCCAATGGGGATGTTCATCTTGTGTGTATTTCTGTCCCTCAGTATCTTCAACAGAGAAGGAGTTAAAATAGAGAGAGAATGCACAGCAATTGTCTTCATGACTATGCAAAAGAAGTTCTATATAGGAGTTCAATGGGGGGAATTAGCTCTGGTCATTACTTAAGAGTTTAGAAGTGATGTGTGTCAGTTTCATTCTTCAGAGGCATCTAGTTCCTACAAAGACATGGAAAAGGAAAAAAAAAAAAAGCTTCTATCTTATCTTTTACCTTCCTAAGACCTTTTTTTCCCCAACAAGATTTCTACACAGAAGAACAACTTTCTGAACTCTGACTGTGTCTTCTGGTTCAGATAATGACAACTCCTTCAACTGCGTTGAAAAAGTACCGAGGAGTCGCTCCCAGTGCCAAATGATGTTACCCCATCTCGTCGCAGGGCTGATTGACACAAAAAGTAATAAATTAGAACAGAAAATGATTTTACGGGATCTGTGGGCTGACAGGCAGGCTAAGTGTAATATCCTCCATTACACTCGACATTGAATTCTGTCTTGTTCAGCTCTGAGCAAGGAAGACAGGGTTGTATGACGATTTCATGATTTTTTTTTTTTAATCTTCAACGATCTGTCTCTTAAACATGTAAAATGAATTTGCCTATGTCCAAATGCCATAAAAACTGGGAACTGAAAACTCTTTCTCGGTGGTTAAACAAAGGCAGGAATAAAATAATAAATTAAAAGCTGTCATGCCTGGATTCTCTAGGAGACAGGCTCAGAGACCTCTTCTTCATCTGAGCTCGTCAGTTTATAAATTCAAAATCAATAGCCATACCTGCTGTATCACTGGGATTCATCTGGGAAATTATTTTCAAAGTGCTACCCTTGAAAACATCCCATATGACACAATGGAGCAGTCGTCTGCCTCAAACAGTGAGCACACCAAAATTAATCTTATAATTATATACAAGGTGGTTGGATGGTCACATTTATGGCACATTTTTGTTTTTGGTTTGTTTGTTTTTTCATTTCAGTTAATCATGGTCATTTTTTTCTGAGCTGTGCAGAAGACAAAAAAAAAAGTTTGGAAAGGGAAGTTTAAAATATTCCTAGTTTTTATTTTCAGTACTGTCTGCGCCATCGCTTAAATGAGGATGATTTTTAATTTTGATTTATTCAATGAGCTCTCTCCTAATGCGATGATTTTCTCCATGGAAGTCCTTAACCACAGTGGCCATTTGCAGCTGATGATTATTTTTTTTATATAAATAATTTATAAAGCCACCATACAGACACTTATACTTTTACACCGAAGGAGAGAGCAGAATCGCATCTTAAACTCTATTTACAAATTTATCTTGGCAGCGCCCTCTTCACTGCCAAGGGGAAGCGATGTTGCATATTTAATTTGCTCTTTTGTTACAACAGGGCTTAGGTTAGTTAATTTCAATTTTCGATTTCAAAAGCTATCAAATATGGCTCAGATGAGAAATCAATTTTTCTCAGCTGTCTCTGTTTTTGGTGATGGGCGGCCCCTCATTGGCGGGCGGCCCGTCACGTGACGTGGCAAGAGATTAGTTCACCAGACCCCGTGTTGCTCGCACCTCAATTATTGCCTGCCTGTTGTAATTTAGCCTTGTAACACCTAATTTCAAGACAGAACTCATATTTAATTCATGAAAGCTTCCACAAGAGTAATTGTGAAATAAATTGCCATAGAAGATATCCATTTGTGACTCATTTTAATTTTGTATGCTATGTATTCAACTTGTTTAACACTTCAGCACAAACATTTTTCTTTTTTTTTTAATATTGAACTTTATGCACAGAGGGCTGGGTGCTTTTGCACGATGTCCCCACATTGCATCATCTCCTCAACTGAGAAATCCTTCTTTGCACTGTATTTCCACTTTTCCTTGCACTTGCAATTTCCAAAGGTTGCTAAAATCCGCAACTCCTAATCTCCTCATTATTGAACGTAGTTGTGACGACCCGCACAGGACTTGCCCAAGGAGCAACTAAAAATCACAAATGATAGCAGATAAATGGTAGTTCAATGACAAGGATCATTCAAAGGGCCGAGCAATAAAGAAGAGTTTCATTTCACTCATATTTTAAACAAAGGCATTCATTAGACGTCCTGACATTCACATTTCAGCGTCAGTCCCTGTTTTTAAAAATTCTTGAACCCAAACATCTAGCTCTTCCTGTGTGTACACACTATTTTGTCCTTTTTCTCCCTGTTGCTATGCCAACAAGGTGGGTGAGGCCCGCTCAACTGCCAAACTCAGCTGTCATCCCCTCACCCTAAAAGCCTTATAATTGCTTTTATTTGCATACGACAATTAGGCAGGATGGCTCACAGCGAGAAAAACCAACCTTTTTCTCCCCAAGTGAACACGATGCCAGCCTGTAATTTATAAAAGATACGCGCCATGTGGTGGGCTACTAAAATAGAGTGATGAGTCCTTTCATTGGATTGTAAGCCATTAACAAAAGAAAACATCCCCCTCTCAGGCTATAAAAATTGCCTATCTGGTGTGAACCTGCAAAATCACGGGGCTCCCCCCCTCCCCCTGCCCCTTCACATTCATTATCACGTTTAACTCAAAAGCAGTTCTAGTGAAAGAGTTACAATTTGGGTGTTTATGAGTGATGGTGCACAAATAAAAAATATAAAAGCACACTGGGCTGAAATTACATCCAGAGGCTTTGGAGTTTGGAGGTCATTTTATTTTTCCTTTTTCTCCTTTTTTTTTTTCCTTCCTTCTTCTTCTTCTTCTTTTTTTTTTTTTAAAGCCCTGTTTTGTATCACATCGCATGTTGAAATGTCATATTAATATAGTCATTATTACCCTTTTTCTTTGGGGAAACCATGACAGGATTTTCCAGTCAGCGCCCGGGACTGTGAAAGCTCCCATCAGGAGCTGTGTGGCTGGTTTAAATCATCCTCTGTTCCGGTTTTCAAAAGGTCTTCAAAAATTAGTGTCTGGTGTAAAAGGTCACAACATGGTTGGAAATCATTTTAGTGATTTACTGTCATCATTTTTTTTTTTCCTGGAGACTTTCATTCCAATTATGAAGATATTTTCATTTTGCTCACACGTGCTGCGTGGAACTGAAGGTAAAATTTGGAACAGATTTCTTCATAAGCAGTATTTAAGGAATCAAGGTATTTTCAGCCTCGGATTGTAGTTCAAGCCATTGGAAACCTAGACTTTGATAGAATGAGCATCACACTTGAACTTCCTTTTCTCTAAATTGTCCCAGCCTTAAAATTATTATTCAAAATATGCTGATGATGTGTTATAGAATTGTACACAGGAAATTGATATAATTTTATTAACCAGTATCACCCCAATACATTCAATAAGGGAAAAGATATATATACTACTTATAACACTAAAACTGTGACCTACTTCTTTCTCTAAGATTCTTTTAAAAGGCCGTTGGCACCCCGTTTTTAGTCACCACTTACTGAATACATATTGATCAGATAGGCAATTTGAGCTCAGGACCTTCAAATGGGTGACACTAATCACAAATCACACAGCCACATGTCTGCCCGTCTCTGTGTTTCAGAGGGGATTGTGATTACAATAACATCTTCAGATAGTTTCTGTAGATCAACTTCTGTAACTGAGTTTTACTCAAACATCCACAAGTGAATTACCATGAAGAATCTGCTAAAGCAACAATTAAAATAGTAAAGAGAAACATTCACTTTGGAAGGCAATGATAAAATGAACACCAAAGCGTTGATTATAGGGTCAAAAGTTTCATATGCCTTTAAAGAATTATAAAAGCCAGTCCATGAATACAAGAGACACAACCAATTCACACAAAGGCGGTGAAAGACACGAACGATTCACAAAAAGAAAAAAAAAATGTAAAATTTCAACAAGTATCCAAAAAATTTTGTCTCGTTAATCAGGAAAGAAACTCAAGTTGTAGAAAACACGCACTCCAAGTTTCACATGTTAGAATGTAAAGATTCAAACCATGATAACGTCATTTTGGCAAAGACAATGATCTTTAATACACAACCCCTCTTCCAAAGGGCAACTTGGCAGTATGCAGTGAGCTCTTAAATGACCGTGTCGTTTGACCCCGAGAATTCCACTTCTGAAATTCATTCCGATGAAATAACCAGAGAAGAATGAGCAAACATATTTATAAGGGTGTTTTTGCATGCTATGGGGCTATTTTCTTAAGACCAAAAGTTTGAAACAAGCTCAGTGTGCAATGTGCAGAATATCACGCAACCAGAGAAAAGTTGGCATCAATGTTTTCCAAGAATATCTATCCATTCATCTATCTCTACTTGCACGCATATATATATAATTCCATTCATATATGTTTATATGTAATATATACACAAACATACACATATACACATACACAATGAGTCTGAAAGTGTCTAATAACACCTATTAGGGATGGTATTGCAGTAATATGCATAGACTGAAGACAGGTCTATAAATTTCTGTGATGTATGAATTTATAACAAGCACAATTTTCAAGGAAAAGATATACTTATGAGTAGATTTTGAACAAGCACTGGTTTATTTTTTAGGACAATATACATATTGAAACTTTCCTAACACCATTGTTTCATTCTTCCAGGGTTGTTTTTTTTCCTCCTAGAACCACTATTTAATTTCTTGCCCTCTTCCCAAACCCCATCTCTGATCTGCTGCCCCATCCATACTTGTGTGATTAACCTCCATTACCCAAACTCTCACTTTAGTAGGACTTACCAACAGTTGCTCCGAAAAGGTTAAAATGACACTAGAATGATCTGGCATCTAATTTGGTACATTTCTGCCAGAGACATTCTTAATAGGAATTGAGGAATAAGGAAAAAGAAGAAATCACCGTTTTCCTAGGGGAGGTCTTCCCATATGAAAAGAAAGCAGGCATGCGCAATGAACAGTGACCTCTGTGTACACTGGGCTCTAACTCTTCTCCTGATACACGTGCTACTGACTCCTGGGTTTCCAGCATGGTTGTAGTAAGTGCTCAGTACATTGGTGTCAGATAAATGGAACGACGCTGAAAGCACTGAATTTGAGCAAGAATCTCCCCAGCAGAGATTATTCCATTCCTATTGCCCTACGGCAGAGGTGTGCATAACCTTTAAGAACCAAACTCCAAAGGTGAGAATTCAACGGTGTTTCTGGCTAAGTCAGAATACCCACAACTCAATCTTTTATACAGAAATCCCCAGATGTTTGAAAAAAAAAGATTTATCTCACAAATTATTTAGTTGCGTTTTGTCAGATTGACTTAAATTATTTTTGTATTCTCTATTTCATGTGCTCTGAAAACTGCAAGATTTTAGGACCCCAAAATAACAGAATCCAAAGGAAACTAAAAGTCAGGAATTTGCTCCTATTGGGAACCTGGGATTTAAAACTTCAGCACTAATTAATGTTTGCAAAACACACTCTGCATTTTCTTAAACCCACATATTACACACACATAAAATTCCTTACAATCAAAGGAGGCCCAATATCATGATTGACTAAAAAAAAAAAATGTATGTGGCTTTTAATATTTTTTTTCCCCAATAGAAAAGATGCATTTCTGGGTCCCCTTAATTTTGTAAGGACCCTGACATTTATTAAAGGAAAACATAAAACATAAGAAAACTAGGTAAGAGAAAAATAGGTAAAATAACATTTACTAAGATTATCCCTAACACACTTGAGCAAATCAATAGATTTATGCCACTCGAGGCTCTCTGCCGCCATTAAAAAAAAAAAAATCATTACAACATAATGCATCTTTAGGAATGGTGCTGTGCCGTGGCTTTATTATGCAAACTCAGAGGCAAAGGACATACTTTTCTTAAAATAGAAGAAATCTGATCAATGAATCTTGGATGCATTTAGAGAAGGAAGTTCTTTCTTTGCATTCCTTAGAAATGCTTCCCTCTACTTCTTTGTTTTTATAAAAAGAGTTCTCAGAATCATAAGCATTGTTTTGAGAAGGTATGTGCACATTGTGTCATTTTCTCCCGATGCACCATAGTATTGTAATTGAGCTGAAAAGTCCAAATAGAGAGCCTATGACAAAGGCGCTGGATGGGGCGAGCCGAAATTTGTCTATTGTCTGCTCCTTCTAAGCTCCCTTTCATTAGTGGCCCGGGGAACTGGAAGGCCAGAACAGTGACTCAATGAATTTCTCCTGCCATTGGAAATAACAAAAGTTGATCACTTTCCCTTCCATTGAGTGGTAGCCAGTTATTAGGTTTCTTATTTCTAGAAAAGATGGGACAAAATTTACCCCAGTATGGTGAGGGCACTATTACAAGGAGCCGTGATGCATTATTCTTTTTTATTATTCCTGTAGTTCGAATCAGATCATATCAAAAGGGAAATAGGTTACACTTTTCTTTCGCAGGGAAAAAAAAAAAAAAAAAAAGACTTCCGTTCCGTTCATTGTCTGATGAGATTTCCACCGTGTTATTTGTTGGCGAGAATGTCCTATTTAAACCACGATTTCTTTTCTCCCCACATCTGCAGTAAAAGGGAATCTATGGGTAAGAGTTCTGAGTCTTCAATGCCAACTTGGTGTGGAGTAAATATTCGTGAGACATCAATAATAAATTTGGAAGTGGGCAAGCCAAGTCTTCCTCTGCCTCTTTTTGTATCCCGGGCCCCCCAGTCTGTGAACCACACAGTCTTGACTCTGTCACATTTAAGGAACAAAGTGTCCCTGGCACTATCTCTCTCCAGCCCCCCCCCCTTTCCCAATTCAAACCTCCCTCTGAGAACTCCCGAAATGAAGCTGTCACTCAGGGCTGCTTGGGGACCTGTCACCACAACATTGAGCCTTTTTATTGTGATGGGTCAGGCCGCAGACCCTGGAAAGAGAAGTCCGTGCACCGTGGTTTCTCCTTCCGCAGGACTTGGAATTCTAATGAAATTCCAAATCACTCAATCAAAGCAAGGGCGTGGGGAAGTAGTCCAACGTAGATCTGAGTGAAATTTGTATTTTATCCTCCCCCCCCCCGCCCCCCAGACATTATTCCAATCATTCAGGGGCTCGCAGAGCCTTGGTCTGCAGTTCTGGCATAAGAGGAATGAGCTGTCCTTTGTCCCGTGGCTGTACTGAGATGAGGTAGCCGTTCTCTAAAAGGAGAGGCCATGGCTCGAATTTCTTTGTGTAAATACCCATCCACCTATTGTAGTTGGCACATCCTGGGCCCCATATACGTGTCTGAAGGAGGCTGGGCCAACGGAGAAGAGAGAATTTTACATTAGCGTCACTTCAAAAAATTTCTCGCGTGGCCCTGCACCTGTGTGTTTCAGATACCTGATGCCAAGCTTTCGCGATAAAAGGAAGAAAATAGCACCGGGGCTGTCTAGTTTGGGATCGGAAAGTGGGCAAGTCTCAGATCTGGTCCCCCGGACACAAGTCACAGATATTATTTTCATTATGTTCTTTCAATGGGAGTCGTTTGGTTTTTTTTGTTTTGTTTTTTTAAGATACTAGGTTGAGTGGCAACTGCTCTCTTCCCTAGAAAATGACTGGTGGCACTTCTACCCGGAAGGCACTGATGTGAATGCCCACTCAACTCTAGTTCTAGTAAATGTGCGTAGGATGCGCTAGAATTATCTGTGAATTCACATGAAAAAGCAACTCATTTCAAAATTTACCAATGAGTTTTTTACTCCTTCTCAGTATATTTATGTAGAGCAGTGATTTTCAACCTTTTTCATTGACACTTAAACTAATTACTCAAATTCTATGGCACACCAAAAATTTTTTTTTTTTTGTCAGATCAGCAAAAAAAAATAGGTATAATTTTGATGCATTCGCAGTGTGTGGCTATTGTCATTTTTTAGTTTGACAATCTAAGGGAAAAGAAGTCAGTGCCCCTGACTAAACAGTCGTGTATTGCATATTTTAAACATTCTTGCAGCAGACTGCTTGCAAATCACTGATGTAGAGCATGTATCGTGTTCCTAAGCCTTTAATTAAAATAGGAAAAAAGATGGTAGAGAGATAGAGAGATAGATGGTAGATAGATACTTTTATACCTTTAGACGCAAACAAAACAAAGTTGGCTTTATTGTTCTGTTAACAATCTGACCTCCAGTTAACCTTCATTTGATTATTTAACCTTCAGGAAGAGCTAAGAAGTAATCTTTAATATAAATTACCATGTTCCTCCAGCCCTGACAACTTCGCAATCTGATTGGCATTAGTTAAAAACCTAAGGGCCACCGATCCATACTGCCTGTTTCCACTACGACATGTCACCCTTAATATGTCAGCTGCCTGGACTTGAACTGTCCAAAGAACATCTGGTATAACTCCAGGTGTTCCAGCGTACAGACGTTAGTTGTAAATTTTCCCCCCAGTTGATACAGACAGTGCAATAGACTACTGCATATAAAACAATCCTGCTACATCAAATCTGGCTGTTTGGGGTGTATATTAAGAGAAATCACTGAAAAAAAAACAAAAAACAACCCACCGATATTAATATAAATATTAGGAAGAACTCCAAAGCAAAGGCGTTCTCAATTATAAATCCCTGTTTTGGATCAGATGAATTTAGGCCCTTGTCTTCAGTTTTACTGTGGGCTTCTTGGAGTTCATTACTTCTTTTTTTCTGTTCTTTGTATTCCTAGGAATGTATATGCCCTGCCCCCTTTTATCCCCATAATCTAGAAAAGTTTGTCGTTAATTTTTGTTACTTAACTTGTTGCGGCTCAAAAAGAGACTCAGAATATCCCCATTTCTCAATCTCCTCTAAAACCCAACCTTCCTTATTAGACGGAGAAATGATGAACTTACGTCCCTTCATTTTCGGAAGAAATGTCTGAGTTTATAAAGCGGAATACTGTAATCAACCGTAACTAAGAATGGCTCGTGAGCTGTCAGTCACAGCCTGTCTGATTCTTCCTTGGAGGGTGTTACCCTTCTTCACTGTGGAGGCAAATTAAAGTGTCTATTTTAGTTCTTTTTCTTTCCCCTCAGAAATGTACATAACTTTTATTACATTCAGTGTACTCTGAGGTTGTCTATTTCAACTTCATTTTTATTAAGCTACAATTGACATATAATATTGCATTAGTTTCAAGTGGACAACAGAATCATTTCATATTTGTATATATTTCTAAATAATCACTACAATGAATCTAGTGACCACCCACCACCGTACAGAGTGACAACTTTTTCTTCTTATGATGAGAACTTTTAAGATTTACTCTCTTAACAACTTTCAACTATACAATACAAGTAACTACCATGACTTATTTATCTTACAACTACAAGTTTGTATTTCTTGTGCCCTTCTGCCTGTTTCACCTGCCTCTCCCCTCATACACATCTCTGGCTACCAGCAGTCTGTTTAATTCTTATTTCTTACAGCAGAGATAGACAAAGGATGAAAAATTATACTCTGACACCAGCTTCAAATAAAGTGCCTTGAAACACTGACTGATCACTTGTGTGTTTACACAAGAGTGCAGCCACTACTCAACTTTGACTACTTGTTGAGTATCTCTTTTCCTCCTATGAATCCAGTTCTGAAGTTTTAAAATGCTTCAAAACCAGAGAAACATTGCTATTTACAGAGGCAAAACTATAGCAACTCATAAAACAAAATCCATACCTATTCACCAGGCCAGATATACAATATATTTGCGTTTGGCCTGGGTAATTCTTCAAATCAGTATTTTCTTGGTCAGTGTTTATACTACTGAAATACAGACTAGCCTGAAAACAGCCTTTAATAGGAAAAATCGTGAATTTTTTTAAAACTGCCTGATGCTGGGCATTTATGTTGGACCATAAAATTAAAATTACTTGTCTTCTCACCTGACCTGTGGTAGTGCAGTGGGTAAAGGCTCGACCTGGAAGGCTGAGGTTGCCAGTTCTAAACCCTGGGTTCGCCCTGGCCGGTTGGCTCAGTGGTAGAGCATCGGCCTGGCGTGCAGGAGTCCCGGGTTCGATTCCCAGCCAGGGCACACAGGAGAAGCGCCCATCTGCTTCTCCACCCCTCCCCCTCCTTCCTCTCTGTCTCTCTCTTCCCTTCCCGCAGCCAAGGCTCCATTGGAGCAAAGTTGACCCGGGCGCTGAGGATGGCTCTGTGGCCTCTGCCTCAGGCGCTAGAATGGCTCTGATTGCGGCAGAGCGACGCCCCAAGATGGGCAGAGCATCGCCCCCTGGTGAGTGTGCTGGGTGGATCCTGGTTGGGCACATGCGGGAGTCTGTCTGACTGCCTCCCCGTTTCCAACTTCAGAAAAATACAAAAAAAAATTTTTTTTAAATAAATAAATAAATAAACCCTAGGCTTGCCTGGTCAAGGCACATATGAGAAGCAACTACAAAAATATTTGTATTCTCTTCTGTAACAGTTGTTCTTGTTATACCAATGTTGTTGAGCTACTTGCTCGGCTTTTGAACCAGTGAAATCTGGACTTATGTCTGAATGTCATTGGTACTCAAGGCCGAAGTCATCTTATTCCACAGAGGCAAACCCTGGGTTTGGAAAAATGCTTCTTGCAAGAATCCATTGCTCTCCTGTGCGGCAGGGCACAGCTGGTAGATGGGGAGAGAACCAGCCATCGTTAGAGTAGTTCTGTCTCCCTCCATCTCTCTTTGGTAAGATGGTCACAATTCTTGTGAGTTTGGAAATGAACTCCAACCCTGAATTACACAGCCTCCCCCTTGACAGGAAGGCCTGCTGGGGATGGCCCATGCATACGCTGTAAGAACCCAGACTGGTGGTAGGACGCTACCGTTTTGCTCAATATCTCCCAAAATAAACAAACACATCCCTCTCCCGCCCGGCGCACCCCTGTAAGAAGGCATGGGAAAGCATCTTGAAGCCAAAGGCGGAAGATACTGTGGAAGTACCAGTCACTGTCTTAACTTTCCCCAAACAGAAAATTTTGAGTCTAAATCAACGCTACTTTCTTCAAAGTAAACACTACACATAAGAGCCAAAGTGGTAACGGTTAAAATGCACGTGTCGTCACTTTGAAAACTGGTGAGATACCCTTAAAGGTAGGAGACACTGTTGACGCGCATGTAAGAGATTGCTTTCTTCCAGGTGAATCCTCTCTGTCTGTTCAGGTCTTGGTTGTACCTCTCACTGACAAAGGAATCTCCCTGCATCAGCTTATTCTTGATTTTTATCAATGGGGAGAAATTATTAAATTCCCACGAGACATTAAATAGTATACTGGCCAAGCGTGCTGTAAGCAACTAGAACTCTGCTACCATCCCTCTCCTGTTTTCAGCCTCCCCTTTCCCTCCACATGTACGTGTGTGTGTGTGTGTGTGTGTGTCTGTCTGAGTTCCTTACTCTCTGGCTATATCATGTGCAAAAAATGGCTGTTCCCGACAGCTTACAGTGTGCCAAGACAGCGCTGAATGGGTTAACTGGCATTTCAAAGAAGTGATTGTCAAGTGTAACCTGCAGGGCTAGCACCAGAATTGGAAGGTGGGATGGAGGTCTCCCACCCACTGGAGACTCTTCCATCTCCAAGAGCAGGCTGCGGACAAGGCAGCGCTACCGCTGTTCCCGGATCTTCCCTCTGCGTGGTCGCTGTATAAACCCCGACGCTCTCTTCTGACTGGAGTAGATCAAGCCAGTGGTTAGGGAACAGCAGCCTGCGCTCTGTCCTGCCTGAGGTGTGACTGTAAGCGTCAACATGCGGTAAATCAGTCTGTGTGTGGGCTGGTTGTTTTTCTTTCTTCTTAAATCATGTATAATGTATCTACACAGGATTTGTTTGGGAAAAGAACTACAAAATGACTAGAGTCACAAAGAGACCGATGGATTTGAAGACCTTTCCGTGGCTTTTGATGTGGGATCTCCAATGTGTACGTGGGTCTTTAAACGGGTAATTGGGAAACCTACGTAAATGCCACTTACCTCTGGGCATGACTACCACAGAACAGATACAACCGCCATGGTGAGTGGCGGCCAGTGGCACCCAATATAACTTCTTGGTTTAATATTGGAATGTTTCATTTTACATGAGTGAAAGAAAAACAAGGAGAGGCCCTGGCTGGTGGGCTCAGTGGTAGAGCATCGGCCTGGCGTGCAGGAGTCCCGGGTTCGATTCCCAGCCAGGGCACACAGGAGAAGCGCCCATCTGCTTCTCTACCCCTCCCCCTCTCCTTCCTCTCTGTCTCTCTCTTCCCCTCCCGCAGCCGAGGCTCCATTGGAGCAAAGATGGCCTGGGTGCTGGGGATGGCTCCGTGGCCTCTGCCTCAGGTGCTAGAATGGCTCTGGATGCAACAGAGCGACGCCCGGGATGGGCAGAGCATCGCCCCCTGGTGGGCAAGCCGGGTGGATCCCGGTCGGGCGCATGCGGGAGTCTGTCTGACTGCCTCCCCGTTTCCAGCTTCGGAAAAATACAAAAAAAAAAAAAAAAAAAAAAAAAATCCAAGGAGAGAAACCCTAGGCCCTGGCCCGCTGGCTCAGTGGTAGAGTGTCGGCCCAGCATGTGGATGTCCCGGGTTCTATTACTAGCCAGGGCACACAGGAGAAGTGCCCATCTGCTTCTCTACCCCTCCTCCTCTCACTTCTCTCTCTCTCTCTTTCTCTCTCCCCCTTCTGCAGCTATGGCCCAATTGGAGGGAGTTAGACCCAGGCACTGAAGATGGCTCCATGGCCTGCACTTCCAGCACTAAGAAGAGCTCAGTTGCTGAGCAATGGAGCAACGCCCCAGATGGGCAGAGCATCGCCCCCTAGTGGCTTGCCAGTGAATGCAGGACTCTGTCTCTGTTCCCCTCCTCCTCTCACTGAAAAAAAAAAACCCAAAAACTTACCCTAAAGGGGGATTTCTAAACAGTGTGGGCGGGACAGCAGCAAATCCTATTCTATCTCCTCTGGGGATCAAAGGTACCCGTCCAAGCTCATGCACTCGACACAAATATACCCACACACCCTTGACTGTAAACTTGGTGAAGGACCTTGTCTTCTTCACCTTTCTCTCCTTCGTAGTTCTCCGCACAGGGCTATCCACATAATAGGTGCTCAGTAAATGTGGTCTATCTAATTCAATGTCTCTGTGAGAGGGAGCAGATTAGAAAAGGATCATTTACTTACAATAAAATATTCAGGATTGTGAACAACTTTGGCCACATTGGAAGAGGCCAACATTCAGGCTGCCTTGACTGTTAAAAAATAATAATAACTACAGTAATTCCAACTCTGGAGAAATCAAATGAAGTATATAGTAAAAATATATTCTGATCAGAGTGTTCTGTTGGGGTTCTAGTCTTCCCAGAGCGGGTGGAAAAGGTCATTATAAAGATACATAAACCTCTCTAAAATCCTCGTGATGGGTTTTTTGCTAGAAAAGAAAGAGGTGAGATCAATCTACCCCCACACACACACACGCCTTTCCCCTCACGCAAACACACCCTGTTCCATTACTCCACCTGCCTTGGCCCACAACCCAGCCCAGAGATTCTTGGCTGGAGGAGATTCTTCATCATCCTAAGCATTGTTTTGAGTCGGAGAGCCAGAGTCTTGGCATAAAATAAAGATAGCCAAGTGGCCTGGCAGCCGGAGCTCTGGAGCCCAGACAGCGCCACACAGACACGTGCGCACACACACAGGCGCCATCCCACCGGGCACCGTGGAGTTGGCCACTGCCGCCCAGCAGCCTGCAACAGACAGCGCAGGAATCCACAACCCTACCTCCCGCCTTCCTTCAAACAAAGTAGGAGCCATCGCAAGGGGACCGGTGCCTCTTCCGGTGCAAACAGAAGGGTGAACAGATCTGTGTTCATGTGGGGCGCCGCAGATAGCTCCTTCCTTTTTACCTCTCCTCCTTGCTTGTTTACATTAAAAAATCCCAATTAATACTCAATTAGGGTAATTAGCACCAATTGACTGTGACTTCAATCATTTGGGATACTTTCATCTATTTCCCATCCATAGCTAAGAATCTGACGACAGTCAACAGTTCCGTTATTTTGGGGATTGCCCACGTCCCTTCATGGAAATTCGTTTAAGAGGACGGCGGCCTGAGGTTACCTCCCCCTTCCCTTCACAGGCCTGCATCTACGCGGTTGCCAGTGGGATTCGCTCTCCGCATTCTAGAACACGTGGACCGCTGTTCCCCTTTGGCCTTCGCCATCGTCGCAGCCCAAGCCTAATGCAGTATAATTGAAACAATTTTATTGTCTGGAGCTATTCGTTCTAATGTTTCAATGACAGAAAATACTGGTCAATCTGACAAGTTAATACGACTTCAGTAGTCATCTGAACTCCTTTAAGCCACTGGGTGCTGAAATTGCCAGTCACCTCTCTTCACCTGCAGACGGAATTCAACCCGTCTGTGAGGCTGGCTGGGGGTGGAGAGGGAGACGGAGGGAGTTTCTCCCTAAAAAGCAGCTCTGTTGTCAGGAGTCATTGCAAGATTTGATCAGTGACAAGACACCGTCTTTTTTTTTTTTTCCCCCACAATGGTGGGACCCCTCTCAAAGGCAACACCTGGCATGCCTGTTCGCCCCCTTTCTAAAAAGAGGCCCCTCAAGTTTGTGTCCGGACTCATGAGCCGAAGCCTTGCCCAGTGTTAGCTCTCTCTTTCTAAATATATTAAACAGTCCTTAAAAATACCAAGTCAGTGGCTAAGGGATCAAATAAGGGGCACCGTTATTCACGATGGCATTTCAAGGTCATTCTGGAAATCCCCCGCACCCGTGTCTCCCACGGACAATGGTGGTTCAGAAGCCCCTGGCGCCCAAACTAGTCTCACACGGAGAGATTTCAGCAGTAACTGCTTTGCAGGTAAACTGTTTTAAAAGTTTTGTAATTATCTTTTCTCTGAGCCATCCCTAAGAGATTTAGAATAGAATGTTTTAAGTAAGTTTACCTATAACAACAACAACAACAACAACAACAACAAAACCCTGCTTTTTAAACTAAAAAGCTTCTGGGTGTATTATATCTAAATAGAGTTGGAACTGCATTGTGGGACCTGGTCTATTTTTTTTTTTTTTCCAAGAAAACTCTTGATTTTAATGACATCGGTGAGATCCTGACCAGTGTTATGTTGACTTTTTACAACGACAAAAGCTTTTTGTACAATTGGGGGCATGATTTATTTTTGAAGAATAAGTATTAAAATATCCCCATTCTTTCTTGGGGGAACTGAATTTGACCTTGTTTCCGTGGGCAGCTGATACCTGTGGAAGGTTCACCCTGTGGCTCCCTTCTGGACAGTGTGAGCACAAACATATTTGTGTTCTTCCATTTTCCACATTTTACGGGCCCACCCTGCTTTGTGGGCCTTGGCTTAGCGCTTTTATTTTTTGTTTCTTTGTTTTTGTTTTTATTCAGTGAGAGGAGGAGAAGCAGAGACAGACCCCCCCACATGTGCCAGGACCAGGATCCACCTGGCAAGCCCACCAGGGGGTGATGTTCTGCTATTCTGGAGTGTTGCTCCATTGCTCAGCAACGGAGCTCCTGTTAGCACCTGAGGCAGAGGCCATGGAGCCATTCTAAGTTAGTGTTTTGTTTTTAATCTTTGTTACTTTGTTTGTGAAAAATCCACATTTATCTGCACGGGGTAAAATACTGACTTCACAGCATCGACACAGGTCCTTTGGCCCCATTAGGACAAAAGCATGAAGCTGAGTCATGACAAGCACAATATTCAACTTAAAAAGTCAAAAAGAGTTCTTAGAAACTTTTCTGAGAGACAAAATCCAATTTATATTTGCACAAGAAAATAAGTAGAATAGGCCTGACCTGTGGTGGCGCAGTGGATAAAGCATCGACCTGGAAATGCTGAGGTCGCCGGTTCGAAACCCTGGGCTTGCCTGGTCAAGGCACATATGGGAGTTGATGCTTCCTGCTCCTCCCTTCTCTCTTTCTCTCTCTCTCTCTCTCTTTCCTGTCTAAAATGAATAAAGTCTTTAAAAAAAAAAAAAAAGAAAATAAGTAGAATAGGTTCATCATTGCCCACCCCCAGCCCAGTGGCTGCAATGGAGTCTGTGGATGGGTGTTTTAGAACTTACAGTTTAAGATTTTTTAGTGCAAAGCAATTTCATGAGTCACTTATCACTCAGAGCGAGACGGTGTTAGGGCCTGGTTGGAGGCTAATGTTTTTCCTCTTCCACATTTTTTTTTTTTCAATGTGCAGACCTTCAACGCGGGACATATGTGCCGAAAAGGCCTCCTCCGAACAGAAGGTGGCCTGTTTATTCAAAGGATGGCCGCCCTGAACTCAAATGATCTATCTATTTGTGTATAAAATCCTGCGACTGGGAAAGGCCTAAAGGCCTCATGAACTATAAAAGAGAAAAGTCAGGATGAGGAGGAGGAGGGGGAAAAAAAATCAAAGTGCTCCGTCGAGATACATCAGAGAGATTACACAGAAGAAAAGCATAGTTTTCGAGACCCCAGAATTCTTGACCAAAGGAGCGGTTAGTACACTGTCTACATCAAAAGGAAGCGGCTTTCTGTGCTGCTGCGAGATTTCTCTGTGATGTTCTGCCCTCCCTCTCAGAGTAATCAAAAGTCACATTAAAAAAAAATTAAATTAAAAAAAAATAAAAAGATCGGCTATCCCTTTAAAATTCGACCGTCACTTTATTAATATGCAGAATGAGTTGTCAATTGACCAAACAACAAATGTACTTCCTTATATCATGGTTTTTCGCTTCCATCTATGAATATTTTAAAACCCCAATGTGTGTCGGGCCATTTGGGTTTTAAGCAAAGACTGATTAAAGTGTAAACCCTTCATTTTGGTCCCTTAGCTGGGAAGGGCTTCTTTTTCCCTTTTCCAGGGTGTCATTAAAAAAGAAAAAAAAAAAATCTGATGCCAGGAGAGCTGGGACTTGGCAAGGTTTGCAATATAATTTGCAATCTGCAGGCTTTGCTGCCTAGCCCCCACCAGCACCCCCCTTCCCCTTACCAGCCTGCCTGCTAGAGTCAATAGGGGGCATCGCTCATCTGTCTAAAAGAAAAATAGCCACATACTAATTAGAATTCTATTTGCCAGGAGCCTCAGAGTTGCTGTGCTTATAGATTTCAGCTTCTTTTGTTTGAATTAAATTGCCAACTTTTTTTTTTCTCTCTCTCTCTCTTTCCTTCTTTGCAGTCATATGAGACCAGGTTCCCTAGTTGATGGGAGGAAGGGGTGGGGGTGGGGGGTTCCCATGCACGAGGAGCGTCTTAGCTATGGAAAGGTTTAAAAAAAGTGCCCGGGATGCTTTTCAAAGGCTGACTCCTGTCTTTCTGGGAGTTGTTTTTTTTTTTTGGGGGGGGGGGGAAGCAGAGGGGAGCTGGAAAGGTTCGAAGGGCAGAGGTCAGCTCTGACTAAGGCCCCCCTCCACCAACCCGCGCCTTTGGCCCTGATGCTGGAATTCTAGGGGAGAGTGACACACTTTCACCTCCTGAAAAGCGTGATGGTCCCTGCTCGGGCTGGGCTCACAGAGCCGGTTCCTAATGGAGTACAGTCCCCCCCCCCACCCGGTTCTGCCTACGGTTCCTCCCAAAGGTGGGGGGGGGGTGCCCGCAGGACCGAGACACAAGCAAGGGCCCTGATAATCATATCAGCCTGTTTGTATGACCCTTTCCCTAAAGTTCTCATTGCACTTCATTAAAAAGTCAAAATTTCCCGTGAAGAATTTGAATATCTAGCTTCTGTTTCAAGAATCACACACCAGCCAGAGAGAGAGAGAGAGAGAGAGAGAGAGAGAGGAAAGGATTTCCAGAACAGTACCCAAATACTTTGCTGAGGAATCCTACAATAATTTAGAATAATCCCATTGTCAAGAGTATATCCCTGGAGCTTGCAAAGGTCCGGAACCTTCAGTTAGGATCCACCCTCACAGTTACTGACAGTTTCTCCTCTCAAATACACTAATAGGAAGGCCCACCACAATGTATTAGTAAGTTAATTGTCCTCCAAAACACGAGAAACAGGAAAATTAGACCCTGTGAGGGGCAGGGAGGGGGCGTAAGGACATGGCACTGAAATTCACAGCCCAAGTCTGCCAAAGAATGAGATATGCTCTCTATGAATGTGTAAAGGCGAAGTTGTATTAAATGTAATAAAATTGTATTGACGGATACAACACAGAATCTCCTGTTTCTGAAATAATTTTATTGGGAGGAAAATATTTTGCTATGAAGCAAAATGACCTTTTTTTTTTTTTTTTTTATGTTGTGCCATAGACATTGGGTCTGGCCTTGGGATGCTTTATCCATCACCTCCTCTGAAAGATGGATAAAATGTCTTCCTGTTTTTAGAATGGATAAAAAACAACAGTGCAACAAACCAAAAAAGAGACCTTTACAAAAAATAAAGAGAACCATAATCTCTGTTATTGTTAACCTCCTATCTGCCCTCTCTCTCTCTCTCTCTCTCTCTTTCTCTCTCTCTCTCTCTCTCTCTCTCTCTCTCTCTATATATATATATATATATATATATATATATGGGAAAGTATGAAATCTTATTTCTGTGGACCTATTCATTTCTTGGGAGCCGGTTCAAAGATAATCTCGCAAAGAAATGGGACAAACAGGATTCCTTACACATCTCACAGGCATTAGGAACGCATTCCTTGAAATGGACGTGTCACTGTCGCCACTGAAATCATTTTGGGGTTCCGGGTCTCAACTGAGCAAGCACTTGACTATGTCGCTAAAGAAGCAAGCATTTCAGGAGATCCAGAAATGATTACTTTCTATACTTGAAACAGAAATGGTTCGTCCTGTCAGCATTCCTTTCTCCTATCTCCGGGGGGGGGGGGGGGGGGGGGGGGTTTAATTTTGTTAACAGCACTCCGCGGGGAAAAGCAAACTATCTGATGGGTTTGGTATCACGAAAGCCCACTCACATCTCTGGAATTGCTTTTCCAATTCTAAGCCTCCAAAAACCTAGTCCTCCTTTATCTGTTCTTGTGACCAAAAAAAATGGCAGGAAGCCGACTGGCAGAACGACCCACAAGATGGCACCTGTCACCAGAGGACTGGCTCTGCATTCTGCAGGCCAAACTCTGTTTGAACTCACTGTGGCCTCTGTCACATCCTCAATGTCCCCCCTTCTTGGCTGTGTCTTCCTCCCTCCCGTGTGTAGGCCAGGCCTACCTACCCGACTCCTGACACCCATTCCCTTCCCCGAGCCAAAGTAAGATTTGAATTTGAAATCTGGGCTCAGAATTAACCAGCGGTAGCAGGTGACTCGGTGTCAGGCTTCTTAAGACTTGGAGGCGGTGAAGGAAATACATGTTTTTAAGAGTTTGAGAGTCCCTGGGGTGCTTGTAGGACTCACCCAGAGCCTAGGCCTCAGGAGAGGAAGCTAATTACAACGCTGATGAAGTTTAAGGGTTTCTTTGTTTCTGTCTTATTTCTAAAGGCAAATACAAGCTGGAATGGCTGACCTGGAAGTGGTTTTAGCGTGATGTGTTGCATTTTCATCCCCGGCTAGTCAAGCGGGTGTCCCATGCATATTGACAACCTTAGTTCTAGTCTGCAGAGGGGTCAAAAGTCTATTAAAGGGAAAAGATTTAATAATGTATTTGAAGAACCAACAGGTTTAAAAGGAAGAAAAAAAAAGAAAAAGGACTCATCTTTCAAGAGAGCAAGGACGCGAAGAGTTTTGTGGCCTGTTTGGCAAGAAACAGTCCCTGCTTCTCCAGCCCCTGAAACTGTGATGTGGAGGAATTCAAATAGCCAGGAATCCCTTAGAGAAATCAATTAGATTCCAGCGTGTTGAAACATCCAACGTGGGTCCGAAGCTTCTGGTACCATGCTGACCAAAGGTGAGTCTTACTATCAGAACCGCGAACCGTCTTTAAATGCTAACGACGTGAACTTGTTAATTAATAAGAGAAAGACTATGACTCAGTTGATATCCTTGGAAATGAATGAAGTCAATTCAAATGACAGAGTTGGGATGGGTGGGGTTGAGTTTTTTTTGTTTGTTTGTTTGGTCTCTTGTTAATTACCTATAGCATTAAAAATAATTAAAAGCCAGGCTGGAAAAAAGGGGGTCATGGTACAGGCAGGAGCTAGGGTGGATGGGGGGAAGACTCTGACCCTTGTTTCGTAGTGGCTGTCATCCTGGTGATGGCCGGGGACAATGACCCCTTCAGTGGACAGCAGCCTCCCCTGCCCTCTGCCTCTTCCTGCAGCCTTGGAGTGAGGGGAGGCTTTGGAAGAAGAGGCCCTCCCATTGTGTGCCTCAGAGGTGGCGACAACCCCGCCCCTCTCCCCTCTGGCTCCTAGGGCGGGGCCTGTGGCTACCCATCACCTCCCTGGGGGCCACCGAGTTCTCAGCATCTCAGTGAATTCAACTCCGCCACAGCCTGTCCTAAAGAAACAAACAAGAGAATCCCGCGTTGCCTGTCAAGGACTCCGGACAGATGTGGGGAGCTGTATTCTAACCTTTTCCCTTTTTTTTTTTTTTTAAAGTCACCGCGGTCTCCCTGAGATGCCCTGGGAGCGCCCCTTCCCTTGGGGCTTCCTGTAACCACCAGCTTGTTCACGTGGGAGTTCAATTCTTAGGGTCAGCCAGACGGCATGCATTCTGCCTCGAGTAAAATTGTAAACTCCTCTAGAAGAAATGACAGGCGGGTACGATCACACGTGGTGGTGGTGTGTGTGTGTGGGGGGGGGGACACAACAAAGGAGTCCACTATTTATCTTTAAAAAGCAAACTTAACAGGCTATCTTTTTTTGTACATTTCACAAGCACTGGATGCAGCCTCCTGAGTGTGCCTGCACATGTATGTGCCTGTGAGAGTGTGTGTGTGTATGTGTGTGTGTGTTATTAAGAAAATCCTGTTTCCTCTGTTGTCTCCCTGCTTTGCTAATTATCCCAGGCTTTCTGAACTGGAGGGCTAAAAAAAAAAAAAAAAAAAATAGCATTTTTATAGCACTACGATGGAATCCCATTGAAACCTCTCCTTCCAACTTGCCCCCTGCTTCCTTCTAGTGTTTGATGCTGCTCACAGCTCACTGGCTGGGTCTTTTCTTCGCTGTGGAGAGATTGAACTATGCCAGGGAGGGGAGGGGCGGGGCCAGGAAGGAGAAGCCGAGATGCTCACCGCCTGTGCGTTTCTCTGTCTGTGACCAGGACGTGACTATCACTCAGCGAGAGACACTGTTGTCCCTTTGGAGCTGGGCACACGGAACAAGCTCACCAAGTAAAACAAGAGGCCGAGGGGGCTTATCTTCCCCTCCCCCCGCGCTCTCTCTCCCCCGGTCCCCCCACCACCACAACAAATGTTATCAAGAGGGGGTTCGCAGTGGGCTTTTACAAAACTGTCATGGACGGACAAGGTGGGAGACATCCAATACGCTGTTGTTGAGTCAGGAAATGAAAGCACAAACTTTGCCCAGCGCTCGGGGGGGGGGGGGGGAGGAATGATGCTCAAAGATTAACCCACCCTCTCAATTAACACCTCACATGAAAATCCCCACAAGGTCATGGGATCCGTGCCTCCGCGTGGTCAATGAGCGCTGCCTGGTTCCATACAAACCCAAGATCGAATGCAGAATTAACACCAGTCCCCCAAGCCCTGGCTCGCAGACTCAACGTCAGATTAAACCCTTGCACAGAGAAGATATGAAAAGCATTTCTAATTAGGGTCTGAGGTGACCGCTTTAAAATGCAGTCGAACAGTCTCCACGCCATTCTTTTCTCTCTCTCTCTCTCTTTCTCTCTCTCTCTCTTTCTCTCTCTCTCTCTATCATTTTAATTAAACTCAGATACTGTTTAATTCCTACCTGCATAGATGTAGTGCTACTTGAATGTAAACCTGATAAAGAATACCTCTGATCCCCACTTAGCAGCCACGAGGACTTATTAAAGAAGAGGTGACTGTCTCTGAGACTTCTCGGAGTCCCTTTGTAGTAATTACTTTTATATCAAATGAAAAGCATAATATTTTTTTTTCCGTAAATAGGTCCCCCCTCCCCCGTGCAATTTTGACTTCCCCACTCTCTTGACAAAACTGTAATTATAACTTCGCTGCGTGGGCGACTTTACCATCACGCGAACCATTAGAAGGCCTTTTTCTCGCACACCCCCAAGCAAAAGCTCCCGGTAGCTTACGGACTCTTGAGATGGAGGCTGGACGATTTTTCCTTTTTTTCCCCCACGAGCGTATCACTAATCAGACATGGCCGTGTTGCTTCCGTGTTTTTAAATCGCTAGCGATGGGCCCCTCTCTGAATGATTAGGAATTCCGCAGTGTGTCTGAGGCCTGCAATTGTCTGATTAGTAGTCTAGTGTCTTTGTACCAGTTTCTAATATCTGTGGTGACCCCGGAAGCCTGAAACGGCAGCTTCCACATACGAAAGCCCTGTCCCTCCAAAGCACGGGTCTGAATAATTCAGAGCCTGTAACGCCAGGTGCACCCCTCTGAAAGCATTTGGACCACTTTGGCATTCTAAAATTTATGATGCTTGTTTTCTTTCTGTGGCCCTCTGATCACCATCCCAATGGTGGTTTCCAATAAGCCATTGCTCCAAAAACACTACCCTAATTTCTTGTTGGAATGATATTGAAAATTATCCAAATAAGCTCCCATTTTAAGTGCATGTAAAGGAACTATTACTTAACCCAGAAGCATCACCCAGACCCCCCCCCCATTTACAGGCTAGAAGCAAAAATGCGCTCTTAGGTCTCATTTTGCCATCTTTGAGAGAGAAATATCCTACAGATGAAACGTGCTATCATTTGACAATCTATTTTTGCCCTTAAGGACAAAGAGTTTGAAGAAATGATGTTAGAAGTCAACATGCTCAGACACGAGCTCACTGGACAGCCATCTACTCCCAATATTTGGAAATGTCTGGCGTCTCAGAATCAATAAAGCATGTGAGGGATCCTGGAATCTAGACTTTGGGGTGATGAGACTAACTTTTGGTCCTCTCTTTTTATTTTTACCTCATAAGCCACAGAACTCAGAAGTGCCCACAACAGACGAGGTTCCAACCACGGTGTTGACAGGGCTGTTCACAGAAATGTTCTGATGCCCTGGCCGGTTGGCTCAGCGGTAGAGCGTTGGCCTGGCGTGCAGGAGTCCCGGGTTCGATTCCCAGCCAGGGCACACAGGAGAAGCACCCATCTGCTTCTCCACCCCTCCCCCTCCTTCCTCTCTGTCTCTCTCTTCCCCTCCCGCAGTCGAGGCTCCATTGGAGCGGAGATGGCCCGGGCGCTGGGAATGGCTCTGTGGCCTCTGCCTCAGGCGCTAGAATGGCTCTGGATGCAACAGAGCGACGCCCTAGAGGGGCAGAGCATCGCCCCCTGGTGGGCATGCCGGGTGGACCCCGATCGGGCGCATGCGGGAGTTGGTCTGCCTGCCTCCCCGTTTCTAACTTCGGAAAAATGAAAAAAAAAAAAAAAGAAATGTTCTGTTGCCTTCAACTGAGGGCCACGTCTAGACCGAGCATTTTGTCTGAGACTTCAAGCACAGAGCCACGGACGTGGCTATGTCTGGTCCACCATAACTCCAGCCCTCATCTGGACAACATGCATAACAACGTGTTGTGGGTCAAGAAAAGGTTGTGTTTGTGTAATAGTCTGTCTTCTTAATGTCTCTTATCCCTCTCTCTTCGGTCCCTACCACCACAGCCTCCCCAACTGTCACCTGGAATATTACAAGAGAGCAACCATTGGCCTATTCTTTTAACAACTTCATTCCCCTCTACATTCTGCCAGAGGCCATTTTTTTTCTGTTTTCTTCCTAAAGGAAAGATGTTATCCGTTCATAGGCATTCGCGGTTTCCATTACTTACGCGGAGTATCTTCACCTTTGGTCTCCTAAGTACTTTTCAAACCATACCTCTTTGAAACCGCCAGAAAGTTCTCTTTGAATCAGGCCAATAGACACACAGAAACTTGAATACGGCCTGAAGTTTTCTACCTCAGGGTTGCTAAAGGCACAGAAGCAAAATGATAAAAAAAAATGTTAGTATCTCGTTCCCCATGTCCAGGCGTGGTGCCCACGGGTTCCTTAATCTCATCACTTCTCTATCTAGTCACAGAGTTGATGGAAGAAATGAGTGGGTTATCTCATGGAAAGACCGTAGAACAATACCATGATTATTGCTATTTTTTTAGTATTACTCTTTTCTGGGAAGTTCTTCCTTCTAGAATCTTCCTGTTGGATGACCCAGGGACCGTGTAAGGTCCCATGTCTTCCAAGCAGCCTGGTCAGAAGCGGGAAACTCTTCTGTATGTTTCTACCAGCACCCAAGACATTCTGGCATTAATTAGAGTGGCCTCTACAGATCAGCGGTTCTCTATAACTCATGAGCCCCTAAAAATTTGCCCCAAGTAGGTAACATATTCTCAAGCTACAAGGGAAGACACGGTCTTTTTTCTGGAGGGGTCCAGGGTGTGTCCGGATGAGAGGTTGCACCCCCCAGAGGGTAGCCTGCCTATCTGATCTCCACCTCTCCCCTGGCGCGGAGCACAGTGCTGTGAGCAGATGCTCGGTAAATGTTTGTTAAATTAAATCTCAGTCAATTTGCTTCGATTTACTTAGAACTCCCTGGGTAAGTAATCAGTTCCTATACCATTCAATGAGTTTTTAATAGCATTTACATTGGACTCTCCATATAGGTTAATCAGAACCAGCTCTTGGAAAGTCTCTGGCTTTCTACTTGGGGAGTGAGACAAACAGTCTCAGGTCAGTGCCTGTGACCACCATCACAGAGGCTGCAAATGAACGCAGGACGCCCAGCCCCTGCAGGAATCTACCTCCCATCTGCAAAGCAGACATTGTAGGAAGAAGAAGAAAAAAAAAAGACTTTTTGACAAGCCAGTCGAGTCAAAGATTTTATTCATTTCCAGTGGCAACCAGCTGCCTAAATTGTTAAGGTGAGCTGATTGCTTTGTAGAATGAATGCTCCACGCCCTCAGAATTCAGATGACAACATTTCAGGGCTGGTTGGAAATTTCCCAGTACCTGACATTCAGAAAGAAAGGGGAGAGAGGGGTGTCAGAAATTTAAACCTGAAGATGATCACGAATACTTCTAACTACCTCTGACCTGTGTACACACATCTAAAGTAAAAAGGAATGAAATTTACTTGGAATTTCAAATCCTTTCTGGTTTTACATATTTTTTCTCCCTTTGGCAATTCCTGTTAAGCTCTACAATAGTCAGAGGTGGTGAAACACAGAGAAACATTTTCCGAGGAACAGAGCCATCACTGGGGCCCCTCGATCACACAAACAGACCCGTGTAGAATGTTTGTTCCAAGACGAGAGTGAGCAGGTTTCGTGCAGCTCAACGGTCCGGACCCTTTCGCTTCCGTGCTATGTGCAGGGACATTTAAGGGCGTGGTGCTTCCGGGCTTCTGCAAAGCGGGGTGATGGGTATGATCAGCCCTCCTTTTACACGAGTGACAAAGTCTGTGGGGACTGAGGACCTGGCAAGTTAAGGACAGGTGCCTGCTCCCCCAGGAAACAACATTTTGGTCATGGTGACAGCCTCAACTTTTCTGTCTCACTATTACCCTTGCTTCCCTGGTGTCTGATCGTCAAGTCGTAACAAGCCTGCTCCGCCTTCTAGCAGATGGAAAGGGGGAAACTAAAAGGAAGGCGGACGATTTTTATTAAACCGACCCATGTTTCCAACTATAGTTTGGGTTTTTGGGGGTGTTTTTTTTTTGTATTTTTCTGAAGTGAGAAGTGGGGAGGCAGACACAGACTCCCGCATGCACCCAACCAGAATCCACCGGGCACGCCCACCAGGGGGCGATGCTCTGCCCATCTGGGGCATTGCTCCGCTGCAACCAGAGCCACTCTAGCGCCTGAGGCAAAGGCCAAGGAGCCATCCCCAGCGCCCGGGCCATCCTTGCTCCAGTGGAGCCTTGGCTGCGGGAGAGGAAGAGAGAGACAGAGAGGAAGGAGAGGGGGAGGGGTGGAGAAGCAGATGGGTCGGGAATTGAACCCGGGACTCCTGCTCTACCACTGAGCCAGCCGGCCAGGGTCCTCCAACTACAATCTTCACTTGGGCTGTGACAGCTTCGGAACAGAAGAATCTGTCATCCTCTGGGGGAGCCTCAGAGACAGGTGAGACCCAAGTCTCTGGTCCTTTCCACCTTGATGTCAATGTTTAGCCATGCTTAACTTCACCAAGGGCACGCCCGCGGGGAGCACTCCACCCATGTTCTCTTCAGGCACCCGTCAAGGACACATGCTAGTGCTCTGTGCTCAGCATTTCAGATTAATGAGGACACACCCACAGAAGAGCCGGGTTAAAATGTTTCCTCCTTGCTGCATCTGACGATCTCCATCTGTTATGTCACGCATTCCTGTCCCAGGGAGACTACCTTGTCCTCATAGAGTACATATGAAAATCACAAAAAAAGATTTTCTTTCTCAGAAAGGCTCGATCCAGCAAACTCTGCATACAGCAATATTTGGCAATGTAACAATGATGATAATGTAAGAATGACAGGCAACGGGCTAGCCGATGTCTAATTAATATTTTAATTATTCTTCTCTGCAATCTCTGCATCTCTCTGGGCAAGAGAACTGGCTCTCGTGGTTTTCAAAGATGACAGGATGACTGTTATGGATGTCCTAGGATACATGTATTTATTAATTTTTTAATGTTACTTGTGCTGCTAATGATGATGACTGTGAGAGTCATTATAAGTTAAGGAAGTGCTTTGTTCTGATGACTCTACTTGGGTCCCTGAAATTTAGTCTTTCCTATTGATTAAGAATTTAGCTGTGGCTAAGGTTTTTTTTTTTTATATTCTACTTATATACCCACAGGTATATTTTTGTCCACTAAATTATTTTAAAGAGCTTAAACTAATTAATTATCTCACACAAGATTGTCTTGATTGAGATGGACAGAACTCTAAAAATGATAAACATCAAAGTACTTGTTTTTAGGTGTTTTTAAAAAATAAAGAATATTGCTGCCCTGGCTGGGTAGCCTAATCGGTTAGAGTGTTGTCCCAATATGCCAAGGTTGCAGGTTCGATTCCCGGTCAGGACACATACAAGAATCAACCAATAAATGTATAAATAAATAGAACTACAAAACTAATGTTTCTCTCTCTCTTCCTCTCTTCCTTCTTTTCTAAAATCAATCAATAAACCAAATTTTAAAAAATAATACCTTTGCTGGCAGAGAAAATTATAAACCTTCACCTTCTCAATTTTAGACCTCAGAGAGATCATCTATTAAATTTAGGGAACATTTAAAAATAGTTCACTACCAAAACGTCTAGGCTGTCCATAAATGGTATTTTTCTCATGGGGGAGAGCTATGCTGTCCAATATGGTAGCTCCCAGCCAAATACGGCTACTGAGAACTTGAAATGAGGCTCATCTGACTTGAGATGTGCCATAAATGTCAACTGCTACTTCTCTGGGTTTTGAAGTCTTAGTTCAAAACATAAAACCAAAAAAATAAGAAAAAAAAAACAAAAAACCAGATCTCATTGGTATGTCTTAGTATCAATGACATGTTTAAATGTAATACTTTGGACATATCAAGCTAAACAAAATATTTATATGTTGCTTCTTTTTTTCTCCTTTTTAAACGTAGGTACAAGAAAATTACATAATATGAATAACACTATTTCTATGGGGTACCACGGCTCCGGAGTTTGGTCTCCATAACAAGTTACAAATCCATTTTACAGACGAGAAAAACAAGTTTGCAGGAATCATCTTGGGGGTCTGAAGGAATGTCCCAAATAGACCTCAACAACTCCCAGACGGGGCAGCAACAATCTTTGTCCTAATGAAATGTTCTCAGCTGAACTGTCCTCTCATTTCTCGGTCCCGGGTTTGCCTCGGTGAGAGGCACTGTGTTAGGATTGGGTAGCACAGGACCGGGGGAGGGGCTGGTTTCCCTGGGATTGGGCCTCTCAGGCCGTCTGATTGATAGCCTCTGCCTGTGAAGCGGTCACCCACACAGCTGCGGCCTGCTCCCGTCCACCACGGATGCGGCGCTGGCTTCATCCAGCAGCCCCCTTGAATCGCAGTGCCTCCACGTGGAGTGACACCGGGTGTCGCTGTGCAGGGCTCACATCTGCATGCAGGCTCTGTCCCTGACACGTGCTCCCTGGCACCCGTCTGCCAATTGACAGGAGGCTGGCAGAAGCCCCACCCCCACTCCGCCTGCTCCTGATAAGCTTCTCGTCTCTCAGATTATCTGTTTTCCTTCACTCCCACGCTCAAAGCGGAACAAAGGCCTTTGATGGGTTTGCGTGCTGCGGTGTGCCCGGTGGCACCATCAAGCGGAGAGCTGCTTTCTCGCCGAGTCTCGACCGGCCATCAGCTACAACTATCTGCTGTTTCATCGTTGCCTTTGATGGCCACGGCGACTCTGATCGTGAAATATTGATCAAAGATGGCGTTATGCTATGATGCCAGGGGAGCGATAGGCAGAGGTCAGGATTCACTGTTCTGGGTAGGCTTGTCCCCATATTGCTATTGGTGCACTAAAGCGTGTGCCTTCCATGGTGAGTTTAATAAAATGCACGATGCTAGAATGTTCCTGTCTTCTAACATACATCTTTGGAAACTGAAGATTTTTATGTGACTATTTCTGCCTTTGGGGCATACTGTAAATATAGAACATTAAATGTTAACAAGTAAATAAATCGATAGCTAACCAGAAAGAAACTGACAAAGATGATAGCTAGATAGACAGCTAGATAAAGGATAGACTTCTGTTGTTTCAAATTATTTTTTATTTCCTTTTTACACTGACAGGTTATATCTGTTCATTATAGAAAACTAGAAAAATACAGGTCAAAATGACCTCAGGACTAGCAACCAGAAATAATACATTCTTTGCTATACACAAAGATTTGTTCTTGTTTTTTCTTATTCAATGAGAGGAGGGGAGGCAAAGAGACAGACTCTCACATGCACCCCAACTGGGATCCACCTGGCAAGCCCACTAGGGGACAATGCTCTGCCCATCTGGGTCATTGCTCTGTTGCTCAGCAACCGAGCTCATCTTAGAGCCTGAGGCAAGGCCATGGAGCCATTCTCAGTGCCTGGGGCCAACTGGCTCCAATCGAGCTATGGCTGTGAGAGGGGAAGAGTGATAGAGAAGGGAGAGGGAGAAGGGTGGAAAAGCAGATGGTTGCTTCTCCTGTGTGCCTTGGACAGGAATCAAACCTGGGATTTCTACACACGGGCCGACGCTCTGCAACTGAGCAAACCAGCCAGGACCACAAAGATTATTTTCTTTTTAAAACCATTTGTCCCTGTCATATTGACTTTAGCCTTTTTTTTCTCACTTAGATGTTTATCCTGAGTATTTCTTTCTATTTTAAATATTTTTTCTGTTTATTGCTTTGATTGTGGTAATGGTTACATAAGTATATGCATATATATATATATATATATATATATATATATATATATATCCAAACTCATCAAATTGTTGGTATTAATATGCTAGAAATTTCCTATATATCAATTATGTTCAGTTAAGCTGATAAAAGATTATTCCTCTATAAGTTCTGTTGGAAGGGCTGCATGTTTAATTCTCTACGGTGAATATAAACACCATTTTCCTTCATTTCTGAGAACTATCTTCTACGTTGGTGATAACTGAACAAAATGCAGGTTGAAATAATTTAATACTAATTAACTAAGCAGTTTAAAGATCAACTTACCTAGAGACAACATTTATGATCACTGCACAGAATACAGATTAAAATAATTAAATACTAATTAACTAAGTAGATTAAAGACCAATTTACCTATAGACAACATTCATAATCATATACAACATTGTAAATGGAAATGAAATTTCTAAGTGAATTAAAGTTTGTGTTGGGAATTTTTAAGATCTTTTCTTTTTTTTTTTTCCTTTTTTTTTTTTTTTTGTTCAGTTAAGCAAAGACATATTTCCAGGGAGAATTTCCTTTCCCACTTACAGTAAAGGACTCTTCAAAATTCACTGCCTTCCACCCTCCCAGGAAACTCTTCCAGATAGCAAGTGTATTTGGATTATTTACCTCTGGAATCAAGAGTTTTCATTTGTAGTAAATCCAATTTAGATGCTGAGTCATTAGCAAAAGTCCCAGAGTAATGATAAGATTGCAAACACTACGTGATTAGGCATGACTAATCATTTCCTCTTTGACTCCTTCCATGTGAGAACAACTAAATCAATTCAAAAAGTTGCTAGTATTGTCATAAAGATGGTCCAGATGACATTTAGTCTTGTGGAGCTAGTGCTGAGTAATAAGTTTGCCCATTTGAGGCCCTGGCCAGTTGGCTCAGTGGTAGACCATCAGCCAGGCTTGGAAGTCCCAGGTTTGATTCCTGGTCAGGGCACACAGGAGAAACATCCATCTGCTTCTCCACCCTTCTCTACTTCTTTCTCTCTCTTTCTTCCCCTCCTGCAGCTACGGCTCTGATGGTTTGAGGAATTTGGCCCTGGGCGCTGAGTATGGCTCCATGGCCTCACCTCAGACACTGAAATAGCTCCGTTTGAAGTAACGAGCTGTGGCCCCAGATGGGCAGAGCATCGCCCCCTAGTGGGCATGCCGGGTGGGCCCCAGTCAGGGTGCATGTGGGAGTCTCTCTCTCTGCCTCCCTGCCTCTCATTTAATAAAAATTAAAAACAAAAATAAAAATAATAAACGTGCTCATTTGAGAAGATGAGAGTTTAACTAGATGATCACTAAATGCCTTTCTTCCCCTGAATTGGTATCACTTATGGGCACTTCAACCACACTATCTCCAATCAGATCATGCATCAAACACTGAGCACAATGATTAGGCTTGTCTTACAAAATAAAGACTACATTTGAGCATTTGTTGTAGTAATATAAGGTTATAGTAATGAAATATATAGAAATATAAGAA
Organism: Saccopteryx bilineata; assembly: GCF_036850765.1. NCBI lineage: Eukaryota > Metazoa > Chordata > Mammalia > Chiroptera > Emballonuridae > Saccopteryx > Saccopteryx bilineata. The sequence continues at coordinate 63,928,126 of NC_089496.1, forward strand.
TATGGACGATATATAAAAGTAATTAAAATTATATTAAAAATAATTATTAAAATTAAATAAAGTTATGCCATTTGGATAGGAATCAATATAGTGGCTTAGTGCCATAACTCTGTAATGTGATAAACAGACTCTGACTTACAAGCAGGGCCCAGTTAGTGTGTGCGTGAAGTCATACATAGATAAAAAGTAACTTGGTGCCATAACTCTGTAATGTGAAAAACAGACTCTGACTTACAAGCAGGGCCCAGTTAGTATGTGTGTGAAGTTATACCTAGATGAGAAGTGGCTTGGTGTTATTTACATTAACTTACAAAGTTACATCTTAAAAAGTGGTTTAATGTGGCCCTGGCCGGTTGGCTCAGCGGTAGAGTGTTGGCCTGGTGTGCGGGGGACCTGGGTTCGATTCCCGGCCAGGGCACATAGGAGAGGCGCCCATTTGCTTCTCCACCCCCACCCCCTCCTTCCTCTCTGTCTCTCTCTTCCCCTCCCGCAGCCAAGGCTCCATTGGAATAAAGATGGCCCGGGCGCTGGGGATGGCTCCTTGGCCTCTGCCCCAGGCGCTAGAGTGGCTCTGGTCGCAGCAGAGCGACGCCCCAGAGGGGCAGAGCATTGCCCCCTGGTGGGTAGAGCGTCACCCCTGGTGGGCGTGCCGGGTGGATCCCGGTCGGGCGCATGCGGGAGTCTGTCTGACTGTCTCTCTCTGTTTCCAGCTTCAGAAAAAACAAAAAACAAAAAACAAAACAAAACAAAAAAAGTGGTTTAATGTAAACATTTCAGTAGATTGACAGAGGGGATTCCCAGCAAGGAATTCCCAAAAAAAGGTGGTTTGAGATGATAGATTGACACCTGTTGGAAGGCTTTGGCCAGAAAAGGTACTAAAGCTGAGGGGCCCCTGCTGCAGTAGTTGGCCAGACTCCTACATTGTATGTGGACTGTCTCCACACCACTCTGAGCTCTGACCAAAGCCAGCCGAGAGGAGCACGCCGACGGGGCCCCCTTAAGCTGTACCCAGGCACGCCAAAAGGATTTGTGAGTAATAAATTGCCTGTGTGATCATTGCAACTAATTTGTGTCGGTCGTGTCTTTCCTCCGGTGGCACTTAACAGTAGCATCCTCATAGCCGCCTCAAGAGTAGTCTCGAAGAGGCTGCCAGCCCTGCTGATAAACAGGAGTGTCCCACTGCACGGGGAAGTCGAATCAGGGACGCCTGATCGACGTAGAGCTTGGGCTCTACTGGGACAGCATTCGAAGTGTTTGGGGAGAGAGATACATGTATATATTTTTTCATTCACTTCAGCAGCTCTCCAATGGACCCTCCCTACCAATATCCACAGCTTCCTTTAAAGCTAAGCTAGCCCTGTGATCAACCCGAACTGATAAAATATGGCGGAAGGGAGGCTCCCTGAAGTGGTGTTTCGTGTCAAAGTCCTCAGAAGCCCTTGATGCCTCTGCTTTCACACGCTTAGAAAGAGCTGCCAGGGAAGCAGTGAACCATTAGACTACCATGTTGTGAGGAAGCCCAAGCAGCCCATTCACATGCCCGATGTTAAAAGGGGGTGGGTCCCCGTCAGCAGCCCACAGGTGGGATTCTGTGTGAACTCACAGCGTTCAGGGCAGTTTAGACCTTTCAGTCATCTCACCATTCCGGTGACACCATGCACAGGAGAAATGCTTGGTAAACTCACAGAATCACAAGAAATAATAATTGCCATTGTGTTAAGCCCCTAAATTTTGGGATACGTTGCTATGCGGCCACAGAGAATGATATTATTCCCTGCTTGTGGGGAATACAGACTAAAATTAGATCTAATTTTCTTTCTTTATGCCTAATGACTAGCATATGTGTGTCTGGGTGAGTGTGTATACACTACATTCTAAGCACAATAGTAATAAAAATCATTTTTTGGTATTTCACTCTTTTTGATTCGGCTTAAAAACAATTTTACGTCCGTTGACCTGAGACAAATTCCTTGCACTCTTTACTGTTGGGATGCCTACGAGCGTCATTCAATTCTTGAATGAACGTGAGGAATATTTGGTGTATATTGCTCCTAGGGCAGAGTCAAATCAACAGATTCATGAATAGACTTCTCGCTCTAGGTCAGGAGAAACTGCCCTCCTGAGAAACATGGTTACATTGAATGGAATTCATGCTCACTAAGTTCTGGAACTCCTAACTCGTGCAACAAGCACGTCTGACGTGACAGGCCCTGATGGGATGATGAGTGGAAACATTGATGCCAGTTTCTGCCACCTATATCCCTCCGCCCAGCCTGCAGCCTGCATTATAAGCAGATGCATCTCACTTTGCATATGGGCGGGACTTCCACTGAGACATGATGGGGGGATTGGTCACAGAACCTCTCTCCACCTCTCTCTCTCTCTCTCTCTCTCTCTCTCTCTCTCTCCCCCCCCCCAGCTGACCAAATGAGCAACATAAACAAAACAACACCAACACACAATTTAACCAACAGCAACAAAACAAGAGGAGGTACTTCCTAATCCTTCTTCGGACGCCAGCTGAGGTAGGAGACATTTGGGCTCAACTCAGGGGAGTACCATCACGCTGAGGAGTCTCCATGTGAAAAGCAAGCATCAATGATGTACAGTTAGAAATACCTCCACCTGACCAGGCGGTGGCGCAGTGGATAGAGCATAGGACTGGGACGCAGAGGACTCAGGTTCCAAACCCTGAGGTCGCCAGCTAGAGCGCGGGCTCATCTGGCTTGAGCAAAACTCACCAGCTTGAGCCCAAGGTCTCTGGCTTGAGCAAGGGGTTACTCAGTCTGCTGAAGCTCCCCCAGTCAAGGCACATATGAGAAAGCAATCAATGAACAACTAAGGTGCCGCAACGAAGAATTGATGCTTCTCATCTCTCTCCTTTCCTGTCTGTTCCTGTCTGCCCTCCTCTGTTTCTCTCTGTCCCTGTCACAAAATAAATAAGGAAAGAGAAAGAAAGAAAGAAAGAAAGAAAGAAAGAAAGAAAGAAAGAAAGAAAGAAAGAAAGAAAGAAAGAAAAGAAAGGACTCCTGTCCTACTTAAGGCCCAGAACAACCTCACGGCTCTTCTGTCCCCACGCGAGTAGAAACTTCCATTAATAAGACCTCCCCTGCTGACATATCTAATTCCCCAAATAATAGCTCATCAGGTCATAGCTCTAATTCGGGCAGCTTTTTACAGATTCAAGTAAGAAGCATCTGTCCGTATTGTCACGAGGAGACTGCTTTGAAGTCACAATGCAGGCGGAGTTCAAGCCCCTACACGTGAAGAGAAGATTTGAGCACCAGACTGGAGCTGACGTGCTTGGATTTGGCAACAGGAAATGGGGACTCATTGCACTTTTGAGACCTGTTCCTTCTTCTACCTGCTGCAGAGATTAGCTTCAGACAGGAGATGTTGCCACCTTTGCCGCATGGGGTAGGCACACAGGAGGGTGTAGTTCTGAAGTGGCTGGTTTTCTGGTTCTTTCTTCTTTATTTCCTGGATACATGGGCTCGATCCCAAAGATGCCAGGGCAGGCTTGGGTTCTTTGTTCTCCGCGGGCACCCCCCACCTGACTGTGCAGCCTCCGCACATCTGGCCAGGCCAGAATGCCCTCCCTTCCCAGGAAGCGCACCCCTCCTCATTCTCTAAGCTCAGATGAATAGCCACATGTTCCAACATGGTTCCAAACCAAGGTGTTTGCCCATGAAGAACCCAGAACTGAAATCCAGTATGGGTCATCTAACTACGGGCTGCTTTCCTGGTTTGGGATTATTATTTCAAAGGAGAGAGAGAAAGAGCCCTGGCCAGCTGGTTGGAATGTCGTATGTCGTCCCAATACGCCAAGGTTGCAAGTTCAATCCTTGGTCAGGGTGCATACGAGAATCACCCAGTGAATGCATAAATAAATTGAACAACAAATCGATGTTTCTTTCTCCCCTTCCTCTCTCTGTAAAATCAATCAATCAATCAATCAATCAATCAATAGACTTTGCCCGATAGCTCTGTTGGTTCGGGCACTGGCCCGAAGCGCAGAGGTTGCTGGTTCAACCCCCAATCAGGGCACATGCAGGAACAAATTGATGTTCCTGTCTCTCTTTCTCTCTCCCTTCCTCACTGGCTAAAATCAATAAATAAAAATTTTAAACTAAATAAAATTAATCATTAATTTTTTTTAAGAGAAGAACAGAGAGCAGAGACCAGGGTGAAGCAAAGGAAAAATGAACAGTAATTAGTTGAAGGAAAAAAATAGATGTTGTGGGTTTGTTCTGTTATTAAGATGGGAAAGCGCGCACACACCCAGCTATCCTGAATCTGTATTTCTGTGCCACAATGATACAGTACTTCCAGTCAATTCCTTTTTGTTGCTGTTAATTGTTGAGCTCCACCACTGATTGATTTACAAGGAATAAAACCCTACTGATCTAGTTCTGATGTCAAGTCTGGTTTACTTCCCAAAGAATGGTAGCGAGCATTTAGTAGTTAAGTACTTAGTAGTGAAGCCCCGTTTCATAGTATTTGACTGAGCAACTGATGGTTTATCTACAGTGTGTCTGTCAAGTCATGGTGCACGTTTGACCGGTCACAGGAAAGCAACAAAAGACGATAGAAATGTGAAATCTGCACCAAATAAAAGGAAAACCCTCCCAGTTTCTGTAGGATGATGTGGCGGCATGTGCGCATGCGCAGATGATGATGTAACACCGTGTATACAGCGGAGCAGCCCAGGGCCATGCCAGTTGAGATGTGGACGGTACAGAGGAAAGTTCAGTGTGTTCTGTGGCTCACTAAATTCGAATCATGACCAAAGTGCAACGTGAATATCGGTACGTTTATAACGAAGCGCCACCACATAGGAGTAACATTACTGAGTAGGATAAGCAGTTGAAGGAAACCGGTAGTTTGGTGGAGAAACCCCGTTCTGGTAGGCTATCAGTCAGTGACGAGTCTGTAGAGGCTATACGGGATAGCTACCTAAGGAGCCCTAAAAAATCTGTGCGTGAACCCACGTGGAACTGCACTGAATAGGTATGAAACTGGGAGGGTTTTCCTTTTATTTGGTGCAGATTTCACATTTCTATCGTCTTTGTTGCTTTGCTGTGACCGCTCAAAAGTGCACCATGACTTTACGGACACATGTATTTTAAGTATATATCCCTTAGCATCCACTCAAAATTAATATGCATAAACTTCTCATAAGGAAGCAAATTTGCATCCCACTGGGTAATGACCCAGGGTCACAGTGTCTGTCTGCCTCTGCTGTTTGCCACGGTTCCCCTCCAACTTGATCACCAAAGTTTTCATTTCCCTGCAGAATTCTGTGTGAGCAAGCCGCATGCATGTAAAATTGTGTGTGGGTGTGTGTGCCTCTAAGGTGTTAAGCAGTTATTTCTAGATAGAAAATACACACACACACACACACACACACATTTTTTCCCCCTTCAATTCTAGGGGATAGTTCCTGCCTGGGTATGTTCCCAAGAGTCCTTTATTGATAAGTTTGAAAAGCAAATATTGAACCGAAGCCGTGCGAAATGTTTTAAGAACGGTTGTGTCACCACCTCTCTTGCTAAGACTGAATTTTTTAAATAAGAGGAATTCTTAAAAGTTTAAAACACTTGCATAACAAGGTACAAAACCATATTTTATTGATTTTTGTGAAAGGGAGACACACACACACACACACACACACACACAGAAACATCAAGGTGTTTTCCACTTATTTCTGCATTCATTGGTTGACTCCTGTATGTGCCCTGACCGGGGATCAAACTGGCAACCTTGGAATGTCAGCGCCAGGCTAACCAATCGAGCTACCCAGCCAGGGCCCAAACATTTCTTTTTATCCTAAGTAAGTGTTCATACATCCTCCCGTAGAATTGCGCTGCAAAATCACGACACAGCTGCCTCTGCTGTAGAATTGAGACTCTTTTCTGTCACTGTCCCTTGAGGCCTGTTCCCTGAACGACAGCCAGGTACCGATGTAGCCACCACCTTGATCATGGGCTGTGCGGTCCATGAACTGACAACTTCTGCCGTCCCCGAGAAGACCCCCCGAATGGATGCATAACAGCATCCATTTAATCGAAGTTGACTATTCGCAAGATGTAACGGTGTTATTTAAAACTTCAGCGCTGTGTCAGCTTCTTTTCTTTACTTTTTTTTTTTTTTTTTTTTTTTTGGCCTTTTGAGATAACAGTCCAGACATTAGGACCCTGAAAATGAAGTGAAACCTCCTAGCCAGTTCTTTTCCATTTACTTACATTTGCAAGACTCGGCTGCCGGCTGAAAGGCACTAATGTAGTGTGCCTCCCCAAGTACATCAAAGACAGAGTGAGATGCTCTTGCAAGTAAAGTTCTCAAAGCTTTTTCTCTTTCTCTTAAAAAAAAAAAAAAAAAAAAAAAAAAAAGCTAGCTTTTTAATGGAAATGGCTACTACGCATCCACAAATTATCTTTTTTTTTTTTTTTGAAAGAAAACTCCATTTGCTGTTTTGTAAAGAGGGACTTTGCAACTTCTAAGTACTTTCTACCCAGGTCCTTCATAAAGATGACATCTGAGTCATCGCTTTGAAGGCCAGGAGCCCAGCGTTGACTGTGGGCGCTGCCATTGGACCCCCCGACGCTCTGCTGCAAAAATGTCTTAACCTTATCGGCAGCCACCGCTGGTCACTCTGTCTTCACACTTCCATCTTTTTGGTTTTCCCCGCCTGCACCCTTGTTGATTTACATCCTGGAGAAGACAATTAGCATCTCACTGACAGCTTTTTGGCGGGTGAAGAAGATCTCCTTCCATTCTTGTCCCCAAGGACTGGCATCCACTCCCCACCCCAAGCAACATGCTGACACATCCGTCGCCCATCCACTCACAGACACCCGCTCCCTTCCTCAAGAACCTCGGAACGCCTGACTTTCCGTTTAGACCATGGGTCCCCAAACTTTTTACACAGGGGGCCAGTTCACTATCCCTCAGACTGTTGGAGGGCTGGACTATAAAAAAAAACAAACTATGAACAAATCCCCATGCACACTGCACATATCTTATTTTAAAATAAAAAAACAAAACGGGAATACAATATTTAAAATAAAGAACAAGTAAATTTAAATCAACAAACTGACCAATATTTCAGTGGGAACTATGCTCCTCTCACTGACCACCAATAAAAGAGGTGCCCCTTCCAGAAGTACAGCGGGGCCGAGTAAATGGTCTCAGGGGGCTGCATGTGGCCTGCGGGCTATAGTTTGGGGACCCCTGGTTTAGACTGATGGTGACGAGTCACAGGAAGAGGTTCCAGCTGGCTTGGGCACCCAGTGTTTGCTTCATGCCACAGACACTTAGGAGGTGAGAGCAACAGGACTTACTCAAGAGTCTGAATGTGAACAGCTGAGAGGGAAAGAATTGTCCAAGATGACTTCCAGCCTTTTGGATTGTGTAACGCGTCGGAAGGGCTATGGTGTCACATACTGTAGGAGGGCAGGTGCTGTTTAGTTCTGCTGTGTGTGGGAGATGGGTTATAAGCTAGGTGTTGAGTGTGTCTTAGGAAACACCCAGCCTGAAGACAGATGACAAGAAGTTAGTCATCGCAAGCCTGGAACACTAGACACTGGTGGGGGGGGGGGGGGGTCATGTGGCGTTTCTCACGGTAAAAATGGCGGGCTTCTGGTTATCTCACAATATAGCCATCCTCCTCCTCTTCTTTATGCCATGGCTAAAAATAAATAGCCAGAAAGTCTTCCCTTCCCACTGAGAGGTGGAATGTCGTCCCCCATTTCTCTGAACCAGGGCTTGACACATTGCCTAATGGGACATTCGCCCTATGGCTCACGCAGGGGTTTGAGAATGCTTGCACACAAGGGTTCGCCCATGTTGCTGCACGTGCAACCCTGATATCACCATGTAATGAGCTCCAGGGAGCCTGCAAGGGGATGAGAACCACACAACAATGAACAAAGCCAACACCATGTTGACGGCCCCGTGTGTGTGTGTGTGTGTGTGTGTGTGTGTGTGTGAAACAACCAAAGTCAACCACACTGGGTCAGGGCAAAAAACAAACAAAAAAACACTTGGCTAAGCCAGAGAATTATGTGCTAAATAAAATAGTTTTCTTTTAGAAGCTGGATTTGGGGATGATTTGTTTTACAGGAAAAGCTAACAAACACGCGGAGTGTTACAATGTCTTGTTTCAAGCCGAGCACTTTTCCCAGACTCCTTTGCAGCTAGATACGGTTTCCTCACTGCCTCTGGCCAGGAAGATAGGAAGCAGCATGATGGGTTCTGGGAAATTTTCACCTGGACGGACCAAGTAAAACCCCACCGTGGTCTTTGGTCTTCTAGAACTCAAGCCCCAATTTTCCACGTCACTCATTTTTGTTCTTGTGTTGCCTAACACTGTGACTAAACCATTTCCCAGGCTCCCTTGCGGTGAGGTGATGATCGATCGTGGGACTAAATTTTTCGTGCTAGAATGAGATAAGAGCTATGTTCGTCCCAAGTAGGCTTGGCCCATTAAAAACCTCCTGTGGAATCTTTCCTGTTCCCTCCCTCCCACTGGCCAGACATCAAGGACCCCTAGACATGCAGAGCAGGGTGGGGACTCAATCCAAAAGTACTGTTGATGACAGTGGACCACAAGATAAGCAAGAAATAACTTTATTTTGTATGAAGTCCTGGAGAATTGGGAGTTATTTATTTGGACCATTTGACCAGTCGCCTTCCAAACCACAACCTGATAAGAGGGTCATGCTGTGGGTGACATTCCTTCTCCAGTTTTTCTTTGCAACACCCTGAATCTATTTCCAGTCCACGCCCAAACTCTGAGAGCAAAAAACCCTGCTCTCAGGGGAGGGATAGGAGAAAGGAATGTTATTCTTTTGTTGATAAGATGGCTGTTGGTAATAAGGGCCAGAGTGAGACTACATTGTCCCACACCCTCTCTCCACCCCCTTATCCAAGTATGTGAATACGATGAACCGGGCACTCTGCTATGTACCCTTGTTCGCTTCTGACAAGTACCTCTGAGGAAGAAACCATTGTCATTGTCAAACACACATTCAGAAAGACTGAGCATCTTGTCCAAAATCACACAGACAGCTGACCCCCGGGGGAAGCTGGTCAGAAACTCAGGTCTCCCCGCAGCCTGCCTTCTGTCTGGTCTCCTTATTCTCCCCACCAGGAGACTGACAAACGGAGTCACAGTGTGACATACATGTGGACATAGCTGGCTCTCTGTCACGTGGGACTAGCTCTTCAGACCAAGCATTGGATTTTTTTTTTTTTTTTTTTTTTTAGGAGAATCCATCATGCTTTCGTTTGCAAGGATAACTAGTAATGATGATTTCTGTTACTAGAGCAGGCTGGCACTGGAAGGGGACAGCGTGGGCAGGGAATTGTGCTCAAGTCCTTCTCTCTGCTCAGGGGCACCCTCGCCCGCCCCGGGACACCACACCAGGGGTAGGTGACAGCACTGGGAGCCTACCATAGGATCACTCCCTACAGATAGTCTCTAAGTCTTCTGCCTCCAGAACCCTTTTCACCATGTCACACACTGTGGGATGAAGCTTGACTTTACTATTATAGCCAAGGTCACTGGGGAGCAAGCTGGGGGCCAGAACTGTCCTAGAGGAGGCCATGAGGAAGATCCTTCTTTCTTTCTTTTTTTAATTTGTTTTTAGTGAAAGGAGGAGAGACAGAGAGAGAGAGGTACTCTCTCACATGCACCCCAACCAAGATCCACCTGGTAACTCCTGTCTTGGGCCGGTGCTCAGACAAACCAAGCTAATTTTAGCACCTGAGGCTGATGCTCAGACCAACTGAGCTATTCTCAGTGCCCAGGGCCAATGCTCAATTGGCTACAAGAGGGGAAGAGAGAGAGAAAAGGGGGAGAGGGAGGGGAAGAAAAGCAGATAGTCACTTCTCCTGTATGCCCTGGCTGGGGATCAAACCCAGGATGTCCACATGTCAGGCTGATGCTCTATCCACTGAACTAACAGGCCAGGGCCAAAGTCTGTATTTCTATATGGCCATATTTTTAAAGTTAAAAGGAAGATTAGAGACCATCACGGCTCCCTCCTCTCACTGAAGTTTCAAAGAAGTGACAAAAATCCAGGATTGGAAACTTCATCTGTGGAGAGCAGCTACCCCTTAGTGGAGGGCGTTGATCCCAGTCTAAATGCAAATTTCCCCAGGAGGGCACGTTCATATTTAATGTGATTGACACACAGAAAGAAAGGGGCTGTAAGCATTGTCAGCGCCTGTGGAGTGGGGGCTGGCCCCGGGAAAGAGGAGGCTCTGGGCGCCCGCATGCTGAACCTGGCTGCCCTAAAGTGCCTCACTCAGAGCTCAGGTACGGATGCGACCACAGCTTTGGTCTAACTGTAGATGGGAAGCCCTAAGAGGCGCTTTGTGAATCTTTTAGTCACAGCTCTAGAGGTTTAAAAAAGGCCGACCCCAGGATCATACCGCTAATTATGGGCACGGGAAAGATTAGACCCAATTTCTCCCAACCTGGGGACAATGGCAGGTATCCGTATCCATCCAGCCAGTATTTGGACCACACCTGATCAGATGCCTGTGACAGTCACCAACTTGCTTGGCAAACATGTAGACTATGTTTACCCCCACGTGAACCTTGACAAGCAGCCGCCACACACATTCTTAAGGAAATAGAGTCAGGGAACCTCCTTGGACGTGTAACCCTCTGATTCACTGATTTTTTTTTTATTTTTTTTTTTGCATTTTTCCAAAGCTGGAAACGGGGAGGCAGTCAGACAGACTCCCGCATGCGCCCGACCGGGATCCACCCGGCATGCCCACCAGGAGGCGATGTTCTGCCCATCTGGGGCATCGCTCTGTTGCATCCAGAGCCATTCTAGCACCTGAGGCAGAGACCATGGAGCCATCCTCAGTGCCCAGGCCATCTCTGCTCCAATGGAGCCTTGGCTGTGGGAGAGGAAGAGAGAGACAGAGAGGAAGGAGAGGGGGAGGGGTGGAGAAGCAGATGGGCGCTTCTCCTGTGTGCCCTGGCCGGGAATCGAACCCGGGACCCCTTGCACACCAGGCCGACGCTCTACCACTGAGCAACCGGCCAGGGTCTGATTCACTGATTTTTGTCTTCCCATCTCATTACACGGCAGGAAATATTTGGCTAAGACGTGACTGCATACGATCTCTACATTAATGCCAGTTTCAGGTTATTACCCCTTTTGGTTCTACTTTGGCTTCTAAAATAATATCACTGTTCCTGTCTCGTTCATAACGTGATAACGAACAAAGTGATAAGGTCGCACTGTCTCGGGAAGAAAAAGCTTTCAAAGATATATTCTGTGATGCGTGACATCGTCGGAGCTTACGATAAACAATTTCTCTCAGGAGGAAGTTTTTCAAGGGGAGAGTGGAAAAGAAGGGCGAGTCTAAAAAGTCATCTCAGTGGCCAAGTAGATTAAATATCCACTGTGTTAGTCACAGAGCATTAGATGGAATTGGGTTGACCGAGCAGAGGTCGAAGGGTGGGCTGAAGTTTATAGCCATCCAGAGGTGCAATACAATCCAACCATACTTAAAATCATTCACTTTCAACCCATTGGTATGGGATCCAAAACTTCATTGCTCGTAGCAGGAACTTCCACACAGCCAACTCGGTAAAAATGAATCTCATAAGAGTTCTACACACCTCAGGAAATTATTTTCAACGGCGTCAAAGGCGACAGAACAGAACTGGACCCTCCAAGTTCCTCTGCAGAAAATCTGTTGCTACTGGGCTTATTACAACCAGTAGACACACTGGTCTACCCCCAAGACATTCTCAAGCAGATTTGCTCTAACAACAGAGTGCGACGTGTTCAGAAAACTAAATGTTTATTTCTGGAAAAGATGCAACTATGAACTTTCTTTTTTTCCAGCCTCTGAGTTTCAGGGACGCAGCTGAAAATTTCACTATCCCACCCACCCCACCCCCGCCAAAGTCCTGAACTCTTATCCGATGGGTGTCAGCTTCAGAGCTACTTTGTTCGGTTGTTGGATCCTTTCATTTTGTTTTTAATGGCACAGGGAGCTGCACGTCACCCAATGTGAGACCTTGAAGAGGGTCAGAGAAATGACAAGTGGATTTACTGTGACAAAGGACGTGTATCCCTGCTTCATCTTGACAGTGGGTGGCCCAATTTTATCCAACAAGAGACTTTCTAATGAGGAATATACTTTATCCAGATAAAAGGTTTTATATCCATTTTCAAATGAAGTTAGAATCTATTTATCATCCAGTATCACGTGACACAAGATGCTCTATAATTTCTTTATTTTTTTCCTTCTCCAAGTGAAAGGAGGAGATTCAAGAGACTCCCACATACACCCCAACTGGGATCCACCCAATAACTCCTGTCTGGGGCTGATGCTTGAATCAATCCAGCTATTTTTAGCACCTGAGGCTGAGGCTCCACAGGACCATCTTCAGCACCTGGGGCAATACACTCAAACCAATCAAGCCATTGTTGCAGGTGGGGAAGAGAGAGAGAGAGAAAGAAAGAGAGAGAATGGGGAGGGGAATGGGTGAAGAAGCCGATGGGCATGTCTCCTGTGTGCGCTGACCAGAAATCAAACCTGGGACTTCCACATGCAGGGCCAATGCTCTACCACTGAGCCAACTGGCCAGGGCATAATTTTTTTTTTAAATGTTGGTGATTATTTTCACTGTGTTATCTTCTCCAAAGTTATAGAGCTCATTAAGTAAGTTTTCTCAGCCTGGGTATCCATGGTAACTCAGAAATGAGTACCCTTTACCCTGATCACTTCATAAAAATAGAATGGGGGGGGGCTGGAAGTCAAGGTAGAAATTATGTATCCAACCCTCACATTTGACGGAGGAAGACACAAAGAACACACACTGATACATCCGTGGTCGTACGTGACAGGGAAAAGCCTAGAATAATCTACGGTCCTATTCAGGGTCAGGCATCTTTGAGATAGCCTCTTCCCCGATCCTGGAATCCATAAAGCCCAAATCAGAGGCTAAGAAGCAAAGTTTAAGTGTACGTAAGAGTAATTTTAAATGGTTTATAATGGATGGAGTAGCCAAGATAAGAAAGACCACGGTTTATGTATCTAACTGCTATGTTGACAAAATAAATAAGATCTGATACAAATTATGCTTAACAAGCTTTGAAGATATCAAAAGTCACAGCAAGGCCCTGGCCGGTTGGCTCAGCGGTAGAGCGTCGGCCTAGCATGCGGAGGACCAGGGTTCGATTCCTGGCCAGGGCACACAGGAGAAGTGCCCATCTGCTTCTCCACCCCTCCCCCCTCCTTCCTCTCTGTCTCTCTCTTCCCCTCCCGCAGCCAGGGCTCCACTGGAGCAAAGATGGCCCGGGCGCTGGGGATGGCTCTGTGGCCTCTGCCCCAGGCGCTAGAGTGGCTCTGGTCGCAACATGGCGACGCCCAGGATGGGCAGAGCATCACCCCCTGGTGGGCAGAGCGTTGCCCCTGGTGGGCGTGCCGGGTGAATCCCGGTCGGGCGCATGCGGGAGTCTGTCTGACTGTCTCTCCCTGTTTCCAGCTTCAGAAAAATGCAAAAAAAAAAAAAAAAAGTCACAGCAATAATATTAACACTAACAGTTCTTCTCTAATGAGATCTATAAGAATATCCTTTCCTCTCTTAAAATTTTTTAGACGTAAAAAATATTTCCTTACCTGAGAGGTTGGCCATGTAGTTGTCTGAGGAATAAAAGATTTTTCTTGAGCAAAACTCTTTGAAATGATAATAACCCTTTACGTCGGATTATTGTGCACATAACAACGGAAAACAAAATTATCTCCCTATGCGTAGAAAGTCTCCCTCAAATAGAACTCCCTCCAACGTAAGGTTTGCCCACAAGGTAATTAGCACTCGTTAACTGTGCGCCTATCCCTCATTTTAATGTCCTACGTAGACAGCACATTGTGCACATTAATTGTAAATCAAACGACTGGTTTTGAGCATGAACATCATAATATGTAAATAGTACCACTCCATGTGTTCAAAATAAATATTCTTTGTTCAGAAGTAGACTGGTTACATAACATTAATTTCATCATCTGATGTCAAGAAAAGCAGAAATCATCGAAACACTTAAGCTTAAGAATGATGTTTAGTAAATCCTACTTGTGACGGCCCTAATGAGAAAGCATCATACAGGTTCCTACGATCCCGAGTTCCTCTCAAAACATCGTTTATTTACCCCACACACAAAACACCCAAGTCAGATGCTGCCACAGAGCCTCATGAAATCAGCTCTGAGCCCAAACCCGGGGGCCCGTACGTGGAGTGGCTAATTATTTCCCCGTTTGTGTGGCTGGTATCATTAGAGTACATCTCATTTTACTGGTTTTGTATGTGCTTTTACATAGGTGGTTGTTGTTTTGTTTTTTTTTTCACAATTAGATATTATCTGTTACAGTCAGCTACTTACAGGCAGCTTCCAAAGCATTTTCTAACAAGCTCGGACAGGCGCTTTAATGAGCCTATTACAAGGGCTCTGGAGGAGGCGGCTTTTGTGAGTCCCTCTTCCCGCCCCCTTTTGAGTTTAGAAAGCGGGAGAAAGCGTTTGACAGGAGGGTTTAGATGAGAGTGGGCCGGTTGATCCACCTGTGAATGAAACGGGTGTGCTGCCATTGGGCCGAGGGGGAGTCCCCAGGGAGCCTCTCTGGTGGGCTAACTTGGTGGCCACCTAAAGGCCCCCAACAGGGGGCCGGGTCAGAGTCAGGTCAGACAGAGTCTCGCCTTCACACCAGCATGAATTGGGCAAATTACTCTTTTCCATCCTAGTGTCCATCGAGGACAGAATTTCAATAACCATTGCGATGGATAATCAGATGAAAGAGCCATGGTGAAGATTCCCAGGAAACGAGGTCAGACCAACCAGCAGCCACCTCCTATGTTTGCCCCCAGCTAGCTCTGCAACCTTGAGTAAGCTACTTACTAAGCCTGCTTGTGCCTCAGTTTTCCCATCTATACAATGGGCGTGATAACCACGCCTTCCTCAGTGGTTTTGAGGATTAAGTATTGCATGTAAGTTACTCATTTTGCATAGGTTTCCATTATTATTATTGTTGTTGTTGTTGTTGTTGTTAGTATTAACTGCGACTGTTCCCAGTATCTAAATAGGGTGCTCTGAGGATTAAATATGTTTATATGGTCTTCACTGCCCTCCAAAGATCAAGGTAAATAGCAGGTGCCCTAGCCCTGACCGAGTAGCTCAGTTGGCTGGAACATCGCCCCAATATGCCAAGGTTTTAAGTTCGATCCCTGGTCAGGGTACATATAAGAATCTACCAAGAATGCATATATATGTGGAACAATATATCAATGTTTCTCTGTCTCTTCCTCTCTCTCTAAAATCAATCCATAAATTAAAAAGAATTATTTTTTAAATAATAGACACCCACATGCGTGTTGGATAAAATTTCTAAAAGCAACTACAGCATAGTTGTTAAGGGGGGGTAAAAAGTAAAACAAAAACATAGCTATTGTTATGGTTATTGCTTAATCAGTTATTGAAATGTTACTCGGTGAATTTCCTTTTCAAGGTCTTCAACACCATGATGTTAGGCAGAGCAGCTAGCCCAGCACCTGGAGACTTTTGTGTTTCCCTGCCTCAGGAAGGTTGTAGAATTCAAAGCACACATTTAAGAGTTCTTCCACAATTTTATCAAAGAGCAAATAAAAGGTTCCAAGCTGGGATTCGCACCTGGACGTGTGTGAGTGTGTGAGTGTGTGTGTGCTAAACTGAATTTGTGAGGCCTGAGACACACAATTATTCTGCAGTTCACTAAGCTCCGTCCCCCATTTTGTTTAGCAGTAACCCACTTTATTTGCTCTAACCTTTCTGTTCCTGAAGGAGTCTGGGGCCCCATCCTGGAAGCTTGCGGACACACTGTGCTGTGAATCCCTGGAGAGAGAGGAAACAGAGGACTATGAATTTAACAGAAAGATGAGGCATTTCCCTGACGCCAAAAGGGACCAAATGTTGGGAACAGTGGCTCTGATGGGGGATGCTGTGCCCCTGCCTGATGGCAGCAGGCACTCAGAAGTGTCGGGTCAGAAAGGAGACCCTACTCAGGGACTCCCACCCTCATCCACTCACCTGCAATTAATTCACCCATGTCCGTAACCAGATAAAAAGTCACAGAGCCACTGGAGTAAAGCACCACTGAGACACACACGGGCATTGTCAGCATTCAAGTGTGATCCAATGACCCGTGACAGATGGTTGAAGGGACATCCCCAATGCCTTGGTGCTATGTCACACTCCAGGACCTCGGGCAGCCCTGGAGAATGGAGAGAGAGGTGGGGACTGAACCCAACACTCCTGAGATCGTTGGCAACCAGCCCAAAGGCATATAGCTGTGGGGGGTCCCGCTAAATTAGCCTACGGGCAAAGAGAGGAATCAGAAGTATCCAGCTTGTTGCCTGTTAAGTTGTAGCCCATTCCATTACTGCCTTTCTAACGTAGTCTATTTTCTGCTGAACTCGAGAAAATAAATGTTATATTTTGATGAGAGAATGCTGTGATTAAGCTACTATGTAACTGTGTTAGGGACTTTATACAGGAAAAACCTTCAGTGTCAGAAAGGGCATTTTAAGGGTTCTTCTTGCCTACCAGTGCTGTCCTCTCGCCAGACTGCGTGGACAGTCGTCTTATTTATTTGAGTAGAAAAATGACAGTAAATATATACACTTCAGGCAAGACACGCCTTCTCCAGTTTGCCATGGGTCCCTCCGGAAGCCCTACATTCTTTATCGGTCTGCCAGTCATGAAGGCAATTGAGTTTTGGATTATGGTGTAGGGGCCTACGTGACAACACTTTCAGACATCCTAACTCCCTGTATATAATAACCTCATCTCCATCCCATCTCACTAGGCACATAGAACCAATCAGACTTCTTTTTGAAAGAAAAATGGTCTCTGAAAACAAAGTAGCTCAAAAATAAAATATAAAATAAAAAAGTAGCTCAGAACCGACACTTGTCTCCCAAACATACTCTCTAGTAGATTTTGGTGACGGAAGTACTCGACTCTAATTTTGTCTTCAAATGTCTGTTGTTGTTGTTTTCAGCAAGATAGATAAATAGAGAAAGAGAGAGACAGACAGACAGGAAGGTAGAGAGAAGAGAAGCATCAACCAGTGGTTGAGGCACTCCAGTTGTTCAATGATTGCTTTCTCATTCAAATGTATTTTTTGTTCCTTCCTTTCTTCTTTGCTCTCTCCTTTTTTTATTTTATTTTTTGCTTGTTTGTTTCTTTTCTTTCCTGAAGAAAGAAAAGCTTCCTTCCGATCTTTGGCCTAACTGATGAAAATCTCAAAAACATATACTCTCGTTAATGACCCAAGCTACCACAGACCACTGGAGGCCAGATTCCACGGTGATGTTCGCTACCTTGCTCATGTCTGAACTTCTCGCCGTTAGGCTGCCTGTGACCGCCTGTTATAAACCCCAAAGCTTTTTTATTATCATGCCGAAAGAGTGTCATCACACATGTTCTGTTGTTGAGTTGTATCCCCACCATTTTCAGGAGAAATTGGGATCCTGTCGTGCCCTTCGTAGCTGAGCAGAGGTGACCACGTGCCCTGCCAGGGTGAATCGCCCCCACAAGTGGCCTCAGGAGGCAACAAGAGAACTCCATTTCCACGTTCCTGCAGGTCTTTGGCCTGTCTACTAAGAAGGCCAGCAAGGATGCAAACCACGCCAATTACGGAAGTGACTTAACTTCGATAGTGGAAGAGCCGACCATTATTACATAACAGCCTAGATTCAGCGGGATTTGCTTTGCTTTGTGATGTCTCCACTGTTTCACTGTTTGATGCTTTTCCCCCCACCCTTGATGAAAATATTAGAAAATAATCTCAAAGATTCAGATCATCCAGGAATCTGAAAAGTGATATAAATATACCATGGTTCTCAGGCTTAAAATAAATATGCATTTCAGGAAGTCAGAGGATGTGTGTCGGGCCTTACAATGTGATTGATTTAGGTTCTGAGGGACCAGGCACATGAGTTTTCCCTTCTGATTCAAAGTCATCATAGAAAATGTCCTTTTTTTTTTAGCCCCTTGGGGTTCCGCTGGAGGGCCCCTAGTTAATTTCAGATATTGTAACCCAGTATTTTTTTTTTAAAGAGACACCATTTCAAATGCATGGCATGATTCATTAGCAAAAGTACCAAATGCCACCATAGGTTAATCCTACCCTGTGTAACTATATTCTCTTGCTGCAAAGATGACTGCCTTGAAGGCACATTATCTTGCATTTAAGTGTCTTGTCTTCACAGAGGCAGATTCTTGAACGAATGCGGAAAGATTGGCTGGCTCCATCCCCAGGATAGGAACTTCAAAGCCGCCCACCAGAACTTCTCTCGTGTTGTTTATAGAAACGCAGACACAGTCGAGAGCAGCCCATCGGAGCCTCCTCAGTCTGACATCGTGAACAAAAACCAACAGACATGAGACATCGTGCTCTCTAAGGGGATCACGGAACCCTGTGTGGCCGGATTTTTTTTTTTTTTTTTTTTGGCGACACCAATTACCCAAGTACCGTTCTGAAATTCGCTCACATCTCTTCTCCTCTGGGCTTCCCACCCCCACCTCTGTGATTCACCTTCCGGGCACAAAATCATGGTCATTTTTAATGGCGCCCACGGTGACTTAATTACAAAAGAGTAACTGGTCACTTCTGTGTGCCCACAATCAGAAGCAAATGCCTGATGCCCACTGCCCACAGCAGATGTAATTATTTCGCCAGCAGAATTTCCACCGCCCCTGGCCAGTTGGCTCAGTGGTAGAGCGTCGGCCTGGCGTGCAGAAGTCCCGGGTTTGATTCCTGGCCAGGGCACACAGGAGAAGTGCCCATCTGCTTCTCCACCCCTCACCCTCTCCTTCCTCTCTGTCTCTCTCTTCCACTCCCGCAGCCAGGGCTCCACTGGCCTGGACGCTGGGGATGGCTCCTTGGCCTCTGCCCCAGGCGCTGGAGTGGCTCTGGTCACGACAGAGCGACACCCCGGAGGGGCAGAGCATCGCCCCCTGGTGGGCAGAGCGTCGCCCCCTGGTGGGCGTGCCGGGTGGATCCCGGTCGGGCGCATGCGGGAGTCTGTCTGACTGCCTCCCCAATTCCAGCTTCAGAAAAATTAAAAAAAAAAAAAAAGAATTTCCACCGGAAATTAGAAATGACCACTCCAATTCCAGGTGCGAAAACGAAGGGGCCTTCCATTTATTTGGGTGGAAGCAATTTCTCCTACTGATACAGCCAATGGATAACAGAGAGAAAATAAATCATGAGAACTGTCTATATGATCTTAAGACATCTCTGAGGAAAGGAACAAGAAGCAGTTGTGGGGGATAGAGAGATAGAGATAGAGATAGAGATAGAGAGAGTGTGAGAGAGAGAGAGGGAGAGGGAGAGGGAGAGGGAGAGGGAGAGGGAGAGGGAGAGGGAGAGGGAGAGGGAGAGAAAGAGGGAGAGAGAGAGGGAGAGAGAGAGAGGGAGAAACCAACACTCTTGGAGAAAAAATAACACCGCATTATCAAAACGTGCGTGCTACGTAATCAAAGCAAGCCTGACTTTCTATCACCTAAATCAGAACCACAAGAGCAAGTCTCCAGACCCCAGCCAGGTAGCTCAGTTGGTTAGAGCATCATCCTGATACGCTGAGGTTGCAGGTTCGATCCCCAGGCAGGGCACATACAAGAATCAACCAATGAATGCATAAATAAGTAATAACAACAACAAACTGACGTTTCTGTCTCAGTCTCTCTCCCTTCCTCTAAAAATCAATAAAAAATAAAAAAGAATAAGGCTCTAGACATCCATTTCTTTTCACAGATAACCGAAGGGGAGAAAGCCTAACACCTCCGTTTGATTTCCGTCCTGAAACCCAGCCCCGTCCGAAACTTCTCTCTCCCGCCCCTGCAGAAGCCGCGGGCCTGGGGAACCCATTTAGAGCTTCTCGCTGGGCTTTGCTCAAACAACACAAAGTGTTGGCCAAGTATAAACACAGGGAGCTTTTTCTTTGACCCACTCTGCAGCGGGATGGGGTAGTGTTGTTAGTTTATGTGAGAAGAAAATAGCCATAAGCTTTCTGAGAAAAAAAAAAAAGAGGGGGGGGATTGGATTAAGGCCTTTGTGCGCGCCTCAATGCTGATGGGAATTAGCAAGAGTTGTAGACACTTAAAGGGGCCCTCATGCCCAAGCTTATCCCAGATTGTGCACAATAAACATTTGAATATCAACAGTGTTTTGCAACCTACAGCACTAATGTATAAACTTCTCTCTTTTGAAATTCCCAAATCCTTCCAAATGTCTGCAACGGCCCTGCAGACACTCACAAGGGCAGGAGTAGAAAACACCCACTCAAGGATGTGAGTCTGCTTTTTGTAAAAAAGAAAAAAAAAGAAAAAGAAAAAGATTTTCTCCTTTTCTACCTGCAGGCTCTAGAATGCATTCTATCACTTTAAGGACTTCAGAGGCTCTGTTTAATTTTAATCATTGGATTTTCTTTCGGGCTTTGCATTCTGATGGAAGAGAGGATACATCCCAGGAAGAAACTAGAATTCTGGAGAGAGTTTAGAACTGTTTTGACAAAGATTTTTGTTGCTGGTTTTTTGTTTTTTGGGTTTTTTTTTTCTCAACATCAGAATCCCAAAGGGTGTTTTGTTTTAGAAAGACTTCTTATGGAGTTTTTGCAAAAGCAACTCAAGTTGGAAAGAAAAGAACTATTTTGTCTATTAAAGCCCGCGGCCAGCCTCATTGGGAAGCCACCCGTTAGCTACTTCCCACCCCAAATGCTAATCTGACACCCAGTCATCCCAACTAAAAAGACACTAGACTGATTTTTGTAGCAAGAGTGTCCAACATCAAACACTTATTTGATGTCTCCTGGCAGTAAGCTAGTTCTCGTCTTCTCTTGAAGAATTCCAAACTCCCACAAGTGGAATCAAAGTGTTGTAGAGACTAGGGGGGGGTGGGGCGCAAGGGAGAGGAAGCAGCAGCCACTCCTTTCTCTTCCAATCTCCGTCACAAGGCAGACATCGTATTTTGTTTTCTGAGGGCGGGATATTTGCTTTCAGGGGCTGGGGTAGCGGAATTCTCTCTCTCGGTTCTCTGCAGGGTCTGTGCAGCGCTGCGGTTTTATGGAGGCTCTGAGTTCTGTACCAAAGCAAACACTTGGGATGCAGGCACTTGTCTTTTTTCCCAGCAAAATCTACCACAGTTGTTGATGGGATTTCATGAATAAATGAACCCTCTCTACTTCCTTCCCAGCTTGTGTTAACCGGAGATGATTTTAAGCAACTCCACCTGACTGGAGTGTATTTTATCCAACTGGAGAGTTTACCAGACCAAAAAAAAAAAAAAAAAAAAAAAATCTATCTATGGGAACAAATAGAATCTTACAGCTGTTGTTTGAAATTATTATTTCTAAAATAATGTGTTCATTTCATGCCTGAAAAGACAGTGATGCACATCTCGCTGCGCCGGGGGGGGGGGAGGGGGGCTGGGAGGGGGGCTGGGAGGGGGCCATGAGGGAGAATGAAGACATAACTGTCGTGTCCAACTCTGCAACACGGTGAAGCGGTTCGCCTATTGAATACGATACAATGATGTATAGATGAATCGAGTTATCTCCAGTTCTGAATAGGATGGTGTCAGTGGGAGGGTTGGAGGGGGGGGGGGAGGACTGGGAATCTGAAAAGAATTCTTTTTCTTAAAAAAAAAAAAAAAGAAAAGAAAAAGAAAAAGAAAAAGAACTTGAAGGTCAGGATTCCAGCTGCCGGGCAGGAGCAACGCGCGCAGCCAAACGCCGACAGGCCTAAATAAAGACAACCAAAGGCCACCAAACGTACCCATTGCCAAACTAGCTTGGTCCGAGGAACTCATGTCTGAACACACATGTCTATAGACAGAGAGCTCTTTTCTCCCTTTAGGCAGCCTTAGACACTGACGAGAAAACCTAGGAACACCAACCAGGAGCATCTGTAAAAATTACAGCTTTAATGCAGGCGACGAAACAGTCCATCAAAGGTAGGAGAACAGAAGAAATTCTGAACGAGTATGCTTTTATTCTAATAGATTATAATTATTAGGGTTGGTATGAACCAGTGTCTGACGGGTGTTCCATTTTCCCCATTTAGCTTTCATTTATAAAAGGGGGGGCGGGAGGGAGGAGAAGGGAGAGGGAGAAAAAAAAAAATCCAACAGCCACTCATTGTTATTCTCATGGATTGGCTGCTGAACTCAATCCGAGGTCTTTAATCAAATACAGTCAAGAGATAAAAAAAAAAAAACAAAAAAAAAAAAACGGTGAACCGGTGACTCTTCGCACAGGGACCCAGTTTTCCTCGTCGTCCTTGACTTGTTGTACATGTTGGTTTGAAAAGTGGCACAGTTGCGATTTTGACTGACTCGACTGGGTGGTTCTGAGATAAGAAGGGGTGGTCTCAAGAATCCGCGGGTGGTCGGATGGACGGTAACTCAGAGGTGCGGAAGTTGACGGCGCAGCAACCTGATCTAATCAGGTCTCTTATCTGTCCTCAACGCTGGAGCTGTTGATTGTTTTTCTACGTTGGTTTCCCAAGGCGGTGGTGTTTTCGATGAGGGATAGCGGTTGTTAAAGACTTTGGTTATGTGACAAGTTTTTAGAAGATAGAATGAGACACACAGAGAGAGAAATAGGATAGGACAAAGCTCAGGGTGCCCCCAGGGTTAGAGAAGAATGTCCCTCCTTTCCTGTTAAGAGTACAGCTGTTTTCTTTCTAGGGGGATATGTCTGCAGAGAGTAACTGCAAACCTCAAAACTTGAGATTATGTATATACATGTATTCATTTTTACTTGCCTTTTAAGATATTTAAGGAAACAACCTTCTCTCATACCAGGTCAATATTCAGGTTAGGAACATGCCCCATAGAGTTTTGGCTTCTCTGTAGTTTTAGGCAAATGACCAAAAATGAGTTTGTCGACTACGATGATGCCAAATTATAATAATTCCAAATAAACAAACAATAACAAAAAAAGCCCTTGTTTCTCTGTATTTTTTGCCCTGGAAATCTTTTCAGTCTAGATCAGAACCATGAACTTAACATTATAAATATCCACATAGATTTTTTAAAGGCTATTTTTATAGAACCACAATTTTATTTGGTATTTGCAATAAACCCCAAAGTAGCTTACACACTTGAAAAGTGCTCAACTTCGGTGGAAAGCTACGAAGGCATTAAGAGTAATGCTTAATAAGCTAAATTATCTCACCAGCTAAAGAACAACTTTCCACACATCTACATTTTATCAAAGTCACTTCTACCAGCATCTTTTTGCATGTATATTTTATACTGAAAAAGCCCGGAATGATTGCAGTGTGCTATATAGAGTGGCGCAACTTTTAATCATGACTGTGGTTACGCGCGCGCGCGCGCACACACACACACACAAATTGGATGAGTTTCTTCGTCTTGCAAGTTGCCATTAGGCTAGTGACACCCTATTGTGCAGTGGAGAGAGGTAAAGTCACCCAGGAGATTATTCAGGATGCGGAAACAGGAAGCGTGCCTTAAGGATGTCTTTAGAGAAAGTGGAGCTTCCCTCATGGGGTGTCCCAGGCGACAGCCCAAAAGGCAAGCAGCGTGGTGGCGTGCTGTGTTTAATACGAGTCTCACCAACAGCTCGCCCAGATTAGGAGCCCGGCGGAATGATGTCAATGGAGGTTCAGGGGCTCCCCTTTCTGAAGTCATTTGGAGTTAATAATTAATGGGTATCTCCCTTTGATGGCTCTTTTATATTTCGATGCCTCTGCCTGAACACCAGCCACAAAAGAAAACTTGATTTTGGTTGTCATTAATTTTGACTTGGCTTGACCAAGGCTTTTTGTACGCCCAGACATCACAGCCTTCCCTCTGGTGGCCTTGGCTTCCTGTGGAGATGAGATCCTTGATTAACAAAACTGTTGTTAATTTTCAGGTGTGGGTTGATTGAGTTTTATTGATGTTAGGGTCGTTCTCAGCGGTTTTTAATTCTTTCAAATGGACTGACTCCAAGTCACTAATCGGTGGTGATGTTAATTTTGATGGTATATGTTCACAGAGGGGCTCCTACACTCTGATGTCATATAATAATTTATTTGGAGTCCCTTTAGCAAATGACTATTCTGATACCCTCCTCTATGCCATATTTTTTTTAAGCAAGAGGGAGAATTACATAATTGCCCACAATAAGCAAATCCTAAATGTCCTCTCTCTATACATGGGTTCCGTCCAATAACGTGCAACAATTTGACCAAATTGATATGAAAGACATTCATTGGGAGGGGAAAAATTAAACATGGAAATCTACCCAGCCTTGAAGATATTCAGATAAACTGTTGCCATAGGATACCTGTCATTTACCAGGATTTTTATTTGCACCAAATTCAGTCTGTCTCACAGCTCTCAGTATGGTCTTTGAAATAAAGCCACGAACGTAATGTTTATATATGTGCCCTGGATGTCTTTGGTAGAGCCATGCTTCAAGTCATTTTAAATGTCGTTCTTGTGCCAACACAATTCCTGTTGACTCATGTCCAATTTCTAATTATATGAATAATTATTTCTGAATCCCACAGTCTCCCTAAATAGCGTCTATTTTCATAACTGCAATGGATACTTCCATCAGTTAATACACCATCTTGCTTCAGCAAATAACTCCACATCTGCTGGTCCCATTTACTGTCACTGAATAAATGATTTTATTTAAAAGACATCATATAAATTAGCGAGAGGGACAGACCATACAATCACCCCTCTCCCATCCCACCAGTAGAAGAGCTGCCTATCCCCAAAGAAATGTTTTTATACCTGAAGAAAATTATCTGCCACGCCAGCTTTCTGTAACAAGGTTGGGGGATAAAATTGGATTCTGGAAAAAAAAATAATATAAAAATAAATTCTATTTGAGCCAGAACATTCCTTGATATTCCAACTGTTGATATTTCATTAGCTTGTTAGGACAGTGGTGAACATGATTACTCACTTGTTGGGATTGCTGCTGAATTTTCCTATATTGTATATAATGTTACCTAACATAAGCTTTTGGTCCCTGAGTCTCTAGTTGCTACAAAAAGAGGAACTTGATGTTCTGTTTTCAACACAATTTTTCTTAGATTTTTTTTTAAGTCTGCAAGCATTTAAAAGTGTTTTCTCTCTCTCTCTCTCTCTCTCTCTCTCTCTCTCAGCCCCTTCTAATAGCTTACAGATGTCATCCTTTCAAAAAATAAAATAAAATAATGCCTTCCGCCTCGTTCTAGCATCCTGGTGCTGGCCGGGAGCTCCCGTAATTGATATGAGCATCTCTAGCTTGTTCCTATCTGACAGGTGTCACACTCAAAAGCCACAGACACGCCGGGGTCATCCTCTATTTGTCCTTGCCCCTACCTGTTTTCGCTGAGAAGGTTAGAAAAAGAAACAGCTACTGTCTTCCCGGATATTTGATTACTACCTGGGTTGGATTTGACAATAAATCTGAAAGATATGTCAAAACGATAGGGAGGGGGACTTCGGAACACTCCCAAACCAAAAACACGAAAAGGTGACAAGGTAAAGAGCACGCAAGCTGCACAGAAAATATGCAAAGAATTCTTTTCATCAGTTCAATCGATAATACCATTTAAAAAAAAACACAACTCTGCTTTAAAAAAAAAAGCAAAAGTTACTGATTTTTTTTTTTTTTTTTTTTTTTTTTGGTGGAAGTATGTTTTCACAATTTGGGCAGTTACATCAATATTCCACAGTTAGCATAGAAATGCTTTTTAAGGGATATAGACACTTGTTGCAAACATTTGCTTTTGATAAGGTCTCACTATTACACATGAAAAGATCCATTTTTGTCCTCAAAGGGCTAATTACAAGATCAATACTGTGCAAATGGCCATGAGCCTGTTTTATGATTGGTTTTGTGTTTCCAGTACTAAAAGATTTTTAGTACCCTATGTAGCAAAAAGAGAATAAGGAGGGATTTTTATCATCCCTGATTTAATTGTTAAAATTTCTCTTTTAGTTAAAAGTGGACATTGCCCCTTTCACTGTTTTTGGTCAAGGTCCATAATTTATTTTATCATCGGTTTCCAAGTTGTCCTGTGTTTTCCAAGGCTAGAACAAAAATTATTTAAAAACAATGTTTGGCACTGAGGATTATTTAGAGAAAAAAGAGGTGAACAATTTATAATGTGTATGTTTTTTTTTAAAAGAGATAATGCAAATATTTAAGGAACAAAAAAAAACTAAAGCACTACCAGGTTTTAAGAATTTTTAAATCTTGAGAAAGCTTATCATCGCATTGAATGTTATTCTTGCTGTTGATTATAATAACTTTACCTAAAATGTATAGGCATCTTTAAAACATGTTACCTCTATCTTGGCCAAATGAAGATTCAAATCTTCACCTCATTATCTAACATCATAAATACACTTTCCAAAAGGCAGAGAGCGCCCAAACTGAGAAAACTTTTTTATTCTGGGGAAAAAAAAATAGTTTGTTTTTTTTTTAAATGAGAGAGATTTAACCAGTTCCTCTATTAGCTTTGAACTATGGCAAGATTCAATATTGTTTTTCCTTAAATTGATGGTATGCCGTCCTGCCGTTTTGAACTGGGCTTTGTACTTCGGTTCTGTTATCCTTTGCTCAGAAGAAATCTATGGCAAGAATATGAGGGAAAAAAAAATGGCGAGAAGGAAAACGCATCCGTGGTCCAGCGTAATAGATATTGTTTCAGAATGTTTGTCCTCGAGTTTAAAATAAAAGATATGTTAATCAGCGCCCTGTTCAAAAACCTTCTCTCTCATACATGAAGAGGCTTGTTTTCACTGGACGAAAACTATTAATGCTAAAACAAAAATTGTTTTGAATCCATTTTCTGAAGGCTACCCACCTCCCTCTTTAGTGAAAATCAGTAATCCATGAATGCTTTCTAAGGTTTTTTTTTTTTTTTCCAAGCTCTGAGCATACTGAGTATTTAAGTTTGAATAATAGTGAAGGCGGGGGGTACGGTTAACTAAGTAAAAGCTTGCTTGATATCTTGGGGTTCTTTGAAGAGTTTTATAGGCTTAGAGTTCACAGTTTGAATGAAGGACATTTTTAAAACTTTTATAGGGAGAATTTTGTTAACCGGCATTTCAATGATTGAATAATTAATTAATTATACTAATTACCTGGGCGGAAAAAATTTACACTCTGAGCCACCTTAAGCTCACGTCACAAATAGAGCAATAAACTTGACATTTGAAATCATGAGATTTGTTTTTATTTTTCAGTGGAGAATGTTCACTTCCCATGAAAAATAGTCAGGTTATTGTTTCTGGAAATATTAATGTGGAATTTATCAATTCCCTTAAATTTTTAACTGTCACAGCCTTTTATAGCAAAAGGCCAGATACTTACATGTGGCCATGTTTTTATTTGGAGGATTTACAAATATTGGCATAAATAATTTTTTGTAAGGAGACCTGATTCTTCTATGCCAAGAGATTAAAATTACAGAACAGAAAAGTTGATGGTAAAAAAAAAATTGTAACTTTCTCTTTAGACATTTTACCTTTAAAAAAAAAAGTGTTTCAATGTAATTAACACATACCAAAAATACTATACATTGAAGAAAGGGGAAAAAAATCATCCTGTGTTACTGAATGTTTACTGCCTATTTTCAAAAACCTGCATTTTTCATTTACCTGAGAAGACTTAAATCCTCCGAAGGACAAAGCAAATAAAACGAATTGAGTCTTGCAGACTTCCATGAAATACTTTTACAAATGAAAACAAGCAAAAACCAACAGGTCGCTTGTGCCAATATTGACAAACACCAATGAGGAAGAGAAAATTCGCTTTTCCATCTGCTCAGAATTTTCTCTCTTGTAAAAAGTCTCTCTGCCACAGTATTTATTTTTTTTATGACTAACCAAGATTAAAATGTTTAACTTTTCACTGTTTTTTTTTATTCCTACCCAGGAGGACCCAAATGGGTTATTTCTTAACCATGATATGAACTTAGAATTTTAATAGAAATGATACCTTTAAAATACCTTTCGATCTTTTTTAACTTAACCAGCTCCGGTACTTGTGGTTTGTAGAAATGATCTTGAAAATGAAAATTAGGCCAGTAGAATGAGCCAGATAAACTTGAATTGCTTTGCTAGATTTTTAAAAAACGAATACGGACTACAGAAACTGAAATAGGTGATCATTATAATTTTATATATCAGATGCAAAATTGTAGATAAAAATTTTGATTTGAAAAATTATAAATTATAAAAATCAAACCTATGAATCATTAGTTTCTCTGCAATTCCTGATACCGCCCTTTAAAATGACTGCTACAATGTATTAAAGCAAAGCCTTTCTAATAGTCCATTCTTACAGCCCTTGGAATAAAAACTGTAGCTGAATTTTATTACATAGAATTAGAATTAAGAAAGAGGCTTTTTTACAAATTGTGATAGACTGAAAAACCTATATTACCACAGAAAATGTCTCTTATTTTGAGAGTTTGTATAAAACTCTGCATGAACTTAGTTTTCTTTTTATTGTAATCTAGTCAACAATCAAATAGAGACACAATCAGATGTGTCTAAAATTTACCCTAAATATCAAAATACTGAAAACGCTGACAGAAAAAAATAAAATTCTACTGTATTAAAAGAAACAAGCCATGTTGTTAAACTCTTATAATTTAATACTATCAAAATTAATCTTATATGCCAAATCAATTGCTTTGATTTCATTAATTTTAGTAAAATTATTTAATGGCTCACAAAAATTTAGATTTCAAAAACATATCAAACACAGTATTCTGAATTCTACTTCGTTTTATGATAGAGAGAAATTACGCAAGCTAAAGAAAGGGCATTTCCAAATAAATAAATTTAAATAAATGTTAGCATGTAATAATTTAACTTAGCATTTGATTTAAACAAAAATTATCCAATACTTGGCAATGAAAGTGGACAAAAACAAAAGACTATGTATTTCTTCTTGAAATTTAAATTATTAAAATAAAGGATATATTGTTTATATTAAAATATTGATTTATTAGAACTTTACTTTTCTTATTTTTAAATTACAGTTGACATGAAGCTATTCTAGCTGCAGGTATACAACCTCAACTAGACATTTATATAATTTACAGAGTAATCACCCCAATAAACCTAGCCCCCATTTCAAACCACATGTGCTTATTACGGTATTGACTATATTCCTGAAGCTGCACTTTATCTCGCTGTCACTGTTCTGTAACTACCAATTTGTACTTCTCAATCCTTTCCCCTTTGCACCCAACTCCCTAACTGTCCTCCCTCCAACAACCCTCAAAATGTTCGCTCTATCTATGAGCCAGTTTCTGTTCTGCCTGTTGGTTTATTTGGGTTTTTAGATTGCACATATAAGTGAGATTACTTGCTATTTATCCTGCTGTCTGACCTATTTCATCCAACATATAGAACACTCTTTCCATTTCAAATTAAGAAACTTCAGAAAACACCACTGACATTTTTTTCCCCCATAAACAAACCTTTCTTGATGTTCGATGAAGAAAAATACTTATGCTGTGTGAGTTCAAATTCCAACTGAGATAAACCACTTCATATTTTAAGAGACTGAAGGCAGGGACAGCATAATATCATTTGAAATATATATATAAACAAACGTTATTTTTTTGTCTTATTTTTGAATTGTTTGAATGCAAATTATATTGTCAACTGTCAAGTTCCATCTTTAAAGAAATTGAACTCAATATTTAAATAAGCCAATTGTATTAAAGTTGGAAACCACTTTTCCTAATTTTGGTGGTCTGTACTATAGTGTTATTTACTTTTAACCATTTTTGAAATCTTGACAAACTACAGTTAAGGTGAAATCATTGATGAGTATGATGTTTGTTACAACTTAAAGTGTCAAAAATCTAATGTTTTCCCATCATTCATGTTGGTTTGATTTTAATATTTTTCTTATAGGTATATATTTCACTGCAGACCGGAATCATTTAATGGCACTTTAAACTCTAATTTCTAAAAATGATCTGCAATGGGAATTATGATTCGTGAACATTTGTATACTGGTCAGAGAACATAATAAGTTTTAACCCCAAATGATTCTCACTCACTCACAAAATTTCCAGTTAAATAAAAACATTTTTTTTTAAATGAACACCAATTTTTGTAACTTTTTCTCACATTAGGAAGTCTTTATTATGGACTTTCCTACGTTATTATAATCAGAAACAGAATGTATAGTCATGAATGAGAAAATTCTAGAATAAAAAAATAGAGCCTTCCAGAAATACAAAAGGTGCTTAAATGTAGATGAAGCTTTCTGAGGTAATCAAGTTATTGGGTTATAACATACGTCATTTAAAAAAATTTTGCTAACAGGCTTTTTAAAATGCTCAGTGATTTCATATTGATGTATATATATGTATACATATGATGTATATATACGCATATGTGTACATGTATTTATATGGTTATATATTAATACTTAATAGTATATATATTTGCAATAGAAACAGTTAAAATCTTTAGCTGTTAAAGTGTAACAATGTTTTACATTGAACTAAGCGAGTCAGGATGAGATAAATGTTCGCAGACATTTGATTGAGCTGAGGCTCACAGACTCGCTGTCTCGAACCGGGGCTTCGGGGCACGTTGTGAATAGATAGATTTACAAAGTAAAATTTTGACTTGAGAACGCATCACGACTTGAGCTGATGACTTTTCTGATTACTTCAGTTTACCGATTTGGACTCGATTAGACAAACAGAAAAGTTAGCTGTTTTCAAAGTACTGCACGGAAAACTATCATTACAGTACTTTGATAAGACCCCCTATTACGACAGGGCAAAGTCAGCAGAACACTGCATTACGTCGAGCGCCAGTCTGAGAAGAATATATTGCATTCGCCGGTAAATGTTTTCATGGGAATCCTGAAAATATTTCATTATTCCTAATTTAATTAAGAGGCCTTGAACAGTTAGTTCATTATGGGCCTGCATTTAGATTCTAGAATATACTATATTATCGGCATAATCACAAGAAATGGTGCACTTTTTTTTCCAAAGGGAAAAAATATTTCCCCCCACCAAGTGAAAACTAGGGTTATTACCCTCACATTTTCTTAAATGAAGACAAGCTGATTGACTTTAGAATCACTCATAACGCAACTTTTTTTTTCAAATGAAAAATAGGCTTATTAAATTTACAAGTGCTCATTTTATATACGATTCCAACACTTTGTAATGTCAGTTGGTACATACTGCCAATGGAAACCTGCTTCAACCAACGTGTTAATTAAACATTAATTTATAAATATTTATACCGGGTTTAAGCTAATACGAAGTTCAATTATATCAGCCTTATTTATATAAATAATGGATATGTGGACCTATCGATAAAGTATACCTCTGGAGTAGTATATGACATTCAGAAAACGTTTCTAGATGGATGTGCATTGTGTTTGCGTCATTTTTACCTAGGTGCAGAGTCATTCATTAGAGGATAACAGAACCCCCTTCCCCGGTGTTTTCAGCACGAGAGATAATGCAAACGCCTCTCACTATCCCAGGCACACCGTGAGTAGTGCGGAGATCGAAGGAGCTGATAGCAGTATGTATCATTATCAGGGTCCCATTCTAACCGCACCGGGATGTCATGAGAACCCAGAGGAAGTCACTCACTCACATACATCTTCAAAGTGACGCCTCCCTTCAACCACACATTTCATCCATATCATATGTATGACCATCCAGGGCAATACGCAGCATCAGGAGGAAACTAGGTGCTAGGTGAGCGTGTTTCAGATGAAATCTGTGACAATGAGGTAATCCCGTAACGGGAAGATAACACAGGGAGAGGCACTTACACCTGTGTCTTACGACCCACAGTTCCATTTATTCATGTGGACAAGGAGAAGGGAACCGCTGGAAGTCTTTTAAAAACCTTTTGCGTTTCTCGGTTTGATTCGCTTCAACCTGAGTTGCTCCCTTCTCGCTCCAACAAAACTGGGAAGGGGACACTCCGGTGGACGTGCCGGCCAAGTGGACCGAGCCACACCATCCGTTTGGTGCCCTTGCTGATACAATTGCTCTGAGTGGGGGAGTAGGGGGAGGGGGTGGGGCGTGTGTGTGATCTGATGAGCTTGGCTCGACTGGGGGGAAGCTCCTCCGGGCAGCTAAATGAAAAACCTCCCTGCAATTTTGATCTTAATCACCCCCTCCAAGGCTGTAATTGGGGATGGTCACTGAACTCTCTCTCTCCTTCGAGAGTGGGATGCGTGATGTTACACCCCGCGTCAATTAGATTCTTGCAAGAGAATCCCAATAGCCCTGAGCACGTAGCCTTGCTGTCTCCGTACTAAAGACAGAGGGGTTCTGGCTACATCAGCTCTCACTAGTCTAAATGCATGATTCCCTTCCTATTTTAAGGAAGAGAACAGAAGGGACGTGTTTAAAGAAAGCACCCGAGTTTCTGACTTTTTCCAGCATTTAGAATAAAAGCCCGTGTTGATCAAGAACAAGGGATTCTTCTGCGTACATTAGAGCTACCATCTGTCGCGTGGATGAAACCCTTTAATAACTGAAGAGCGCTGTAAAATACCATTTAGAAAGGAAAATGAAGCTAGCCACCAACCTAACCTTTATAAAAAAAAAAAAGTCTACACGTAAGAACAGACGCATTCTAAAAATATTCAATGAAACCAAAGAAAGTTTATCTGACAATGAAAAGTGATTTTACATGTCTCTCTCTCTCTCTCTCTCTCTCTCTCTCTGTTTCTTTTTAACATGGATGTATAAATTATTAGGAGTTCTAGGCAAACTAGGGTGGTTATAGATGGTGCCCAAATCGCATTGTACTCTGGGAGATGACCATAGAAGATTAACTGAGTGTAATAAACTTACTGAGCTGGGCCAAGCCTGGGTGGGGGGGAGGTGCATTCCAAGGGAGCTCCCTACCTGCTCATAAGGGGTTCGCTGTCCCCTGGGAAAGAGAGTAGCCAGTCAAAAGGACACACCACACAAATACTGACTGGATCAGGCAGTCCCAGAAGAAAGGTACACAGAAGGGTCGCAGAAAGAGCCAACAGGAAGGCCATGAGTTGCAAAGAAGTCCATATTTCACCCAGTAAAAGGCACCTTAGAAATGAAAGGGGGCCTCCCCCACACAGCTGTGCTTTTATAGACACAACTGAGATGCATCAAGGCGTCTCCACGGCTGAAAAGGTGACCTGAGCAGGACTGGGACCAGAGGGTGCGGTGGTGGTGGTGGTGTGTGGGAACCTGTGTCTCTCCAGCTGGGTCCCAGCGGAGGGAGGCGTCAGCTTGCGAGAGGAGAGAGAAAGAGAGAGAGAGAGAAATGCTATGTTGGAAGGGACAGCCTGGTTGTCCGCCCCCGGGTGCACAGTCCTTGCTGTTGGAGCAAGAGCACACGTTCCTCAACAGGCGTGTTGTGAATGGCAAACCTCCACTGTCTCTGCTTCTGGGAGAAAAGAATGACAGAGTCACCGGGTCATTCATTCGATTCGGCAGACAGGCCTCGGTCACACTCCAGCCATGCTGGGCCAGTCCAGCCGGACAAGCGGTTAGGAGCCAGCCCCAGACTGGGGACTGGCTGAGAGTGCGGTCCCCGTGGCTGGGAGCTTTAGCCACCACTGTCATCTTTACCAACGACAGACCCTGTGGAACAGAAATGTGACACTCTACCTAGGCAACGGGTCTCTGGTGTCAACTGAAATCCTCCTCTCCTGAGACCTGTGGTGGCGCGGTGGGTAAAGCGTCGACCTGGAACGCTGAAGTCACTGGTTCAAAACCCTGGGCTTGCTCAGTCAAGGCACCTATGGGAGTTGATGCCTCCTACTGCTCCCTCCCATTCTCTCTCTCTCTCTCTACTTTCTAATAAATAAATAAATAAAACCTTTAAAAAAAAAAGAAAGAAAGAAATCCTCCTCCTCTGATTTTGCAGTCTATAAACAGAATGAGCCTGATCAGGGGACCAGGGCACACGCAGATACTCCAGTACTTCCAGCCTTGTGTACAGTGCATTTTCACCAATGAAATACAAGTGGGTTTTGCATCTCATTTGCATCATCGAACAACTTTCTTTGACTTGTCGTTTGCTTTCCTGATGTTCTTGTTGAATAAAAAAAATAAAATAAAATGCTTCTTTTTGTTTATGGCTTCATATT
Source organism: Saccopteryx bilineata (assembly GCF_036850765.1). Classification (NCBI taxonomy): domain Eukaryota; kingdom Metazoa; phylum Chordata; class Mammalia; order Chiroptera; family Emballonuridae; genus Saccopteryx; species Saccopteryx bilineata. Next base: position 63,962,315 of record NC_089496.1, read on the forward strand.
TATTTTGAAATACCCCCTAATTTTTTTTTTTGTGAGCAGTATATTGACGCATTCACACCAAGATCCCGTGGGGAAACGCTATCTGGGTCCCTTAATCTGCTGGGACCATCAGAGCCAAACAAAACCAGGGGAAACGGAGGCCCTAGAGGTGACTGGTACCAGCCGGAGCAGAACCGGGTGGTGGGGACCCTTTCTGCACCACACAGGAAGACTGCGTTGCCGTGCTGCTGATGGCCAATGAGCCGCTCATGGAGCGCACGGAGAGCCAGCCTCTCTCCAGAGAGACAAAAGGGAATCCGTTGTGATTCCAGCCCTCAGAAAACTTGCTGCCCCGTGGGCGTGGCAGAGAAATAAAAGGAAGACCGAGTGGAGGGCCCGGCTCGGGCCTGAGCAGGACAAGGACAAGGGCGACGTTCATTGACGGTTCCCACCTCCTGGTTACCACTCCTGACCCTTCCAGATACCGGGCGTGGAGACCTTCACCTGTTGCATGTGGGGAGCTAGGAATTCCTCGGTGATGCACACAGTAACTGAACATGCATGTAGCATTTTACCAGCGAGGGGCAGACACAACCCACCCTTCCAGCCAGAAGCCGGCCTGAAATCGCTGCTTCAGCAAAATGGAGAAATTCGGGTGATGTCTTCGCCCAGGCTGCCAATCATACAGCCGGCCATGAAAGCATCGGAGAGCAAAGCGCGAGCATTGGGTACAGGTTGTGCACGGGTTTCTCCCCGTCACCTCGGGTCTCTTGCTCTGCACAACTAGAAAACGCGGACACACAGCTGCACGGAGCAAGATCCCCAAACTCTCCAGGCCACTGTGGAGCGTGGAGCGCATGCTTGAGATTACCAATGGGGTTTCCAATGTCCCCCTGCTGAGCGCAAATCGTGGCGCCCCCAGAGCCCTGAGGCGAGCAGTGGGAGGTTCCTGGGGCCATGCTGGAGCCACATGGGCGTGGCGCGACTCCCTTCGCGAGTCCCCAGCCCAAGTGCACGGACCCTTTCTTCCTTAGAAACGGGAGGAGGGTATGTGTGTCTTTTCCAAAGGGTTTGCTTTGGGACAACGATCTTGCAGAGACTGTCAGTAAGGTGGCAACCAGACTCCATGCTGCGGAAGGTTATCCTGGAGGGACTGTCAGATTGGCCACCTCCCTTCCAGACTGCTAACGGGCCATGTGTACCCAAATCCCCTTTCTCAGCCGAGGCAAGGGGTAAAGGGCCCTGGGTCTCTGGTGCAAGACATTCCTACCAACAGTGAGATGCTCTGGAAGAAAACTATATGGGCTGGGTGGGGAGGTCCTCCGTTACAACACAGTTCCGTTCCTACGACAGTGAGGTAACACGAATTTTGGTGTAAGTCGAAACGCACCCTGGTTTAAGTCACTCACCTATCCTAACACAGTTGTAACAGCATCTAGAACATAAAAATACAACTAGGCCACAGAAAAAGGGAAAAGGACATAAATACATTGTACTGTACACTGTACTGTAGTAACAGGAAAAAAAATTCCTTACCTTTATTCCTGTGGTTTTGAAGGGAGTGAGCATCGCGAACTCGGAACGTTGTACGTTGAGACTGTCACAACTCGAGGACACCCTGCATTCGCCCCTGGTGAGATAGCTTGGTTGGTTAGAGCCTTGTCCTGATCTGCAGAAGTTGCTGGTTCAATCCTTGATCAGGGCGCATCCGGGAACAGATCAATGCTTCTCTCTCTATCCCTTCCTCGCTCTCTCTGAAATAAATAAAATGTAATAGCGCTCACATTTTATCCAACATTTGCAATGTTCTTTTCTTTCTAACATCCCCGGCCCACTAAGGGCCCCCCCAACACTTAGAATCTATAAAGACCCCTCCTTCCCAGTCTCTGGGCAGCTTCCTGACCTCGCCCTCCCGCTTTGTGCTGCAGCTGAGACTTTATTTCTTAGGTAAACTCACATTCACACACTTTCCTTATAGAATATTTTTTTAGAAGACTCAGCCCACCATCCCAGCCTGTGGTGATAAAAAAAATTTTTTAATCTGAATAAGGTCCGTGGATAGCCTCAGTAAGAAAATGGACATTTTCTTTTTTTTTTTTTTTTGCTTTAAATATTTTTTTTTAATTTCTAATTGCAGTTGATATACAGTCTTGTGTTGTTTCAGGTGGACAACCCAGTGAAGACACATTCTATGACTTACAAAGTGGTCACCCCGAGGCCCTGGCCGGTTGGCTCAGCGGTAGAGCGTCGGCCTGGCGTGCAGGGGACCCGGGGTTCAATTCCCGGCCAGGGCACACAGGAGAAGCGCCCATCTGCTTCTCCACCCCTCCCCCTCTCCTTCCTCTCTGTCTCTCTCTTCCCCTCCCGCAGCCAAGGCTCCATGGGAGCAAAGATGGCCCGGGTGCTGGGGATGGCTCCTTGGCCTCTGCCCCAGGCGCTAGAGTGGCTCTGGTCGTGGCAGAGCGACGCCCCGGAGGGGCAGAGCATCGCCCCCTGGTGGGCAGAGCGTCGCCCCTGGTGGGCGTGCCGTGTGGATCCCTGTCGGGCGCATGCGGGAGTCTGTCTGTCTCTCCCTGTTTCCAGCTTCAGAAAAAATACAAAAAAAAAACAAAAAAAAACAAACAAAAAAAAACAAAGTGGTCACCCCAATAAATCTTGTTCCCACCTGACACCAAAATAGCTGCTCCAGCGTGACTCTATCCCCTACGCTGTGTCTTACATCCCCGTGACTATGTATCAATATAACTAGCAGTCTGTACTTCCCAACCGCCCCCCCCGCCCTGTTTTACCCTGCCCCCAGCCTCCCTCCCGTCTCGCAACCCTCAAAATGTGCTCTGCCTCTACGAGACGGTTTCCGTCCTGCCTGTTCCTTTATTTTGTCTTTTAGATCGATTTTGTCCAGAGTCGCCATTGCTGCCCCAGATTTATTTTGTTTGTTTTCGTTTCCATGAAGTAACTTTTCCCGTGCCTTTACTTTCGGTCTGTACGTCTCTCAGTCTGAAGGGAGTCTCTTGCAGGGTTGTGTTAGCCAGTGGTCCCCAACCTTTTTTGGGGCCACGGACCGGTTTAATGTCAGAAAATATTTTCACGGACAGGCCTATAGGGTGGGACGAATAAATGTATCACGTGACCAAGACAAGCGTCAAGAGTGAGTCTTAGACGGATGTAACAGAGGTAATCTGGTCATTTTTTAAAAATAAAACATCGTTCGGACTTAAACATAAATAAAATGAAAATAATGTAAGTTATTTATTCTTTCTCTGCGGACCAGTACCAAATGGCCCATGGACTGGTACCGGTCTGCGGCCCGGGGGTTGGGGACCACTGGTGTAGGACCTTGTTTTGTTACCCATTCAGCCTCCATGTATCTTTTGATTGGCGCAATTGATTCATTTGTGTTTAAAATAATTACTAATATATGTGTAATTATTGCAATTTTATTATTCATATTTTTGGCGTTTTTCTTCTTCTTCTTCTTAAAGAAGACTTTTTAACATTTCTTGTAATACTGGTTTAATGGTGATAAACTTGTTTAACTTTTCCTTGTCTGGGGAACTCTTTCTCTGTCCTTTTGACTCTAAATGACGGCTTTGCTAGGTAGAGTAATCTTGGTGGTAGGTTCTTGCTTTTATAATAAAATAGACATTTTCATCAAGGGCAGAGCCAGGTGGCCACCACTTACAATCACCTCCCAACTCATAACCACCCCTCTGGGCAAGGTTTTTTGTTTTGGTTTTTTAGCAAGAGAGAGAGGGAGGGAGGGAGGGAGGGAAAGAGGGAAAGAGGGAAAGAGAGAGGGAAGGAGAGAGTGAGAGAGGCAGAGATGGAGGGAGAGAGGGAAAGAGAGAAGGAAGGAGAGAGGGGAAAAAGAGAGAGGCAGGGAAGGAGAGAGGGACAGATAGGAACAGACAGACAGGAAAGGGAAGTAGATGAGAAGCACAACTCCTCATTGCAGCACCTTAGTTGTTTATTGATTACTTTTTCATACGTGCCTTCACCTAGGGGCTCCAGCAGAGCCGGTGACCTTAGGCTCAAGCCAGCAACCTTGGGCCTCAAGACAGCGACCATGGGGTGATTGATGTCTATGATCCCACGCTCAAGCTGGTGACCTCAAGGTTTCGAACCTGGGTCCCTTGCATCCCAGGCTGATGCTCTATCCACTGTGTCACCTCCTGGTCAGGCACCTCTGGGCATTTTAAAAACAACAGCTCTTTGCCTTCCCCCATTTTCTGCCTTGTAATTTTAATTATTTTTTAAATCCCATCTAAGTAAGTACCCAATCTATGTAAGAGCCAGATACTTAAGCAAATGCATCTCACAGCAAACCTCCCTGCCCCTTTGGCCAGACCAATTCCTCATCTAAATCCTTCGTATACAGAAATTGGTCAGCCAGCGCTGATCAGTGGGAAGTGCTTTGAAATCAGAGAGATCCAGGTTCAAATCATGCCTCTGCCTTCAGACTGGCACATTTTTGGAGCCAAACAGCTCCTCACAAGCAAGCAGATGATCTGAGTTCAGGTACGACGTCAAGTGAAATAACAAGGTCCTAGAAAACTCTCACGGACCGTATGAAAATCACGCGTCATTTCTGCATTCACGGGCAGGGTTGCTTCACGCTAGATTATGCTATGAGAGCCCTGTGAGCTTTAAAACTCTTCTGGAAGTAGGAAAGAAAAAGTGCTCTCCCGGGAGGGCTCCTCTAGTGGCCTGTATCAAATGAAAAGAAAGTTATTACCACGGCGATGTCAAACAGATGTTTGCCATTTCCCCCTAAAAGCAGCGGGAAATTGGCTTAAACTGCAAAGATTTGAGTTAGACATCAGGAAAAAATTCCTGACAGAAGGGGTTGTTAAACAATGAAACAAGTTAGCAATAACAATGCTGCAACAGAGGCTGAACCCCGTTAGTCTGGCAGGTTTTGCTAGACGCTCGCCCATCGGAGACCTCCTAGGCTACTTTGCACATCTCAGCTTCTTAATTAGTTCAGCATGCTTTTGCATTAATAGCATTATAATCCTGGTCACAACCATTTCAAAGACAAAAATCAGTTTCCCACTCACACCACCACCACCACCCCCCACCCGCACACACACAAGAAGGTGTTTCGCTCCCCTACCCTCAAGAAATGGGACGATCTGCACGTTTTTCATTCACATGTTTTTAATTACTTGAGGGAAGTTTTGAAAGTGTGATTTCCATAAAGCAAAGTTGAGCCCGGGCGATACATTGAATTATAAACTGGTAGAAAGGCTGAATAGAAATGTATAATGGAAACATTCACGGGGCTTTAGCAATGATAGCAACAGTGTGTCGCTATAATGCAAGCAAATCGTGTTAAAGTAACTGCCATTGTAGATAAGGGGGTGTCGCTTTTAATAATGGATTTCCCATGCATTACTTCTGTGCTTTTAACATTTTTTTTCCCCCATCGTGAATAGTGACCTTGGAATAATGCCAAGAATCACATTTTGTATTTAACCTAAATACCAAATTTAAAGACTTTAAAGAGATAATGCAAAGGGCTTGCTTCCCTGCCGCTGAAGATTGTGCAAGGTTGGAGAATGCTCCTGCAAATTCAGATGTAATAAAAAGCAAATCTTTTCTTATGGAAAATATGCGACACATAACTACTTTCTTCCAACAAAGCCGGGAGTCATTCGTGGAAAGAGGAAGAAAATGGGAACCGAATTGACAGGTAGATAGAGATCATCTCGGTGCAAAGAGGGGTCCCCATCGCTAGCTCCCCCACTCGCCCCTCTAAAAAGGTTTAAAATAAAATGAGTGTCTTTGAGATCACAGCTTCCGGTGACTTCCAGTCTGATGGCTGTCCTAAGACCCTCTTCTATCTAAAATTCTAGAACTCCGGTGTGTCTCAAGGGAAACAAACAAAATAAATGAAATGTGTATTTATCCTGGTCCTTGACAAAACTGAAAAAAGTGTGAATTGAAAGTTGGTGGACTTGGACCACTTTTCTTAAAATGCCTAGTCATTCTTCCCTTTGCCGCCTCATGCATCTTCTGCGGCCAGAGTACCCAGGTCACACTCCATGTCTCTCGGTCTGTCCCTGCCCTCACCCAGTTTACCCATTGCATGTCCTAGTTTTTTTTTGTTGTTACTGTTTTGTTTCTGTTTTATTTTTCAGGATCAGAATGCCAATCAGCAGGTCTGATACACTCACCGGCCCCCTGGTTTGGTGGGAAAGATGTTGGCATGAGACGGGCACCTGTCCTAAACAGGGCTACTACTAAGCGTTAGATGTGCCTCTGTCTGTAAGTGCTTGGATAGCGTTTGTTAACCTCTTTTCGCTTCCTTTTCCTCGGTTATAAAGTGAAGAGGCTAACAATGCCTATTTATTCCGGTTGTTAGAGAATTCAGTGAGTTAATATACATAAGATATAGACAACGACTAAGAAAACACCTAGTAACTGTGAGCTTGTTGCCTGGCATTCAAGAGGTAAGACCTTGGTTGTTTTGTTTTGTTTTGATTTTTTGTATTTTTCTGAAGCTGGAAATGGGGAGAGACAGTCAGACAGACTCCTGCATGCGCTCGACCGGGATCCACCCGGCACGCCCACCAGGGGGCGATGCTCTGCCCCTCCGGGGCGTCGCTCTGCCACGACCAGAGCCACTCTAGCGCCTGGGGCAGAGGCCAAGGAGCCATCCCCAGCACCCGGGCCATCTTTGCTCCAATGGAGCCTTGGCTGCGGGAGGGGAAGAGAGAGACAGAGAGGAAGAAGGGGGAGGGGTGGAGAAGCAAATGGGCGCTTCTTCTATGTGCCCTGGCCGGGAATCAAACCCGGGTCCCCCGCACGCCAGGCCGACGCTCTACCGCTGAGCCAACCGGCCAGGGCCAAGACCTTGGTTTTGACATAATCCGAGCTTTATTTGTCAAGATTTCAACCCATGGAAAGCAAACAAGTGTAATCTTTGAGATCATAGGTTCTAGAATGTAAAAGACCAGTTTCTCAACCCATGGGAAGTGACATGTTGTGCATAATTGCGTAAAGACATACCAGTGAGTGTAGAAAAGAGACACTTGAGACCAACAAAATCCACCATCCAAACTATTTCCTTTAAGGATGACTTCCACCTCGGCCGGGAAGCTCAGTTAGTTGTTAGAGCATCATTCCGGTACGCCAAGGTTGTGAGTTCAATCATAGTCAGGGCACATACAAGAGTCAACAAATGAATGCATATATATGTAGAACAACAAATTGATATTTCTTTCTCTTTTCTAAAATCAATACACACACACACACACAAAAAAAAAAAAACTTTTTAAAAATAAGAATGCCTTTAGTTCCAGTTTCCACTCCCTTCAAACTGTGTGGTTTTAGACAAGTCCGTCGACCTCAATAAGCTTCCTTCATTTTTGTCTTTGTAAAAATAAAGACCATACTGATCCCACGGCGGTTTTACAAAGTGCGGAGGAGACAGTGTCAGTAAAAGGAGTTGATATAAAAGAAAATTGTGGAGAATGATATCATTCGCTCTACTACTATTTTTTGTTCCAGTTTACTAACCTCGAGTTCTTACTTTCTCTAAATTTTTGCCTTAAGGTAACCTGTCTTTTACAAAACCTTAGCATTTTTTTTTCTTGGTCTGCCTGTCTTTTAAATTTACTGCAGAAGCCTACGTTCTGTCTCAAACAATGTCCTTGGCAAATTTTTTTGTCTGCTCTGGGTCCGGGATTAGCCAGGCTCCATCTGCCTGTTTGCATCCCCCCATCTCCCGGCTTCTACTGGGGTCTCTCATCTTGGTACAATTCTTCATATGCCATTATTGATTTTGTTTCCTTTAAAAAAAAAAAAAAAGCAACACCTTTATCTGCAGAAATGGCTAAGAAAACATTTCACCTTTCAAAAAAAAAATTACAAATTCCACTTCTTAAGGTGGCACAAGTTGTTGTATAAAAAATAATAACGTATATTTCTTAAAAAATTAAACTTGAGGCCCTAGCCAGTTGGCTCAGCGGTAGAGCGTCGGCCTGGCATGCGGGGGACCCGGGTTCGATTCCCGGCCAGGGCACACAGGAGAAGCGCCCATCTGCTTCTCCACCCCCACCCCCTCCTTCCTCTCAGTCTCTCTCTTCCCCTCCCGCAGCCAAGGCTCCATTGGAGCAAAGATGGCCCGGGCGCTGGGGATGGCTCCTTGACCTCTGCCCCAGGCGCTAGAGAGGCTCTGGTCGTGGCAGAGCGACGCCCCGGAGGGGCAGAGCATCGCCCCCTGGTGGGCGTGCCGGGTGGATCCCGGTCGGGTGCATGCGGGAGTCTGTCTGACTGTCTCTCCCCGTTTCCAGCTTCAGAAAAATACAAAAAAAAAAAAATTAAACTTGAGTCCTAGCTCAGTCGGTTAGAGCATCGTCCCAATACACCAAGGTTGCAGGTTCGATCCCTGGCCAGGGCACATACAGCCATCAACCAGTGAATGCATGAATGAGCGGAACAACAAATTTATGTTTCTCTTTCTCTCTCTCTCCTTTCCTCTCTCTCTCTAAAATCAATCAGTGAATTTTTAAAACTAAAAAAAAAAAATCAAACAAAAAGCCCAAGCTTTCGTTTTTAAGGTTTGCCTCAGTCTCCTTCTCGCAAAACATCCAGTGAACACCTGCTGATTTATTCACGATGTGGGGATGTAGACGAGGTCTTGGCAGTCTCGCTACCTGCTCAACACTGGCTGCACTTGAAGTTTTCTCTGCTGAATTCCAAGGTGTTTCTCCTCATGTTCAAGTCCAGTCGATGCTTCCAGGATCCAACACCAGCCTTCTACAAAACACTGTTCCCCTGAACCCTTGACGGCTCACCCCAGGTCTGACTAGGACTTAGCAATACCCCCAGGATGCATCCACACAGTCGTGTGATATTCCTGCACCACTTTACAACCACACACCTGCCGTGGCATCTCACCAGCCTCGCCCATGCCACATCCTTACCCCTTATCTTCTCTGCCCTACTTGAACTATTTTCTTATACTCAAGGCTTTGATCCCAGCATCTAGGTCTCTTTTTTTTTTTTTTTTTGGATTTTTCTGAAGCTGGAAACGGGGAGGCAGTCAGACAGACTCCCGCATGCGCCCAATCGGGATCCACCTGGCACGCCCACCAGGGGGCGATGCTCTGCCCATCTGGGGCATTGCTCTGTTGCAACCAGAGCCATTCTAGTGCCTGAGGCAGAGGCCACAGAGCCATCCTCAGCGCCCGGGCCAACTTTGCTCCAATGGAGCCTTGGTTGTGGGAGGGGAAGAGAGAGACAGAAAGGAAGGAGAGGGGGAGGGGTGGAGAAGCAGATGGGTGCTTCTCCTTTGTGCCCTGGCCGGGAATTGAACCCGGGACTCCTGCACACCAGGCCGACGCTCTACCACTGAGGTCTTTATATATATATATATATATATATACATATATATATATATATATATATATATATATATATATATATATATATTTCCAACATCCTGGGTACAGCAGACATGAAGCCACGGAGAACTGAAGGGTGATGGCTTTTCCAGCCTCATTTTCTCTCTCTCTCTCTCTCTGACTGTTTACATCTCTATTTTCCTTCCTTCAGACAATACCGGCACTTCACTTATAGCAAACAAACTCGGGGTTTTCCGGCACCCTCCAATTACACAGACTCGCGTGAACACCAGACACAGAGTCGATGGAAACGAGAAGGGCCCACACTTCCCATTACGTCCGCTATCGGCTCATGTTTCAATTCGAGACACAATATTCCTGTTGTTATTTTTCTGGCTCAATTAGATTCCTGGAATTACAAGGTGAAGATGATGGGCACGGAGCCCTGTGCCCATGACTTCACGTGAGATCAGGATGCTACACAGTGGGTCCCACAGACGCACGCGTCTTACCCACAGGACTGAAGCGATGAGCACCGAGTGAGTACCATTAGCTAGAGACACAGATATGAATCCCAGCAATTTATTTTATTACTTGATGCCTAAACTATTACACACATCAGGCTGAATCAGCAAAGGCCATCAAATCCAGGTATTACTTTGTACCTAATTTACCTAATTACCTCCCTCTCTTTCAGAGGCCCCTACCTCGAGAGCAGGAGGGAGACGCTGGCTAGAAGGAAGAGGTCAAGGTACGAAGTGACTTCTGGGTCTCACAAATGCATTAGCTCCATTGAGCCAAACGAGGAAAAATATTCTGATGGGAAAAAGGCTTTGCGCAACATTGTTGGTGCATTTAAAACATTTTCCCAGCCCGGTTACATTAGCAGACCCAAACAATCAAGGGCCAGGAGGCATGGCTGAGGGGGCTGGGAGCTCAGAAAGTTCCCCTTGTTCCGACACCAATTAATCAGCACCTTTGGAGAATGGTAACAAAGGGGAAGGAGAGAGAACTGGGCATCTGTGTGCCCGCAGATCTGCCATGGCTGTGATTCATACAGACACCCCCCTCAAAAAAAATCTCTACAGTGTGATGTATGTTTATTCTCTGCTGAATAAGAGGAGGCTTTGGCATTTTTCAAAACGTTAAGTCCTGGACAGTTAGCTCGGTCGGTTAGAGCAGTGGTCTCCAACCCCCGGGCCGCGGACTGGTACCGGTCCGTGGGCCATTTGGTACCAGTCCGCAGAGAAAGAATAAATAACTTACATTATTTCCGTTTTATTTATATTTAAGTCTGAATAATGTTTTATTTTTTAAAAATGACCAGATTCCCTCCGTTACATCCATCTAAGACTCACTCTTGACACTTGTCTCGGTCACGTGATACATTTATCCGTCCCACCCTAAAGGCCGGTCCGTGAAAATATTTTCTGACATTAAACCAGTCCATGGCCAAAAAAAGGTTGGGGACCACTGGGTTAGATAGAGCATTGTACCAAAACACCAAGCTTGTTCAAACCCCAGTTAGGGCACACAGGGAAGTGACCAGTGAATGCACAGCTAAGCGGAACAACAAATGAATATGCTTCTCTATCTTTCTCTGTGTGTGTCTTTCTAAAATCAATCAATTATAAAAAATTATTTTAATTAAAAAAATAATTATTTTGTGATGGCGCACAATGGAATATACAGATCATGTACCATGCACCTGAAATCTATATGCTCCTATTATATGTTATATATTCCACTTAATTTAAATTAAATTAAATTAAATTTAAAAATAAATAAAATGTATCTAAATTGAATTTTAAAAATAAATACAATACCAATAAAAATTTTAAAAATCTATTGTTTGTAACTCTAGGTGACATCTCCCAGTTAAGGAGATTAGTTGCGAAGGCACTATGTTTGTCAGCACAGAAACCATCGGAATGCATAAGCTGGTTCCAGCTTTGAAAGTATTTCTGCTCCTTGGGCTAAAGAAAACCTCAGCGATGGGAAATTAAAATATTTCATCTTAAATATTTTAATTCAACTGCTTCCTGCAGCAAGTCCTAGAAAGGTATCCATTCGCACTGACTGCTTGAATTCTTTTTCTTTTTTTTTTTTTTTTTTTTTTTTTGCTGAAGGGAGATGCTCGTGTTATAGTCAGGGTTGTACAATCAAATGTCAAATGCCAGCTTGTTTGACAGAGCTGACTACTGGTGTTCATTCTGCATGGTGAGGGAGTTTCATTACCCTCCCATTTCCACTAGGATAGCTCATTTGGGCCCCTTTGAAATCTCTTGCCACTGATGTTGTATTTAAACATCACTGGAGAAATCTTGATTTGTGCCTGAGGCAAAGGATTCCAAACATTGAGGACACCCAACAGGAGTTGTGGATATAGTGGCTTTTTTTTTTTTTTTGCTTTAGTCACTTTCTAGAAGGGCAAATTGGAGTTCCCCCACCTGAAGTGTCTGCCCTTGACCTACAGACTTTTCAGGACAAAGGCCGACGTCTAACCAGGGGCCCTTGTCCCTATCTCTGGGCATCTAGTATCTAGTTTAGACCAAAAGAGAGATTCCCTGTACCCAAACCAATAGGGGCTATAATAAGCTAGATGGAGAGTGAAGTCTTTAACAGGATTTAAAAGGGATTCTACGGAAGACAAAAAACCTCAGTATTAGTTCATCTCTAAGGCCAACATCAGCCCTGGACACAGGCTCAGTCTGGCAAGGCAAAGCCAACTGTCAAGGGACGGTCACACCTGACGGGACATAGATCAGAGGGCGTGTGTCTGTGAGATGTATGTCCACAGTGAAGTTACCTTGCTTTTAAGGACTTACAAGCATTCTTTTCTTGTTACAGAGAAGCTCACTGAGGTACAGAACCACAGATTCATGAAAGTCCAAGGTCGGAAGGGATCTGAGAGGTTGTGTTGTCCAATTTCCTGCTTCTTTGGTCCAGCCTGATAAGACATGTTGGAACCCTTTCTCCCTTTGTCTTCTTCTTGGATTCATGAAACCAACACATCCACGGTCTTAGCCCCACCAGGGAAGGAAGACCTCTCATGACCGGTTCCCCCTTTTAAACCCTCTTTTCCCACAAAGTGAAACCCTCTTGACTTGCCATCAAGTGATGCCCTCGACCCTGCCTCAAGGACAAACTCGAATCCTTGAAGAGAGACGTTGAAGGAGCTTCCGGCTCAGGATCACCCCCATCTCATTCCATTTTGATCATCTGGGTGTCTCGTTAACTCCTTGTCGGCAGAAGCCCAGGACATGAGCCACATGAGTGCCCAATTAGTTCCATCAAGCTAGGTTATGTTCAAGAACAAACGAATCCCTCCAGTTCTGCCCATCACACACACACACACACACACACACACACACACACTTATTCATCCTGATGCAAAACTGGAGAGTTCCCTTTCAGACTGAGTCGATCTTACAACGCCACCTTATCACTATGTGACCACCACTGCCGTGACCAGTTCAGCAATGGGGGTCCCTGAAAAGAAAATGCTGCTGGACTTAAGAAAAAACACACGGCCCTGGCCGGTTGGCTCAGTGGTAGAGCGTCGGCCTGGCGTGCAGAAGTCCCGGTTCAATTCCCGGCCAGGGCACACAGGAGAAGCGCCCATCTGCTTCTCCACCCCTCCCTCCCACCTTCCTCTCTCTCTCTTCCCCTCTCGCAGCCAAGGCTCCATTGGAGCAAAGTTGGCCCGGGCACTGAGGATGGCTCCTTGGCCTCTGCCCCAGGCGCTAGAGTGGCTCTGGTCGCGGCAGAGCAACGCCCTGGAGGGGCAGAGCATCGCCCCCTGGTGGGCGTGCCGGGTGGATCCCGGTTGGGCGCATGCGGGAGTCTGTCTGACTGTCTCTCCCCATTTCCAGCATCAGAAAAAAAAAAAAGAAAAAACACACGAGACATACAGAAAAGATGGGTGCGGGGGACTCCCAGCCTCTAGGACTGAGAGCCCAGATCTCTGCAGCCTCATGGTATTTATTGGTCTCTTTGCTCATCAAGCAGAGCAGCAGAGCCTGGGTCAAATTAGTCTACAGTGGATTCAGGTGCAGAGAAAGATGACCAACCGGTGCCCCCCAGGCATGTAGGAAAATGGCCATAGGGATCAGCTGCTTCCCATAAACAATCTTATCAGTGCTTGCCGGGCAGCGTTCTGCCTCGCGGACTTGGCGTTCTGAAGCCCCACACCAAAGGCTTGTTCAAGGCTGCAGTTGAATCTCTCAGCTATTTGCCTGCACACGACTGTCACCAGGACCAAGGAGGGAGCACAGGCAGCCCACCTTCTTGGGCGCTTGGTCCCAGAACTCACCAGGGTGATTTCCCGCAGGTCCTGACACTGACGCCAGAACTTTCTGCCACTGAGATGGAATTCCTCCCCAAACCAAGCGTGGTGGTAAAGGGCTCAACCTCCCCGATGCTCCCTGCCTGCCGTGCGTGGCTCTTCCCATCACCTGTTATCCGATGTCTCCCTGACCCACTCGGAACACCCCCACTGCAGACTCCTGTTCTAAACAGCAGGAAGTCCCCCCCCCCACAGATGTAAGCCAGAAAGGGGCTCTATCACCTTATTGCCACAGCGAAGCTCAGTGTCAGTTAAGTTCTGAATCCATGGCTCCCACTATCTCACCAGGTCTTAGCTCA